>NW_028270146.1:104263853-104563853 GCF_037043375.1 Chiloscyllium plagiosum | reverse complement strand
TATTAGTCAGGAGAAATGTAGAGTAATAGGATAGGGAAAGGGTCTGGGTGGGATACTCTTCAAAGGGTCGGCGTGGACTTGTTGGGCCAAAGGGACTGTTTCTGCACTGTGGGGATTCTGTAGGGATTCTTTGACTCGCTGGTGTGAAAGGCTGGGGCTTTTATCCCTGGAGCACCAGAGGTTGAGGTGCTTATAGAGCTTTATAAAATCATGAGGGGCATTTTGAGTGCGAGCAGCAGCTGAGTTTAAACGAACCCGGAAGGCTACAGCTAAGGTAAGACAGTTTGTTTTAAAATTACTTACCGGTAGCGGGCAGCGGTGTTTTTTTTTCTCTTCACAGAAAGAGCGGGAGCAGCAGGGGGAAGTGACGATGACCAGAGGGGCAGCCAGAAGCTGGTGTAGCGCAAGCTTACCTGGGTAGGTTTTTTTTCCCTATAAAAGCGCGCAGGAGAGGAACCGGAGGCACTACAGAGGTAGTGCCTCCCACCCGCCCTCCTCCTCTAACCTAATAATAAGACCCGTTGTGGTAAGTAGGTAAGTGCTGCATTTTGCTTGTTCTATTCTTTAGACCTAGTTTTTTTTAAAAAAAAGGTTACTTTTAGAGGGATGGCAGTGAGGTCGTCCCTGCTGATTACACTTGCAGGAAGTGCACCCATCTCCAGCTCCTCCAAGACCATGTTAGGGAACTGGAGCTGGAGTTGGATGAACTTAGGATCATTCAGGAGGCAGAGGGGGTCATAGATCGGAGCTTTAGGGAAGTAGTAACTCCAAAGATTGCAGACAGATGGGTGATAGTGAGGGGGACTGGGAGGAAGCAGCCAGTGCAGGGACCCCCTGCGGCCGTTCCCCTCAAGAACAAGTATACCGTTTTGGATACTTGTGGGGGGGACGACTTACCAGGGGTAAGTAATGGGGCTCAGGCCTCTGGCACGGAGCCTGTCCCCGTTACTCAGAAGGGAAGGGTGGAGAAGAGCAGAGCAATAGTTATTGGGGATTCGATAGTTCAGGGCACAGATAGGCGGTTCTGTGGGGGCAAGAGAGACTCATGTTTGGTATGTTGCCTCCCAGATGCAAGGGTACGTGACGTCTCTGATTGTGTTTTCCGGGTCCTTAAGGGGGAGGGGGAGCAGCCCGAAGTCGTGGTCCACATTGGCACCAACGACATAGGTAGGAGGAGGGCTGAGGATGTTAGGCAGGCTTTCAGGGAGCTAGGTTGGAAGCTCAGAGTTAGAACAAACAGAGTTGTTGTCTCTGGTTTGTTACCCGTGCCAAGTGATAGAGAGTCGAGAAATAGGGAGAGAGAACAGTTAAATGCGTGGCTACAGGGATGGTGCAGGAGGGAGGGATTCCGGTATCTGGAGAACTGGGGTTCTTTCTGGGGAAGGTGGGACCTCTATAAACAGGATGGTCAACACCTGAACCTGAGGGGCACCAGTATCCTTGGGGGGAGGTTTGCTAGTGCTCTTGGGGGGGGTTTAAACTAACTCTGCAGGGTAGACTGTAGCTTTAGGGTGCAGGACCTGGAGTGTAGGGAGGTTAGGAACATGGCATCAATTTCAAAGGAGGGTGCCTGTAAACAGGAAAGTGGCTTGAAGTGTGTATACTTCAATGCAAGAAGTACACTAAATAAGGTAGGTGAACTTGCAGAGTGGGTTGGTACCTGGGATTTCGATGTTGTGGCTATTACGGAGACATGGGTAGAACAGGGACAGGATTGGCTGTTGCAGGTTCCAGGCTTTAAATGTTTTAGTAGGGTCAGAGGTGGGGGTAAAAGAGGGGGAGGTGTGGCATTGCTTGTCAAAGATAGTATTACAGCGGTGGAAAGGACGATGGATGAAGACTCGCCATCTGAGGTAGTTTGGGCTGAGGTTAGGAATAGGAAAGGTGAGGTCACCCTGTTAGGAGTTTTCTACAGGCCTCCTAATAGTCCTAGAGACGTAGAAGAAAGGATTGCGAGGATGATTCAGGAGAAAAGTGAAAGTAATAGGGTGGTTGTTATAGGGGACTTTAACTTTCCAGATATTGACTGGGAAAGCTATAGCTCGAGTTCGTTAGATGGGTCGGTGTTTGTCCAATGTGTGCAGGAGGGTTTCCTGACACAATATATAGACAGGCCAACAAGAGGTGAGGCCATACTGGATTTGGTTCTGGGTAACGAACCAGGCCAGGTGTTAGAATTGGAGGTAGGTGAGCACTTTGGGGACAGTGACCACAATTCGGTGACTTTTACTCTAGTGATGGAGAGGGATAAGTGTGCACTGCAGGGCAAGAGTTATAGCTGGAGGCAGGGAAATTGTGATGCGGTGAGGCACGACTTAGGATGCGTGGCTTGGAAAAGTAGGCTTCAAGGCAAGGGCGCAATTGATATGTGGAGCTTGTTCAAGGAGCAACTATTGAGTGTCCTTGATAAGTATGTACCTGTCAGGCAGGGAGGAAAGGGTCGTGTGAGGAAGCCATGGTTTAATAAGGAATTGGAATCCCTTGTTAAATGGAAGAGGGTGGCCTATGTAAAGATGAGGCGTGAATGTTCAATTGGGGCGATTGAGAGTTATAAGGTAGCCAGGAAGGATCTGAAGAGAGAGCTAAGAGCAGCAAGGAGGGGACATGAAAAGTCCTTAGTTGGTAGGATTAGGGAAAACCCAAAGGCTTTCTATAGGTATGTCAGGAATAAAAGAATGACTAGGGTAGGAATAGGTCCAGTCAAGGATAGTAGTAGGAAATTGCGTGTGGAGGCTGAAGAGATTGGGGAGACACTGAATGAATACTTTTCGTCAGTATTCACTCAGGAACAGGACATTGTTGCCGATGTGAATACTGAGTCACAATTAATTAGAATGGACGGCTTTGAGGTATGTAGGGAAGAGGTGTTGGAAATTCTGGAAAGGGTGAAAATAGATAAGTCCCCTGGGCCTGATGGCATTTTTCCTAGGATTCTCTGGGAAGCAAGGGAGGAGATTGTAGAGCCATTGGCCTTGATTTTTATGTCCTCGTTGTCTACAGGAATAGTGCCAGAAGATTGGAGGATAGCAAATGTGGTTCCCTTGTCCAAGAAGAGGAGTAGGGTAACCCTAGTAACTATAGGCCGGTGAGTCTCACTTCTGTTGTGGGCAAAGTCTTAGAGAGAATTGTAAGGGATAGGATTTATGAACATCTGGATAGGAATAATGTGATCAAGGATAGTCAGCATGGTTTTGTGAAGGGCAGGTCGTGCCTCACAAACCTTATTGAATTCTTTGAGAAGGTGACTAAGGAGGTGGGCGAGGGTAAAGTGGTAGATGTGGTGTATATGGATTTTAGTAAGGCGTTTGATAAGGTTCCCCATGGTAGGCTACTGCAAAAAATACGGAGATATGGCATTGAGGGTGAGTTGGAGGTTTGGATTAGGAATTGGCTGGCTGGAAGAAGACAGAGGGTAGTAGTTGATGGTAAAGGTTCATCTTGGAGTGCAGTTACTAGCGGTTCCGCAAGGATCTGTTTTGGGACCATTGCTGTTTGTTATTTTATAAATGACCTGGAGGAGGGGCTAGAAGGTTGGGTGAACAAGTTTGCGGATGATACGAAAGTCGGTGGAGTTGTTGACAGTGAGGAAGGATGTGTCAGATTACAGCGGGATATAGATAAGCTGCAGAGCTGGGCAGAGAGGTGGTAAATGGAGTTCAATGTAGCTAAGTGTGAGGTGATTCACTTTGGTATGAGTAACAAAAAGATGGGGTACTGGGCTAATGGTCAGACACTTGGTAGTGTGGATGAGCAGAGGAATCTTAGTGTCCATGTACACAGATCTCTGAAAGTTGCCACCCAGGTAAATAGTGCGGTGAAGAAGGCATATGGCGTACTGGCTTTTATTGGTAGAGGAATTGAGTTCCGGAGTCCTGAGATCATGTTGCAGTTGTATAAGACTCTGGTGCTGCCGCATCTGGAGTATTGTGTGCAGTTTTGGTCGCCATACTATAGGAAGGATGTGGAGGCACTGGAACGGGTGCAGAGGAGGTTTACCAGGATGTTGCCTGGTATGGTAGGAAGATCGTATGAGGAAAGGCTGAGGCACTTGGGGCTGTTTTCATTGGAGAAAAGAAGGTTTAGGGGTGACTTGATAGAGGTGTACAAGATGATTAGGGGTTTAGATAGGGTTGACCATGAGAACCTTTTTCCACGTATGGAGTCGGCTATTATGAGGGGGCATAGCTTTAAATTAAGGGGTGGTAGGTATAGGACAGATGTTAGGGGTAGATTCTTTACTCAGCGAGTCGTGAGTTCATGGAATGCCCTGCCAGTAGCAGTGGTGGACTCTCCCTCTTTAAGGGCATTTAAACGGGCATTTGATAGGCATATGGAGGATAGTGGGCTAGTGTAGGTTAGGTGGGCTTGGATCGGCGCAACATCGAGGGCCAAAGGGCCTGTACTGTGCTGTATTTTTCTATGTTCTATGATAGGGTATATAGCCAAGATCTTGTTCCTAGGGTGGGGAGTCCAAAATTAGAGGGCGCAGGCTGCAGGTGAGAGGGGAAAGATTTAAAAAGAGGGGTAGCTTTTTCACACATAGTGATGAGTGTATGGAAAGAGCTGTCAGAGGACATAATGGAGACAGATACAATCACATTTAAAAGGCATCTTCATGGGTACATGAATTGGAAGGTTTATGGGGATATTGGCCAAATTCTGGCAAATGGGACTAGGTCAGATTGAAATGTCTGGTCAGTGCAGATGAGTTGGACCAAAAGATCTGTTTCTATGCTGCACGACTCTCTAACTAAGTCATATTAGAAAGGCATAGCCAGGCACAAATGGTGAGAGGTAAATGGATGGGGTCAGAGAAGGCATTTTCAATGATGCAGACAATGAGAGACATGAGTCCACAGGGACGGCATACTTGACTGACAGGCTGTAAATGGGAGTAGGAATGGAGTCATGTGTGATTAAGATTATAATATCATGAAACAGGTTTCAGTGATTGAATATTTAAGTCCTTCAATAATTTCTAAGCAAGCATGCGGGATCCCTCTTTTACAACTGAAGGAGGTTTCACAACAGGAAAAACAAAAGAAACTGAAAAAATCAAATTGCTGCAAACAATATGATTCAGTAGAAAATGCAAAAGATGGTCAAAATTTTTTTTTCTGGAAGTTAACTTAAGGTGTCCATGTACATAGATCCTTCAAAGTTGCCACCCAGGTTGATAGGGCTGTTAAGGCAATCGATGTGTGAACTTTTATTAGTAGAGGGATCGAGTTTCGGAACAATGAGGGCATGCTGCAGCTGTACAAAACTCTGGCGTATTGTGAACAGTTCTGGTCACCACATCATCGGAAGGGTGTGGAAGTTTTGGAAAGGGTTCAGAGGCAATTTACTAGGATGCTGCCTGGTATGGAGTGAAGGTTTTATGAGGAAAGGCTGAGGGATTTGAGGCTGTTTTTGTTCAAGAGAAGACGGTTGAGAGGTGACTTAATTGGGACATATGATAATCTGAGGGTTAGATAGGGTGGACAGTAACAGCCTTTTTCCTTGGATGGCGATGGCTAGCACAAGGGGTCATAGCTTCAAATTGAGGGGTGATAGATATAGGACAGATGTCAGAGGTAGTTTCTTTACTCAGAGAGTAGTTGGGCGTGGAATGCACTGTCTGTAACGGTAGTAGACTTGCCAACTTTACGGGCATTTAAATGGTCATTGGATAAACATATGGATGAGAATGGAATAGTGTAGGTTAGATAGGCTTCAGATTGGTTCCACAGGGTGGCACAACATCGAGGGTCGAAGGGCCTGTACTGCGCTGTAATGTTCTATGTTCTATGATACAAAAACAGTATTTGCAGTCCACTAGATGCAGTGTAGCAACTCACCAAGGCTCCAACAATATCATCATCCAAACCAGCAGTCTCTACTATCTAGAAATGTAGTCTCTAACACAATCAACTTCTAACTCCATCCCCACACTTTGTGTGTTGCTGTCAGTTGATCTCACCATCCATCCAAGTCTCTTCATCACACACAGGTCAATTGTCATGCCACTGCATAATCTCTGTTTACATTAAGGGCCTGTGCCCGAAACGTCGAATCTCCTGTTCCCTGGATGCTGCCTGACCTGCTGTGCTGTTCCAGCAATAAAGTTTCAACTTTGATCTCCAGCATCTGCAGACCTCACTTTCTCCTTAGAGAAAAGTGCACACTTGTAACAGGTTTTACTAGCTTGTTGCATAGAGTTCCAGGTTTGTTCAGATGAATTATCACTACAGGATAAAAGTAAGTATTATTCATTTGTCAACACAAAAGATATGCCAGAAAATGATGTGTGAAGCCTGTATGTTACAGGACCATAAATAGAAGGATACTCAGCCCGGCATGTCCACGTAGACTTGCTGCAGCTCAGCTAATTCTGCTCCTTTATAAACTTTAAGTTTTCAGTCTTCATATCCAAGCGACGCAAGCCGACTACAGGTACAGAAACAAATCACAACCACAGAGGTGACCTCCCGTGCCTACAAATTTGAAAAAAGCTAGCAACGTTCTGGATGTTCGAGAGTCCAATTTGCAGAGTGACATCATTAACTAGAAGCTAAAGCGATAACGATGAGTCATGAAGGCGGACCATCCAAAAAGAAACCAGAAATATACAACCTTCGTGCTGAATGAGAAAATGAATTTCTGTTCACAAATGTTTTCTGTTTATCATTACGTTTCTTGCCTCTAGCATTTGTGCTATATTATAAGTTAAAATGGAAAGTTGGATTGGTTCGTAACAAAGCACAGTAAATCGAAATGATTGTTCTTTTCTTGAACAGCGCACTTCACACAAAGAAAGCTAATTTAATAATGATAATTTAATAAAAGAAATGTAAGCTAAAGGTCATTTTTAAAGCTCAAGACATTTTTTCTAAACTAGCATCTAACGGTAAGCGCTGGACTGAAAAAGCACTTTGTGTTTGCCATCTTCTGGTGAAACATAATAAATAATGCACAGTAATTATCTAAGAAATAATGTGACCACTGACTCTTTATACAAAAACTCTAAAAATAAGGAAAAATAATAACTGCAATCCAGAATATATGTCACTTGGTGCTTCCACAGCAGCAGGACGAGTGGAATCTTTGCCTAAAGGATTACACCCAAAACGTTGACTTCTCTACCTTTTGATGTTGCCTATCTTGCTGTGTTCTTCCAGCCTCCTGTTTGTCTACCTGAAGATATCTTTCAGCATCTACAACAGGACTTGAACGGCAGTGAATGCTTCTCACTGCAGTTTGATTAATTCACTGACATTACAGACGTAGCCCAGCTAAACGTTTTTGTGTGCATACTTTAAGGATGCGACAACTAAATAGGATCTTTTCACCTTCTTGCACCTTGAAAAGAGAACAAGAGATGAGGAAACCTACAATGAATTCAAAAGGTACGTGGCTCAGAACAACATCCCAATCAAGAAACTGGTTTCCATCATAACTGATGGCACATGAGCCATGCTTAGCACAAATGCATGCTTTGTCACAGCTTGCAGAAATAATCCTGGTTTCACCTCTTTCGATAATTATCACTGTACAATCCACCATCAAACATTAGCATGTAAAGTTATGAACTTTTCTCACTTAATGGAAATTGTTATTACAATTGTAAACTTGATCTAGCAAGAGCTTAGCTTAACTCCTTACTCAACAAACTTAATGTTACCTACAGTGAACTAACTGGTCAGGTTGATGAGAGATAGTTAAGTCAAAGAAAGTTACAACAAACTATTTTAGATCTGATGCTTGAAATTGTCTCAAGGAATGAGGCATGGAGTGAGCTGTCAGACAATGTGAGGTTTCTCAACTTCAGGTTCCTTACAGACACAGCATCAAAACTGAATGAACTGAACTGCGAACTGTAGGACAAGGACAAGGACAGAGACCTAGCACATATGATCACTGCTGAGAGTTACAGAAATAGTTTCAGGAACGAGAAATTCAGTTATAAGGACTGACTGTGCTCCTTGGAAGCAGGTAGGCTGAGGAGGTGTGATGGAAGTTTCCAAAATCATGAAGGAGCTGGACACAGTAATAAGAGAGAAACTGTTCCTGTTTATTATTTGAATCGAGACAGGTATAGGACAAAAGATATGAAAATGTGTTGTTGGAAAAGAAACGTCGATTCTCCTGATCCCTGGATGCTGCCTGACCTGCTGCGCTTTTCCAGCAAACACATTTTCAGCTCTGATCTCCAGCATCTGCAGACCTCACTTTCTCCCCATAGGACAAAAGATAGGCAAATGGCACTAATGCTTGTTGGAGAGCCAGTGCAGACATGATGGGTCAAATTGTATTCATTTGTGCTTTATGAATTCTGTGATCAGCTGTACCTATAACATAATGTTCCTTTAGTGTTTTACATCAAGATGCTGGGACACAAAAGTGATGGAAGTTGCTCTGTAGAGTACTGCACAATACCCTGGATAAACTCATCTGGAATACTGCATTCAGTTTTGGGCACCCCATCACAGGAATGATATATTGGACTCGGAATGTGTAGGGATTGTAATGACGTCAGCCAGGTGGACTTCATAAAATATGAGTTCCCTGCTGAGGTTGTTAATCTGGTCCAATCAGGGAGCCCTGGCTCCCAGGTAAGAATACGAGTGTGAGACATCCTGTTCACTCAGAGCTGACTTGGAGGGAGCTGGATCAGTGTCAAGGAGTCTCCATATGTAAATAAAGGGTAACTCACTGACAGGATAGCAGCCTCTGTGGAGTTATTACAGAATGGGTAAGCACAGATTCAACAGAATGATACCAGAGCTAAAGGTGTTAAAGTGTGAGGACAGCTTGTACAGATCAGGCTTGTATTCCTTTAAATGTAGCAAATTAAGGGGTGATCTAATTGAAGTATTTAAAGGAATTAAAGGGTTTGTTAGGCTTGATGGAATCTATTTTCTCTGGTGGCAAAGTCCAGAACAAGGAATTATACCTTACATTTAGAACCAAGACTTTCAGGGAGAAAGGTGGGAGGCATTTCTGTACACAAAGTGGGGGAAATCTAGAACTTTGTTTTTCAAAAAACTGTTGGTGGGGTCAATTGAAAATTTCAAAACTAAAGCTTTTTGAAAAATACAGAATAAAAACGATTGGAAGAAATTAGGTGACAGAGCAATCATGATTCATATGAATGGAGAACAGGCTTGTAAAGCTGCATATTCAGTTCTGGCAACTCTACTTACTTCCTCAAAGGTCTCTCTCACTCCACTAAGCTTAACCAAAAAGGTCAATTAAAGAGGACGGCCTCTGAATCAGGCCTGGAAACGACAGAAAGCCACAGGTCCAGTTTGTGTTGCCACACTATTTGCAACCTTGTTAAAACCCAGTAGGCACTGTTGCTCCATTAGCAGAAGTTTACTAAAGTTCATTAATTCATTCATGCCAAGGAGGGTTTTCAACTCAACACCCGTGACATTTGTGCACATCACACAGCAACATCCTTGCAGCTTGAAGGGGAAGGATGTTTGTCTTTTTCGTGATAGTTGAAAAATATGCCACCAAATTATTTTTGATGATTGACACACTAATTAAATTAAGCAGCTGCTGCGAGGTATACATTCAAACTTCAATATAATCCTGAAATGAATCTTCAACAACGATGTTTTAATTATCTCATCAATGCAATGCTGTACGGCTTATTACAGAGCTTATCGCTTGCATTTGACATAGTAAACAGAAATCAATTCAACTGTTGCCACAACAGAAATGAAAGGACCAGTAACCTAAAACAATTAAAATGGCATAAATGCCTCAATTGGATCCTTATTTTTAAGCCTTTTAAACAGAGGAGAGATTTGCTGAAATAAATGTAATTTTAACACTCCAATGGTTGACAACAATCCTTGGCAGAGCTCCACATTCTCCGTTCAAATTCACTGATAACTCTAATGTGTCTTGTCAGACTGATAGAACTTCATGCTGGCTAAAAGCACTTGGTTAGCTCAATGGTTAGCACTGCTGCCTCACAGCACCAGGGACCCAGGTTCGATTCGTGCCTTGGGCGACTGTCTGTGTGGAGTTTGCACATTCTCCCCGTGTCTGCTTGCACCCTCTCCGGGAGCTCTGGTTTCCTCCCACAATCCAAAGATATGCAAGTCAGGGTGAATTGGCCATGCTAAATTGCCCATAGTATTAAGTGCATTAGTCAGGGGTAAATATAGGGTAGGGGAATGGGTCTGGGTGGGTTACTCTTCGGAGGGTCAGTGTGGACTTTCTGGGCTGAAGGACCTGTTTCCATACTGTAGGGAATTTAATCTAATCACTTGGCTCTGTGACATAATGTAACACGTATTCTGGCCCTCTTCCAGCATATGACTACACCTCAATATTTATAAACCACAGAATGTAACTAATAAACCAGTTTTACTGTGGTGATTTAAATAATTCATAAAAGTACAAATTGGGTTCTTTGAAAGATGTGAACTGTAGGTCAGCGCCACTCAACTCAGAGTACGAAGGGTCCAGTCCAGGGAAACTCTAGAGAAATGAACTGATGCTTGAATTGATAGATGCTGGAGCATTATTTTAGTCTTCCATTTGGAAGATAAATAAATTTGTTTTTCAAGAACAGCCACTAAATCAGTCATTAATGATTTTACAATAGTGGACTCTTTCACTGGACTCATTAAAAATTGCTGGCGACAAGCCTGATCTATTCCAAGTATCCCAGTATGCCAACAAAGCATCACACCTGATGAGTATTTTACACTTACAACTAAAGCAGAGTGAACCATGTACTGTGGCTTAGAGAAACCACTTCAAATCCTTATAAATCATAACCATAATTTTGAGATGCACAAGAGAGCGGCAAGAAAGAAGCCCAAGTAAATCACATCCAATGGCTCCCCCATTTCCACTCTCCTAGTTACATACTCAGAAATTTCTAGCAGATTTGTCAGACACAACCTCCCCTGTGTATATCCACGTGGTTCTGTCCGATCTTCTAAGCGCTCTGCTATTATATCTTTTATAATGGAAACCAGCATTTTTCCCACAACCCATGTCAAGTTAACTGGTTTAGAGTCTGCCTCCCTTCTTAAATAATGGGGTGACATGAGGTACACACCAATCCATAGGAATTGTTCCATTGTCTATCGCATTTGCTATTTCTAGAGATATTTCCATACGTATTCTAGGATGAAAGTTATCAGGCCCTGGGGTTTTTTTTAGTTTCCTCAGTAATTTTTCCCCTATGAATAGCAATACTAATTTCTTTCAATCCCTCTTTCCCATTAGACCCTGTGCTCCCCCATGTTTGTGGGATGTTTTTGTGTCTTCCTTTGTAAAGGCAGAACTAAAAAGTGTGTATTTAATTGGTCTGCTATCTCTTCATTCCCCATTATAGATTTCTCCTGTTTCTGACTATAGAGATGTCTTTACTAATCTCTTTTTCTGCACATATCTATTGAGCATTTACTATCAGTTTGTACGTCCTACAAGGTATTTTTCACACTCTATCCCCGCCACCACAAAACCCCCGCCACACCCACCACCACAAAACCCCCCAATTATTCAATCTATTTGCTTTCCTTTTCTGGAAACTAAATTATTCCCAATTCTCAAGTCGGTCACATTGGTTGGCCAATTTGTATACCTTTTCCTTGAATTTAATACTATCCTTAATTTGCCTAGTTTGCCATGGTCTGACTATTCCTACCTGTTTTATTTTTATGCTAGACTGGAATGAATAACTTTAGCAGTTCTTTAAATGTTTATCATTGCCAAGCAACCATCATCCTTTTAGACCATAAGACATAGGAGTGGAAGTAAGGCCATTCGGCCCATCGAATCCACTCTGCCATTCAATCATGGCTGATGGGCATTTCAACTCCACTTACCCGCATTCTCCCCGTAGCCCTTGATTCCTTGTGACATCAAGAATATATCAATCTCTGCCTTGAAGACATTTAGCGTCCCGGCCTCCACTGCACTCTGTGGCAATGAATTCCACAGGCCCACCACTCTCTGGCTGAAGAAATGTCTCCGCATTTCTGTTCTGAATTGACCCCCTCTAATTCTAAGGCTGTGTCCACGGGTCCTAGTCTCCTCGCCTAACGGAAACAATTTCCTAGCGTCCACTCTTTCCAAGCCATGTATTATCTTGTAAGTTTCTAATAGATCTCCCCTTCATCTTCTAAACTCCAATTAATACAATCCCAGGATCCTCAGCCGTTCCTCATATATTAGACCTACCATTCCAGGGATCATCCGTGTGAATCTCCACTGGACACGCTCCAGTGCCAGTATGTCCTTCCTGAGGTGTGGGGACCAAAACTGGACACAGTACTCCAAATGGAGCCGAACCAGAGCTTTATAAAGTCTCAGTAGCACAACGGTGCTTTTATATTCCAACCCTCTTGAGATAAATGACAACATTGCATTTGCTTTCTTAATCACGGACTCAACCTGCATGTTTACCTTTAGAGAATCCTCGACTAGCACTCCTAGATCCCTTTGTACTTTGGCTTTATGAATTTTCTCACCATTTAGAAAGTAGTCCATGCTTGTATTCTTTTTTCCAAAGTGCAAGACCTCACATTTGGTCACACTGAATTCCATCAGCCATTTCCTGGACCACTCTCCCAAATTGTCTAGATCCTTCTGCAGCCTCCCCACTTCCTCAGTAGTACCTGCCTGTCCACCTAACTTCGTATCATCAGCAAACTTCGCTAGAATGCCCACAGTCTTTTAAGCAATACTCCCCAATTTACCCAATTTACTATAGCTACTTGAACTTCATACCATCATAATTTGCTTTATTTAAATTCAGGAACCTAATCTCAGAAGTAACTATGTCATTCTCCAACTTAATGATTACTTTTATCCTACTGTAGTCACTCTATCCTCAAAGCCCACAGACTAGATTGTCAATTATCCCTTCCTCATTACATATAAACTATTGAAGAATTGCCTTTTGTTCGAGTTTGTTTCCTCAACATGTTGATTCATAAAACTATCCCTTATATACTCCCAAAATTCCTCCTCTCTCCTGTGTGTATCCAATCTACACACAGTTTGAAGTTGGGCATAATTACAACTACACCTTCTTTACTTACATCTCTAATTTCCTTTTTAATGTTTTCTCCAATACTATTATTACTGTACAACTCCCTATTGTTTTCTATCCCTTCGTGTTTCTAAGATCAACCCATAGAGATTCTACTTCAGAGCTAAAATCCTTCCTCACAATTGCATTGTTTTCCTTTTTCAAGATTAGCAGTGCTGGAAAAGCACAGCTGGTCAGGCCGCATCTGAGGAGCAGGAAAATCGATGTTTCGGGCAAAAGCCCTTCATCAGGAATGAAGGGCTTTTGCCCGAAACGTCGATTTTCCTGCTCCTCGGATGCTACCTGAACAGCTGTGCTTTTCCAGCACCACTAATCTTGACTCTGATCTTCAGCATCTGCAGTCCTCACTTTAGCCTTACTTTCCTTTTTGTCTGTTCTTTTTGGAATCTGAAAACTCCTGGATATTCAGTTCCCGTTGTTGGTAACCCTGCAGTCATATCTCGGTAATCCCCACTATATCATACCTGTTTAGATCTATTTGCACTCATTCATCCATTTTATTCTGAATGTTCTGCTATGAAGGCTTGTCTCTTTAGCACCTTAGTCCTGCCCAATTTGGCTCTGCTTGCTTTTAGGCCTGAAATTCTTCACCTATCACTTTTGTTATTTCCCATTCTGTCTTTTGTTTTAGTCTTTATTTCCCTCTCTTCTAAGTCCTTGTATAGGTTCCCATTCCCTGGCATTTTCGTTTGTAACTTGCTTGATTGCATTCGCAAATGTTCCAGTATTGCGCAGATGAACCCACCCAGCTTTCCTGGAACCAGTCCAAATGACCCAGGAGTTTCCCCTTGAACCACCTCTCCACCCACACAATCATCCAATATATATCCTGCTATTTCTGCTTTGACCAACACAGAAATTCTGAGAAGTCACTTTTTTAAGCTTGCTTCCTATACTCTGCCTTTGGAGCTCAGCTCGTTACTTACCTATGATGTTAGTACTGATGTGTCCCATGACCAGTTGCTGTTTATCCTCCCACTTCAGAAGTCCTGTCACCACTCTGAAGCATCCTTGACCCAGCATCTGGGAGGCAATATGCTGATGGTTGTGCCATTGAGTGTCAAGGGGCAATGGTCAAATTTACCTCTTGTTGGAGATGTTATTGACTGTCACTTATGTAGGGGAATATAACTTGTCACTTGTCAGGTCAGGATGTTTTCCAGGTCTTGCTATATATGGGCATAGACTGCTTCAGTATCTAAGGAGTTGTGAATGCTGAAGATGTCTGGGCCTAGGATACTACCCTGAGGAACTCCTTAATGGCTACTGCCCAGTGGCTCTGACATGTATCATTATAAGTGCTTCATGAGGTTAGTACTGGCACACATCAACTCTCGCCTTCCAGACAGCTTTGATCCACTATAATTTGTCCACCGACACAATAGGTCCACAGCCAATGCACACTCTCTGGTACTAAACATATCCCTGGAACATCTGGATAACAAAGACACCAGTGTTAGACTCCTATTTATTGACTTCACCTCCACCTTCAACATTATAATTTCAAACAAACTTATCTCTAAACTCGGAGACCCAGACTTTGATCCCCATATTTGTAAACTGGAGATCAACTTCATGACCTGCAGACCATAATCAGTAAGGATAGTCGACAACACCACCTCCACAATAATCCTCAACACCAGTGCCCTGTAAGGCTAATACTCATCCTTATAAACTCACAACTGTGTGTCCAAATTCTGCTCTAACTCCATTTTCACGTTTGCCAATGACACGAGTGTTGTGGGTCGATCTAAAGCAATGATCAGACAAAGTACAGCAAAGAGATAGACAGATTATTGGTGTAAAGACATCAATCTCTTCCTCAACATCAGCAAAACAAAGGAGCTGGCCATTGGCTTCAAGAAGTGAAATGGAGGTCATGCCTCTATCTGTGTCAATAGTGCTGAGGTGGAGACGGTAGAGAGATTAGAGTTTCTAGGAGCAAATATTAGCAACAATATGATCTGGTCCATCAAAGCCAAAAAAGCACACTAACACCTCTATGTTTTCAGAAGGTGAAAGACATATGGCACATCCACAATGACCTTCATCAATTTTTATAGATACACTACCGAAAGCATCCTATCCTGCCCAAGACCGCAAGAAATTACACAGTTATGAACATAGACCAGTCCATCATGCAAACCAGCCTGCCATCCTTTGACTCCCACCCCAGTTATGATCCCCTCTTCCATCAGGCAGAAGAAGCCAAAGTTTGTAAACACGTACCAACAGATTACTTCCCTGCTGTTATCAAACTTTTGAATGGGCCTCTCATTGAAGTAGATCTTTCTCTGTACCTCTTCTGTAGCTGTAACACGATACTCTGTGTTCTGTTCCATTCCCCTGATGTACTTATGTAAGGTATGATTTGCCTGGATAGCACCCAAAAAAATACGTTTCACTATATCTCGGTACATTTGACAATAACAAATCCTGCAGAGATAAAACAAAATACTGATGCTGGAAATTCGAAACACAGAGAATGCTGGAGAAATTCAGCAAGTTCGACAACATCTGTGGAGACAGAAACAGAGTAAATTTTTCAAGTCTGACCTCTTCAGGTGCTGCCTGACCTGGTTGGTTTCGTGTGAATTCTCTGTATTTGTTTCTGCAAAGGTGTCCTGGAACTGATGTGACTGACGTCCAACAATCCCACAACCATCTTTCTTACTGCTCGGTATGACTCCAGTCAGTAGAGAATTTTAACACTCAAACCACTTTTGTTATGGGTCCTTGGTAGGCTGTCTGGAAGGTTAGATTACACAGAATCCCAGGGGGAGCTGGCAAAATGGATGCAAAATTGGCTTGTTGGTAGGATGATGTGGAGGAGTCAGTGTTGGACTGGGGTGGACAAAGTTAAAAATTTCACGACAGCAGGTTATAGTCCAACAGGTTTATTTGGAAACGCGAGCTTTCAGAGCGTTGCTCCTTCATTAGCGCTCCAAAAGCTAGTGTTTCTAAATAAACCTGTTGGACTATAACCCGGTGTTGTGTGATTTTAAACTTTGATGGTAGGAGGCAGAGAGTAATGGTGGAAAAGGATGTTTGTCTGGCTGGAGGCCTGTGACTAGTGGAGTGCCTCAGGGGTCAGTGCTGGGCCCATTGCTGTTTGTTACCAATATCGATAATTTGGATGAGAATGTATAAGGTATGATTAGTAAGTTTGCTGAAGACACTAAAATAGGCAATATCATGGACAGTGAGGAAGGTTGTCAAAAATTGCAACAAGACCTCGATCAGCTGGGGTAGTGGGCCGAGAAATGGCAAGTGGAATTTAATACAGATAAGTGTGAGGTCTTGCAATTTGGAAAGTCAAATCAAGGTGGGAGTTTCATTGTGAATGGTATGGCCTTAAGGAGTGCAGTGGATTAAAGGGATCTTGGAGTTCAGGTTCACAGCTCTTTGAAAGTGGAGTCACAGGTAGAAAGAGCAGTGAAGGAGGCTTTTGGCACACTGGCTTTCATCAGTCAGGTTACTGAGTTTAGAAGTTGGGAAGTTACGTTATAGTTGTACAAGACGTTGATGAGGCCACACTTGGAATACTGTGTTCAGTTTTGGCCTCCTTGTTATAGGGCGGCTGTTATTAGCTTAGAAAGAAAGAAAGAAGAAACTTACAGGACATTGCCAGGACTCAATGGTCTGGGTTATAGGGAAAGGTTGGACAGCTAGGATGTTTTTTTCTTTACAGCATGGGAGACTGAGGGGAGACCTGATAGAAGTGTTTAAGATCATGAGAGGCATGAAAAAGGTGAATGCACTCAGTCTTTTTCCCAGGGTTGGGGAATGGAAGACAAGAGGGCATCAAGTTAAAGGGGAAGAATAAAAGGCAACCTGAGGGGCAACTTTTTTTTTAACATAGAGGGTGGTACGCATATGGAATGAGCTGCAGTGGAAGGGGTTGAGGCAGGTAATATTAACAACATTTAACAGGCATTTGGACAAATAGATGGTTAGGAAAGAATTAGAAGGATACGGGCCAAGTGCAGGGAAATGGGGTTAGCATGGATGGACATATTGTTCAGCACAGACCAATTTGGGCCAAAGAGCCTGTCTCCGTGCTGTAGGACCAATATGACTCTATGAAATGCTACCTTAATATCAAGAGAATCACTCTCTCTTCACCTCTCGAATCCAGATCTTCTGTCTAAATTGGGGCAAAGAGAATAAAAGAACAGCAGCTTAGTGGGCTTGACTGAATGCCAGTGAGCAGGTTATTATTAAGAAAGCATTTAGTAATAAAAGCACTGTTGAAGGCCTGTTCCATCATTTTACTGATGATCAAGAGTACACTTATGGAACAATAAGTGACCAAGTTGGATTGTTATTTTTAGTGCACAGGACATACCTGGACAATTTTCTACAGCTTTAGCTGGATATAAACAGTTTGGCTAGAGGCACTATTATTTCTGGAGCACAAGTTTTCATTGTTTTTGCTGGAATATTTGCCAGGGCTTAAAGATTTTGGAATATCTAGTGCCTTCAAATTTTGTGGAGTAAGTCTAATTGGCTGAAGTCTGGCATCTCAGGAGGAATCCAAGATGGATTACTGAATTGACACTTCTGGTTGAAGATGGTTGCAAATGCTTCAGCCTTGTCTTTTGCAAAATGTGTTGGGTTACCCTGTCAAATATGGATAGTGGCACTTGTGGTTGAAACACAAGGTCCTGAATGGTCTTGACTGAGTAGATATGGAAATGACATTTCCTCTTTACGAAGAGTCGAGAAAGCGGCAGTACAGTTTTTGAATATTTTCAAAGAAAATGAAGCTTCTTGGTAAGATGAAAGGCTATTAGGGGTTAGCAGGTTCATAGACTGAAAGGATCAGCTGTGATCTTATTGAATGGTGAAAGAGGCTGAGTTCCTACACTTGAAACTAGTTCATGTGTTATAACCCTTCAATCACTACAACTAATGTCAGCCAGCAAGTGATTCCTGCCAAACAAATCTGTAACATTCGGTGAGCAAAGTCTCAGGTTTGGCAATGGTACACCCATGAATTAAACAGTCCACTTGTCAACAGATGTTGATAACATGAAAGATGGGCATTTTGCCACAATACCAGATGGCTAACAAAACCCATGGAATCTGTACGAGAATCATAACATTAAGGATAAATAGCCAAATAAAGAATTAGGCAGCATTCCATACCAATCATAACAGTGAGCAATGACCATGCTAGAGTTCACCCTCCAGCGATCTTAATCCCATGTTTTACTTTATCCCATTCCCTTCAGGTATCAATTTGATATTTTAAAACACTGACCCAGTCTCTGCTTCAATCAGTAACCCCAGTAGTGGATTCCAAACATTCACAATCATTCTCGTCATAAAGGATTGTTCTACCTCTTCTCAACCACTATGGGGAAGCTGATCTGATGTCAAAGATTAGGTTAGATTCCCTACATTGTGGAAACAGGCCCTTTGGCCCAACAAGTCCACACCAACTCTCCAACGAGTAACCCAGCCAGACCCATTCCCCTACTCTATATTTACCCCTGACTAAAGCACCTAACACTATGGGCAATTGAGCATGGCCAATTCACTTGGCCTGCACATCTTTTGATTGTGGGAGGAAGCCCACGCAGACACAGAGAATGTGCAAACTCCACACAGTCGCCCAACTGTCATTAATGCTGTTAATTAAATGTTGCTACTTGCTCAGTGAGACATTAATGAGGTGTGATTTGGAATGCAATCCGTGAAAGCAAATTCAGTAACTACTTTCAAAAGGGAATTGCATAAATACTTGATGGGGAAAAATTGCACTGCCATGAGGAAAGGGCATAGAATGAAACTAATTAAGCAGTTCTTTCAAATGAAATGTTTTGATCAACAAGTGTGGAAGGACTGATGACACCAGTTCATACAAGCAGTAGCAGAGTTATTGGAATGAATGACCACCTCCTGACCCTGATGGGGTTCTTTAAGATTATGACAAGGTGTAGTAGGGTACTTGTGGGGAGCCAAAACTAGGAGTCATAAATGAAAGACAGTCTCAGTAGTTCAAATTCAAATAACTTATTTTATCCTGAGAGTAGTTAGTGGGTCGAACTTGCTATACCTGAAGTGAGTAATATAGAAGGGGAAACATAATATTTGAAGAAGGAATATGAAGGTTTTACTGACTGGGTTATAATAAGGATCAAAGACTTGTTTTAGTGCATATAAACTATGGTGCAAGTACAACGTAATAGTTTTATAACTAAAAGCAATCACTGATATGTGGACTTCATACGACATGAACATAATGGTATCATACTTCCACTGTACTAGCTATCTAACACAAAGTGTGTTTTGATTTAGAATGCTCACTCTGTCTTGTGCAAACATTATACAATAACAAAGAACATCCCAGGGTCCAGCTCCATATATACACCCATCTACTATATAACATGCAATTTACATTTTTTACTAAAACTTTAATCATCAGATATTTAGATATTGTGCCTTTTTTTCAAAGACATCCTGAAATAATCATAATATGATAGAATCCCTACGGTGTGGAAACAGGCCATTTGACCCAACAAGTTCACACGACTCTCCGAAGTGTAAACCGTCCAGACCTTACTCTACATTTCTCTAGACTAATGCATCTCACCTACATACCCCTGAACACTATGGGCAATTTAACATGACCAATTCACATTGGCCAGCACATCTTTGGATTAATTTTAAACAAACTAAATTATAATGTCATCAGGTCTAATTTTAATATAAGAATAAAACTTGTGGAGTTTCAAGGGTCCAGCCCATGAAACCATATAGAGAAATACACTGAATCCTTTGGCACATGAGGCACCTATTTGGCCAAGCCTGCCTGAGCTTGTTCTTTTAAAGAACATTCCAATCAGTCGCACTTGTCTGCACTTTTCACATAGTTCTGAAAATTTTCAATAGGTAGAATACATTTAGCTTGGTTATGTTCTATTTATTTAAATTATTATAATTGCAATTTCACAAACAAACAAACTTTGCTTCAAGTAGAGAGTATTCACTAGGGTACTGTACACAGACAGGTTAACTTCTACTGCTCATGACTACAGCACTCAATCATTCAGATTCATATTACAGGAAAAAAAGCTCGTTCAGAATGTGGAATGGATTGTAGTCAGAGTTTTAAAATTAGATTAGATTACTTACAGTGTGGAAACAGGCCCTTCGGCCCAACAAGTTCACACCGACCCGCCGAAGCGTAACCCACCCAGACCCATTCCCCTACCTTTACCCCTTTACCTAACACTATGGGCAATTTATTAGATTAGATTAGATTAGATTACTTACAATGTGGAAACAGGCCCTTCGGCCCAACAAGTCCACACCGACCCGCCGAAGCGTAACCCACCCAGACCCATTCCCCTACATTTACCCCTGCACCTAACACTACGGGCAATTTAGCATGGCCAATTCACCTAACCTGCACATCTTTGGACTGTGGGAGGAAACCGGAGCACCCGGAGGAAACCCACGCAGACACGGGGAGAATGTGCAAACTCCACACAGTCAGTCGCCTGAGGCAGGAATTGAACCCAGGTCTCTGGCGCTGTGAGGCAGCAGTGCTAACTGCTGTGCCACCGTGCCGCCCACATTACACTGTGCAGGAACATCCCTGTGCATTATCCCTGTGCAGGAACATTACACCTAGGATAAAGTAGGAGCACCATCAACTAAAACAAGAACAGACTGACATTATGGAGAGAGCATACAACAAGTCTGGAGCCAGTGTAATTGCTTCAGGCAATTGAAAAGATGAAGCTCACAACAAAAACAAAAGGTCACTCCTTTTGTATTGAACTATTCACAACAGAGTTGAGAGTGTGCTGCAGGAAAAGCACAGCAGGTCAGGCAGCATAAGAGGAGCAGGAGAATCTTCATTTCGGGCATATGCCCTTCATCAGGAAGGGCTTATGCCCAAAATATCGATTCTGCTGCTCCTCAGATGCTGCCTGACCGGCTGTGCTTTTCCAGCAGCACACTCTCAACTCTGCTCTCCAGCATCTGCAGTCCTCACTTTCTACTATTCACAACAGGTCATGAAGTTGCAAATTAGTCATCCAATAATTAAGTGATAACTGAAGAACACCCTGAATACTCAACTGCCACTAAATTACAGATAGAATGCTGGCACGCGTAATCATGTCAGCACATTAGTTAAAAAAATTTCCCTCAAATTACATTAATTCATCCAAATACACCCTAACCAAAGGCTAGACCTTGGCATACTATCTACCAATATTCTATTCTAGGTTGTTTCTCCTCTGCGGGTTTTTGTCAGTAGCAGTTTGCCATTGCCATTCCTAGGCAAGGTTAAAAATTACACAACACCAGGTTATAGTCCAACAGGTTTATTTGGAAGTATAAGCTTTTGGAACGCTGCTCCTTTGTCAGGTAGCTAGCTAGGTTTGTTCAATACTATACTTTTACTATAAGATCGAAGTGTCATACAACTGATGCCATGTACTGAACAAACCTAGCTAGCTACCTGACAAAGGAGCAGCACTCCAAAAGCTTAGATTTCCAAACAAACCTGATGGACTATAACCTGGTGTTGTGTGATTTTTAATTCTGTCCACCCCAGTCCAGCACCAACACCTCCACATCATTACAAGTCAAGGAGGCAGTTCACAAGTCTACCTCAGTCAGAACTGGAATCAAATTTACCCAGTAGGCATCAATTCTAATCTCACACTAGGCTTTTAGGCAACTGAGCTAACTGATCCTGACAGTACATAAGTGGTCACATCAGCTACAGATAAAATCTTTGTCAAAACTTTGCTTGAATGCAAACATTCATCAGCACAAATACCAAACTCTGACTGATCAGATCAAAAGATACCATGCAATTCCATTGATGTAAAGTAATCTCAGAGATTCAGACAGTTTTCGGAAATTACTTCAATACATTCACATGATATTCACATGATTATTCTGAAACAAATTTCTACTTCAACAGAATGTGGGTGTCACTGGGTCACACCTACACGCCTAATTGCCCTTGAGAAGATGATGGTGAGCTGCCTTCTTGAACTGCATCCATGTGCTTTAGATAGACCAACAATGTTGTTAGGGAGGGAGATCCAGGATTTTGACCAAGTAACACTGAAGGAAAGGCAATTTTACCCCCAAGTCAGGATGGTGAGTGGTTTGGAAAGAAACTTTAGGGTGATGGTGTTTCCAGCATCTGTTGTTTCTTCATGGTTTGGAAGGTGCGTTGCAGGATCCTTGTTGAGTTTCTGTAGTACAACTTGTAACTGTACATGCTGCTGCCACTGTGTTTTAGTTGTGGAGAGAGTTAATGTTGAAGACAGTGAATGGAGTGACAATTGTACGGGCTGCTTTGTCCTGAATGGTATTGAGCTTAACATGTTAGGGGATATAACTCCAGGATTAAACTCTAGGATCTAAGCAACATTGGTTGGACCACATCTATTGCCAGTTTCTAGTATAAACACAACACAAAATGTGGCAGTCATTCAGCCCATCATTTGGCTTATCTTCTGTTGCAGTCAATAGGAGGTAGGGACTTTGAGGATATTGACTGAGTAATAGGGAATAAACAGCACTGCATTATCCCCAGGACATTGTGCAACTTGAATAAAAACATAGAGGTGATGGTATTGTTCTTCGTCTTACTGTTAGGAGGCAGGGAGCTGGCATCAAAGTAGTGCATGTAAATTGTCACTTTTCACCCTACAGAATGTGTATATTGCAGCCATAATGCTGTCATAGATACACAGTCAAACAGCAGGGACACTAATCAATTGTCTGGATTATGTAGAGTTACATGGCCTGTGTTCCCAAATTAAGCCTTGTACTGTGGATGGTATAGATAGGTTTGAGGGATCAGAAAGAGTTAATTTTGCCTGGACTTCACTGGTAAGGATCCAGAGGCGATTCACCAGGATGTTACATCAGCTGGAGTTCAGCCGTGAAGACACATCAGATAGGCTCAGACTGTTTTCCTTTGAGTAGGGACCTGATTGGGGCATACAAAATTATGAGGGGCACAGACAGCATTCCTTCCAATGATATTTTCTTCTGTGTGGACCTCCAACGTCTCTGTGCAGGAGGGACTTCCAGAACCAGCAGTTCACCACACATAGAATGTTGGAATGGCTATGTACCTGCTCAGCTTAGAGCAACCTTAGACATAGCTGGGTAGATAGGATAGAGGGGTCAATAACCAGATGCACATTTTAAAGGGGCAGGAGGTTTAGACGGAATTTAAGATAAATAGTTCTCATCCAGAGCATGGGGGCATCTGGAACTCATTGCTTGAAAAAGTGGTATAAGGGAAAACTATTACAACATTTTAGTAATATTAAGATAAACTCTTGAAATGCGATAGCATCCAAGGCTATGGGCAAGTATTCGAAAATGAGATTAGAATGGATTGGTGCTGAATGACAGGAGAGGACAGAGGGAGTCAAAGGACCTCATTCTGTTCTGACAATCTCTCTGACTCTGATCAGTGAATACTGATTCACTGAAGATTAATGAAGATTAAGAAGTATCCAACTCAGCAAAGTTCCATATGCCACAAAAGTAGCAAATCTTTTATTCCCTTGCACTGACATCCCAAATCTATAATCATTACATTTAAAGGCAATGATAAATAAATATGACCCAAAGCATTATTTATAATGGTGTGAAACCAGCAAGATTTCTAAGACAAAGTATTTGAAATTAAGGAGTTAGTGTTGTTGGTGATGATTAGGTAGAGATTTGCAATAGCAATCAAACGTAAAATTCAAGGGACATTAGATTAGATTAAATTAGCTACCTTTCGGCCCAACAAGTCCACACCGACCCTCCAAAGAGTAGCCTACCCAGACCAGTTTCCCTCTGACTAATGCACCTAACACTATCAACAATTTAACAAGGCCAATTCACCTAACCTGCACATCTTTGGACTGTGGGAGGAAACCGGAGCACCCGGAGGAAACCCACGCAGACACGGGGAGAATGTACAAACTCCAGACAGACAGATGCCAGAGGCTGGAATCGAACCTGGGGCCCTGGCGCTGTGACACAGCAGTGCTAACCACTGAGCCACTGTGCCGCCTAGATTCAGAACAAATTGCATTTTTCTTTATAAGCAGCAACAGTAAAACTGGGGAGTCATAAATTCTGCAAGACTTTTCTCGAACTCGTACCAAAAAGCAAACCTAGTGCTGCATAAGGAGAAGATGCTCTAAATCTTGCATTTTTCTTCAAACTAATCTTTTAGTTAAAATTTAACTCCTCTCCTGAAAGCACAAAGACTTGCCAGGATCATTTTAATTGTGACCAGCAATCCACTACTGCCTTAACTATGCACTAATTCTTGGTGTCTGAATCTAGATGATAGCCTCTCTGAGTATGATGACTGGTCCTGTCCTTACACACGATCAGGATTGAAAGAGGAACAGAGTAAGGGAACCTACCAAGAATGAATTTGCATTCCATATATCACCTGCATTAAAATCAACAAACTCAGTGATCTTCACTGGTCAGATAGATTAGTAGCTAGTAAGGCCTTTAGATGTAGGTTTGCTCGCTGAGCTGGAAGGTTCGTTTTCATATGAACTGCAAGCAAACCTACATCCAGAACTTCAACCTGAGCCACAATTCTTCAGTGGTAAGGCCTTCTATATTATACCACTGGTAGAGCAAGCCATTTTCATTACAATAGCCAATGGAAGTATCCAAATTATTTAGAGTTCTTTCACACGACTGAAAGGCACAAAAGCTCCATTCATTCAGAAAAACAGAAAATATGTGCAGGAGTAGGCCATTTGGCCCTTCGAGCCTGCACCACCATTCAATAAAATCATATCTGATCATGCAATCTCATTGTCCATTCACGGAGATGCAGACCAAGCAAGGTGCCAGTGTTCAATAACCTTCATAATTGCTCTCCAAGCACTGTATTTTCAACTGAAAAGGACATGGAGTGAACACAAAGAGTGAAGTATTCACCAAACATCCAGAAAACAAAAATGTTGAGAAGTCCATCAGTCGTTCTTGGATTGAAGTTCACTTTAAATCACACCTTTCAAACAATGTGCTTCTCGAGTTAAACTGGATGCTAGCAAACACTCATGCAGCACTGAAATGGAGCTTCCCTAGGTAACTTTCAGCCTTTTCTTTTCACAATTGCCTACAGTAATAACAGCAGGAATGACACTCAGAGTCAGAGTCATAAAAACATACAGCATGGAAACAGACCCTTCGGTCCAACCCGTCCATGCTGACCAGATATCCCAATCTAGTTCCACCTGCCAACACCAGGCCCATATCCCTCCAAACCCTTCCTATTCATATACCCACCCAAATGCCTTTCAAGTATTGCAGATGTACTAGCCTTCACCACTTCCTCTGGCAGCTCATTCCATACATGTACCACCCTCTGCTTGAAAAAGTTGCCCCTCTCACCCGAAACCTATGCTCTCGAGTTCTGGGCTCCCTCACCCCAGAGAAAAGATTTTGTCTATTTATCCTATCCATGCCCCTCACAATTTTGTAAACCTCTATAAGGTCACCCCTCAGCCTCCGATGCTCCAGGGAAAACAGCCCCAGCCTGTTCAGCCTCTTCCTATAGCTCAAATCCTCCAACCCTTGTAAATCCTTTCTGAACCCTTTCAAGTTTCCGATAGGAAGGAGACCAAAATTGCTCGCAATATTCCAAAAGTGGCCCAACCGATGTCCTGTACAGCTGCAACATGACCTCCCGACTCCTGTACTCAATACTCTGACCAATAAAGGAAAGCATACCAAACGCCATCTTCACTATCCTATCTACCTGCGACTCTACTTTCAAGGAGCTATGAACCTGCATTCCAAGGTCTCATTGTTCAGCAACACTCCAAAGGACCTTACCATTAAGTGTATAAGATTTGCTTTCTCAAAAGGCAGCTCCTCACATTTATCTGAACTCCAATAAAATACAGCATAATTAAAACAAACAGATTTCCTTGTGCCTGATTCTGCTGCATGGAATGTTGGGATGATGATAGCTCTGTGGAAATTTCCAATATATTTGTTCCGTGCTGTACATCTCTATGACTCTATGTTAATTTGAATTCTGGATTTTCCTAATAATTAGCATCGTAGACAGCCATACGTCAGCTTTTATGCTTATTTCATTTGTGGAATTTGACTGATACTCTTCATTTTCAGTAAAAAAAACTTTTGCATTTGTTTTTGGGATGCAAGTACCACTGGTAAGGCAATTCCCTACCTGCCCGTGAAAATCAGGGTAACAGAGCAGAATGAAGAATATGATGTTACGGCTACAGAGAAGGTGCAGTGTGACAACAACTTCAATGTATGAGAGGTGCATTCAAAAGTCTGATAACAGCAGAAAGAAGCTATTCTTGATTTTGTTCTTGACACTGCATGATGTGCTCAGTCATTTCAGACAGCAATTAAGAGTCGACCAACCACACTACTGTGGTCTTGAGTTACATGTAGACCACGCTTAGTAGGAATGGCAGATATCCTTTCCTTCAGGACATTAGTGACTCAGATAGATTTTTACAACAACTGATGATGGTTTATGGTCATCACTCTAGAGTTTTTTTATTCACCGAATTTACATTCCACCAGCTACCTTGGCGGGATATGAACCCAGGTCCCCACAGCATTAAACTGGACCTCTGGATTGCATGCCCCATAACATGACACTACACTACACCAACCCTCCCCTCAAATTATGTCTGATTTGAAATCTTGTTTCACTATTCCTTGTTGAATAACCTTTGAACTCAGCATAAAAACAACAAAAAAAGTTTGTACCAGAAGACAAACTACCATGCTGAGAAATGTAACTTAACTAATTTTAAAAAAGTCACTTAAGCATTTTCATTCTAACCTAACTAAATAAAGGGAAGTATATTTTCAGTGTGGACTTATTGGGCCGAATGGCTTGTTTTCACACTGTGAGGTTTCTGTGACTCAATATTATGTTATTTCAGTCATTTGGTTTGTCTCCAGCACCATCATATTTTTAATTTTTTGTAAATTTTTCTCTGC
The DNA here is from genome assembly GCF_037043375.1 of Chiloscyllium plagiosum. Taxonomy (NCBI): domain Eukaryota; kingdom Metazoa; phylum Chordata; class Chondrichthyes; order Orectolobiformes; family Hemiscylliidae; genus Chiloscyllium; species Chiloscyllium plagiosum. The sequence goes on along the minus strand of NW_028270146.1, from coordinate 104,536,768 downwards.
ATCATTTATTCGGACTATAGGTCATCTCTTGACCTGTTATTCAGCTGTTGACACATTACTCACATTGTCTGACAGTCTTGATCACCTGCAGGGACCTATTCTTCACATGTTGATACTCCATTCACATGACTTGTATGATCTTTCAATCTCCCTGGCCATTGATCTCTCTGTCTATAAATTATGTGCCTGTGTGCTTCTCTCTCACTTCACCTGACAAAGGAGTAACACTCTAAAAATTTGTGATTTTAAATAAATCTGTTGGACTACAACTTGGTGTCATTTGACTTCTGACCTTGACAACCCCCGGTCCAATACCAGTACCTCCACACCTAGAGAACCCAGTTTGTCTTCACTAATTGCATCATGTTTACCTAGAAATAAAAACCATCACAACTTGTATAGATTAATATACATTTTCCTGACTGTATAATATCCTCTTCTCAAGCTAACTATTCATTTTGGCAACACTGGTCACTCCTCTTGATTATACCAACCATGGTTATACATATCTTCCAACAGATTTCAAAGAAATGCGTTGACTTTAAATTACGAACTCTCTCTGAGTGCTATGTGATTGTTTCTCTACATTCATACCTATTGATCTAACTTCCTGATGGATGTTAACCCTCTTAGCAAAACCTAGCCATGTTGCTTCAGCCAAGTCCAAATTGTAACTTTTTTTTGATGTGTTGTTTGCTGCGAGTTTTCACATCCTCTTTCATCATGTACCACATCCCTGTGACATTCATCATGGGACTATATTAATTTAGGATATTTGTCGGCACAGGCGAGTCAGACAAAGGGTCTGTTTCCATGCTGTACAGCTCTATAGCTCTATGATTCTCTGTCTGATTTTCCCTCATCTTACAATGCCCCTTTCCAAGATCAACTAGTCACTCAGCAGACATCCGCTGATATCCCTTACATGCATGTCATCTTTAAAAGGCCATTGTGCACCCAGGTAAGAACTGGCATTCTGAAGCTTCCCTGCTTGATGAAGCATGTTTCTGGAAGATATCAGAGAGATGGAACATGGCACCATGCTTCTCTGACAGAGACGTCCCTCTTCCTGGAGTACTGCCAGAGGAAGCCATATCATCAGGCCCTGCCAGCCTGGCCGGAGGTCACCACCTGGGTCAGTGCAATCTCCAGAATACGAAGGGATGGCCAACAGTAAAAAAAGGTCAATGACCTCTGCTCTGACAGGGTAAGTATCATACTCTTCTGTCTGGCACTGCACACTCACTCTAACAAGGCTCATGCCCCAACACTCATTGTTGCTTACAACACCTTCCCTCACCCACTCTCCTTTTTTCAACACCATAAGCTTGGTATACCCTCTGGTGCCTCTTCAATCTTTCAGTGTATCTCATCACCTTTCATCCACACGCATCAATACTAAAAGTCATGGAACTCAATGTCATCTCCATAATGTTTCCCCTATTCCGATTACAAGAGAAGACAGCCCATAATCGGGTACAGACAGCATGTATTTGGTTGCACGGTGGTTGTATGGCATCCATGTACTTACTCCCTGCAAGGAGAGAATCCTGGCCATGACTGTACAAGACTGGGACAACTTCTGTGGGGATGCAAACTCAGCACGTCCCATCAAATTAATAAGTACCACAGTCCCATTAATTCCACTGTCATTCTCAATCATTGCACACCACTCTCTATCCATTGGGCACAATGCCTTCACTTTCTTTGACCTTGGAAGTTTTGCAAGACTACCCATGACCTCAGCAACACCCAGCTGCAGAAAAACCACCCACCTGGACCTGAGGTTATGAATACAGTGGCCTTTAAGGAATCATTGGACAGGTCGCCTCCTGCAGCTCCTACCTGCTCACATCCCGCCACTCCAGTGGGAACTGTAGACATAAAACTGAGCACTTCACAGTGATAACTTTGTAACTGGCCGAGGAAGAAATGGCCCAGGCAGCTGGCACTCAGAGGATCGTCCACTGTCTGTTAGGATAGGACCCTTTGGTGTCAGCAGTCAGGGCCCATCAAATTGCACAAAGCAGATCAGCAGTAACAGGCAAATGTTTGGGAGGAAATTGCCCTCACTGCTTGCAAACAGCATAAAAGATTAACCAAGTTGATTTCAGGTGTCAAGCAGGGCTTCAATGTACTTGCCCCCAGCTCTGCCTCACATTGCTCAGAACCCTGTAAGATTATAATCTTCTTTTCCTTCTTAACCACACCATAACCAACATAATACAAAGCTCTGTCACATTTTATTCTATTATAATCAGGTTCGTCTAGAGGACATTTCACTATCAAAGTATTAATCAACCCTGTTTCACAGATCTATTTTAAGTCTAAAGCCAGGTCTAAAGTACAGATTCAAAAAACAGAAATTGCTGAAAAAGCTCAGCATGTCTGGCAGCACCTCTGCAGAGAAATCAGATTTAAAATTTTGGGACAAGTGACGCTTTCTCAGAACCCGACCCAAAACATTTACCCTGATTTCTCTTCACAGAGGCTGCCAAACTTGAGCTTTCCTCGTAATTTCTGTTTTTGTTTCTGATTTACAGCATCCAGGTTCTTTCGGTTTTTATCTAAAATAGATTATTGACTTCTTGACATTTTGCTCAAGGCGACTTTCTGAAATTCAATCCATGACCTTACCAGCCTAAGCCAATTTTGCCAATTTGATTTGCCCACTCAAGAAGATAATTCAATTCCTCAAGGAGACAAGCTCCTCTAATTTGCTGATTAATATTCGATCCAACACCATAATTACTTCTCAGTGCCCGAGAACAATTCCTGTCAATATCTTCTGCAGTTTGCTTTTCTATTTGCTCTATCCATATTGTTTCGACATCCTTACCTTTCAGTTTAAGATTCTTTCTCTCCTTTACCTTTCACATCTATTATTATTTTCAAGAGTAGTTTCATCTCAATGGGCTCCACTATACTTCATACATCACATTCTTAGGATTTTTTAAAAATAACAGGATCAGAAAAATGAAAGTCTGGAATCTATATAGCAACTTTTAAAAATGACAGTATAACACCTTGAAGCACTTTGCAACCAATTGAGTTCTTTAGAATTATAAAACGATTATGGCATGAAAGGAGTTGACTCACCTATCACAACAGCCTTCTACAAGAGTAGCCTATCAAGTCATATCACCCACTCCACCACCTTGCGAGCCCTGCTGAATCCCATCTCACCAGATTCGAATGAACCAACACACTTCCTGGCAACACCCTACACATCCTACTTACTCACTGTGTGAAAAGGATTTTCATGTTGCCATTGTTCTCAAGATCTGTAATCACAGTGGTAATGCAAGAAATATAATGGCCAATTCACAGACAGCAAGTATAATAAACCTTCCGGTAAAATTGATTTATAGAAAAATATTAACAACAGCAGTGGAGATAATCCTCTTGTTCTTCTTTGAAATAGTGCCACAAGAGCTTTTACATGTCCCTGAGCAGATAGAACTTCAGTTTAGCATCTCATTGAAATTCAATACTTCTGATAGCACAGCATTCCCTTAGAATTACATTGGGTGTCGGATCTAGATTCGCCCAGTGTGGTCTCAGCATGGACTTCCAGTCTCGAGGTGATTCCAAAGAGCTCTCCCACTTTCAAGAACCTCAAGATGTTGACCAGCATTTCTGGAGTGAAGGCCAGTGCGGACTGAGTTGGAAGGACTGTGGTTCTGAACTTTTTAATTTCCCTATTTTCTAATTTATTTCAACAATGCTGGACTCTATATTTATTTTTTTGATTTATTTTCCCTAAGAATTTGAACTGAACAATCTGTACTCGGTACTTTGTACCTAAGATGGTGCCATAAATGACGACTTTTACACTTTTCACTGTACTTATTTGAGTACATGTGGTAATAAAACTAATTCAAGACTTTTGTGTTAGGAACAGGAACACACCTGCTAGCAGCTTTGGAAGTTTCTTCTGACTGACAGAAGAAACTTCCAAATCTGAAGGGTGAAATATATTCAAGAGCGTGAGAATCCCTAAAGTCAGCTCAACAACTTTGAAAAGTTACATGTTATTTTAAATCCTGCGTCCTGGTTTAAATTTGCTTTTCCTTTCTCAATAACAACAAATTACATCAGCATCTATTGCTGACTGTAGAAGTGAGTCTCAAAAGGAAATATGTCTCTTTCCTTTTTTATTATTTATCCATTATTAATCATATCGAAGTCATGTGGCCCAACTTGGATTGATCCTTTACCTACAAGACAAATCTTTGTGGCTTATTAACACTTCAGTTGAAACAAGAGCCATCAGACAAAAACAAAACAGTTCCAATTTTGAAGAAAATAAAGGAAGCCAGTTATTTCACAATGGACATTAAATTACATGTTGGAATATTCTGTATTAACCAGCATATTGAATCCAATTTTTGTTAACAAACCAAAGCCACTAATTCTAATAAGTAACATTTTCCATCTTTTTTCCTAGATTATGTTACTGTTTGACTCACAAAGCAACTCAATCTCAAGTTTTAGGTGCTTTTAAGTAGCTAGCACTGTTGCCTCACAGCACCAGGGATCCGGGCTTGATTCCAGCCTTGGGTCACTGTCTATGAAGTATGTACGCTCTCCCCATGTCTGTCTGGACCAGGTGCTCTGGTTTCTTCCCAAAGTCAAAAGATGTGCAGGTTAGATGGATCGGCCATGCTAAATTGTCCTGCAGTGTCCATGATGTGCAGACTAGGTAGATTTACCGTGGTAAATGCAGGGCTAGAGGGATAGGCTGGAGGGTACTGGAAGTCTGGGTGCACACTCAATGGGCAGAGTGGCCTCTTTCCGCACTGTAGGAAATCTATAATTTTATGATTTAGGAATGGTAAGAATTGACAAGTACATCCAACCTGCAAAAATATACCATATATACTCGTGTAAAAGTCAAATGCTTTAGACTTTTAGACTTTTCTTCTAAAGGTGAAATTGGGTGATCCACTATTACATGAGTATTGCTTGCAAGGGGATGAAACTCATGCTTGGTATGAGTCGAAAAAAATGGACAAACCAGAGCTAGATCGCTATATAAAATAATAAACAACAAAAGGAAAAAGAATTATGACTATTATTGAATATTTGTCACCATTTTGCCTGCTATGGTAGAATAGCATTGTCATACAGTGTTCCAGTTACCAGTACCATAAAGTGCATGTAAGTTGACATATACGTACAAAACTTAATAGGCATACCAGCTGGTTGTCAGGACACCACATAAATTAATGCCATAATTTACTGGTAGCCAACGGTGTTCGGAAGCATGATCAAAAGCCTACCGTAGAGAGTACACATTTACCATAGTTTGCTTTGTCATATTAACACTCTTACTGTATATAAAGCTTAGTTTTGTAGCTTAACGGTAAGTACCAGCACTTCAAGATTTTTTATACCAGTAATGAATAGTATCCAAGTAGTATCAAGTTCATGATGATAGCGTCTCTACATTGTAAACAAATAAAGCTCTGTCTGACCATAAAGCTGCATATTTGATCAGGAAGAGAGCCCTGAAAAACTACAAGGCAAAAGTGAGGACTGCAGATGCTGGAAACCAGAGTTTAGATCAGAGTGGTGCTGGAAAAGCACGACAGGTCAGGCAGCATCCGAGGAGCAGGAAAATCGACGTTTCTTCCTGATGAAGGGCTTTTGCCCGAAATGTCGATTTTCCTGCTCCTCGGATGCTGCCTGACCTGTCGTGCTTTTCCAGCACCACTCTGAAAAACTACAGTCGACTTTTACACAAGGTATTTGAAATATTTGGGTTTTTTTGGGCAACAACTGGGGGGTCAGCTTTTACACAAGTATATATAATTTTTATCGCAGCAAGTAACAATTAAGTGAAAGAAAAGTATGAACCGATATCTCAAGCACTAATATAGCATCTTTCACTTCAGATTGCTCCAAAGAACTTTAGGCACTAAACTGTTGTAGTCAGGAAACATAGCAAACAACTTAACAAGTTTCCAGAAACAGCTACAAGGTAATGACCAAGTGACCTGCTTTTATTATAGTCCTGCTGGCTGAATGATAAACTTTCAAATTCTCTCCTGATAACATTGTCTCCGTCAATGACTTAGAGACAATGGCTGGACTTGAAAAGTGGTGAAGTTTATTTTTGAGAACATATTTCAGAAGAGCATCAGACTAGCTGCAGCAAACAAAGCTCAGGACTGCCAGAACACTGGAAAAAAAACCCTCTATTTTTCTTCAAATACTGCCACGTGATATCGGAGGAGCAAACAGGTCCATTGGAAATACAGCATTCCTGACAACGCCGCACTTCCGCAGCAATGCACTTGCGTTAACACTAATTATATTCAAGTTTCTAGAAATGGACAAGAATCCACAATTTACTGACTCAGAAGGGAGCATGTTATCACTGAGCCACCGCAGCCACATTCTGAAGTTTTCTAACATGATGTTATTCCGTAAAACATTTGCAAATAGGTTTCTATAAAAAATGGAAAACGCCATAATGTTGTCTAAGTTTAAAGCAGAAAGTTTAACAATAAATCTTCTGTACAATACTGCTGATACTCATATTTGTCATAGTTTGTGATTGAAGTTGCAACAAGTGAAATAAGTAGTAATCTGGATAATCAACATCTTTTCTCTATCAGCACCCTACACCCACAATCCCCACCCTTACCACTCCTAAACTGCAACATAAATGCTGTCCCTTCCACACTTCAGCTCTAATGAAGAGTCATCTAAACTTGAAACAATAGCTTACTCTCTCTCCATGGATGCTGTCTGATCCGTTGTGATTCCAGCATTTGTTGCTTTCTGTAATGTCATAGCGCATCAATTATATGGTGCAGATCATACTTTATTGCATTTATTGCCCTTCCCTTTATAGCTCATGGCCTCTTTATGCACATGTTACTTTAGCAGAGGAAAACTAATGAGTTAATCTAGAGCAGGAAAGCATATCAAAACTACTAATCAATATAGTACTGTCACCTCCCTTCAAGTACAAAGTGACTACCGTTTTAAATGAAGTCATGCTTACTCAATGAACAAGGAAGCATTCAAAAATTAGCATTTTTTGAATAACTATCCAGTGATACAACTCATTGGTGTGCTCCCAACTTGGGCAAGAATTTGGATATCTGGGGCCCGCTTTGCAGCAGCATGTACTGAGACATTCAATTATGATGCCTACTGGTGCATGATCACCCACACAAAGAAATAAAATTATTCTGAGACTTTATCATTCAAAATCTAGAATGCTTACATTAATCAAATAAATTTTGCAATACAAGTAGCTCTTCTATAACTTGATAGTTGCATTCTTGTGCAACCCTATGTTATAGAAAATCGTGCATTAGAAACAGCACTTAAAGTCTTGGTGATGTAATCGTGTTGCAGGCAGCACATGGCTTAGAAACAGTGGCCCCAATTTGTCAATCACATTATAGCAAATTCATGTTAGCAACACACACATTGAAATCATAGATGGAAATCATAGAATCTCTACAGTGTGGAAACAGTCCATTAGGCCTAACAAGTCCACAACGACCCTCTGAAGAATAACCCACCCTGAACCATTCCCCTACCCTATTACTTTACATTTAGACATAACTAATCCACCAAACCTACACATCTCTGAACCACTGTGGGCAATTTAGCATGGCCAATTCACCTAACTTGCACATCTCCATGATTGTGGGAGAAAACGGGAGCACCTGGAGGAAACCCAAGCAGACACGGGGAAAATGTGCAAACTCCACACAGTCAGTCACCCGAGATTGGAATTGAACCCAGGTCTCTGGCACTGTGAGGCAGCAGTGCTAACCACTGAGCCACTGTGCCACCCATAGCAGAATGGCCTGTAACTGGTTAAAAAGGCATGACACTAAACTAAAACAAAGATAATGAAATACTGAAGTCTGAACAAAGTATAAAAATTACTGAAGAAAATCAGCAGGTTTGGCAGCACCTGTCGAGAGAAAAACAGAGTTAACGCTTCAAGTCCTGTGACCCTTCGTCTGAACAATAGCTGGGAAAGTGTTGTATTAATAGTGATGAGGGGTGGGGTGGGGAGTGAACAGAGTACATACATAGTGATGGGTGTGTAGTGCTGGAAAAGCACAGGTCTGGCAGCATCCCAGGAGCAGGAGAATCAGTGTTTCGAACAAAAGCCCTTCATCAGGAATGAGGCTGAGCGCAGAGGGGGTGGTGAGATAAATGGGAAGGGGGTGGGGGAAGGTAGCTGAAAATGCGATAGGTGGATGGAGGTGGGGGTAATGATGACAGGTCAGAGAGGAGGGTGGAGCGGATAAGTGGGAAAGAAGATGGACAGGTAGGACAGGCAGTGTCGAGTTGGAAGACTGGAACTGGGATAAGGTTGGGGGAGGGGAAATGAGGAAACTGGTGAAATCCACATTGATGCAGTGGAGTTGAAGGTCCCGAGACAGAAGATGAGGCGTTCTTCCTCCCAGTGTTGGGAGATTAGGGAGTGGTAATGGAAGAGGTCCAGTACCTGCATGTCCTTGGTGGAGTGGGAGGGGATGTTGAAGTGTTCAGCTACAGTTTGGTGGGGTTGATTGGTGTGGGTGTCCCAGAGGTGTTCTCTGAAACGCTCTGCTAGTAGGCGTCCTGTCTCCCCAACGTGGAGGAGACCGCATTGGGAGCAACGGATACATTAAATGATGTGTGGAAGTGCAGGTAAAACTCAGACGGATGTGGAAGGCTCCTTTGGAGCCTTGGACAGAGGTGAGGGGGGAGGTGTGGGCACAGGATTTGCAATTCCTGCGGCAGCAGGGGAAGGTGTCGGGAGGGGATGGTGGGTTGGTGGGGTGTGGGGGCGCGCGGACCTGACGAGGGAGTCGTGGAGGGAATAATTTTTACATAAAGTGGATGGGGTGGAGAGGGAAATATACCTCTGGTGGTGGGGTCTGTTTGTAGGTGGCAGAAACAGACATTTTCAAGTCTTTCAGGAGCAGATTCCCCACTGTCTCTTATTATTTTTAAAAGTTGGATTCATTCTTAAGAAACCAATGTAACCATAAGACCAGAAAGCTACAAGATATAGCAGCAGAAGTAGGACATTCAACACATCAAGCTTCCTCCACCATTCAATGAAATTATAACTGATCTGTTAATCCTTAACCCACTTTTCTGCCTTTCCCCCATAACCCAACTGATAAAAAAAAGTCTCTCTCATATATTTAACAGTCAGAGTAAGTAATTAATGATCCAATCTCAACAACTCTCTATCATAAAGAATATCAAAAGATTCACAACCCTCCAGCAGAAAAAATTCTCCTCTTCTCTGCTTTAAATGGCTGACCCTTTATTCCGAGATTATGCCCTCTGGTTCTGGACCCATGTACAAACGATCACACCCTTTCCACATGGACCCCATTATGTCCCCTGAGAATCTTATATGTTTCAATAAAGTTTCAATAATCTCATTCTTGGATCCACTGTTGATTGCTATTTATATAAATGATTTAGGTGAGAAAACAGAAGGCATGGGAACTAAATTTGCAGATGACACCAAAATTGGTGGTATAGTGGACACTGAATAAGGTTATCTAAGATGAAAAAAAGATCTTGAACATTTGGACCAGTGGGCCGAGGAGTGGCAGATGGGGATAGAAGCGTCTTACTCAGGTTGGCAGCCAGTGACAAATGGTGTTCCTCAAGGCTCAGTGCTGGGACAACTTTTCACTTTATACATTAACAATCTAGATGAAGGAACGAAGGTTAAGTTTGCAGATGGTACAAAGATAGGTCGTACTGAGGAGGTGGGGAAACTGCAGAAGGATTTGGACAGGTTAGGAGAGTGGGCAAAGAAGTGGCAAATGGAGTCCAATGTGGCAAAGTGTAAGGTCACACACTTTGTTAGAAGAATAGAAGCATGGACTATTTTCTAAACAGACAGAAAATTCAGAAGTCTCAGTGCAAAAAGACTTGGAAGTTCTAGTCCAGGATTAGCTCAAGGTAAACTTAAAGGTTGAGTCAATAGTTAGGAAAGCATATGCAATGTTGGCATTTATTTTGACAGGACTTGAATATAAAAGCAGGGATACATTTATGAGGCTCTATAAGACTCTGGTCAGACCACATTTGAAGTACTATGCTCTGTTTTGGGCCCCCATATCCCTGGAAGGATATACTGGCTCTGGAGAATGTTCAGAGGATGCTCACGCGAATGGTCCCAGGAATGAAAAGCTTAACACATCTGTAACATTTGAGGATTCTGGGTCTGTACTCAATGGAGTTTAGAAGGATGGGGAGGGGGGGATCTAATTGAAACACAGAATACTGAATGGCCTGGACAGAATGTATGCGTAGAAGATGTTTCCATTGGTAGGAGAAACTAGGGTCTGAGGGGCACAGACTTAGAGTAAAGAGAAGACCTTTTAGAATGGAGAGTGTGAATCTATGGAAGGCTGTGGAGACCAGGTCATTGAGTATATTTAAGACAGAGATAGATTCTCAAGGGGATCAAGGGTTATGAAGAGCAAGTGGGAGAATAGGATTGAGAAACTTATCAACCATGATTGAATGGCAGAGCAGACTCAATGGGCTGAATAGCCCTATATCTTATGGTCTTATAGCTAAAGTATTTATAAAAACATTTGAATAGGTACATGAATAAGAAAGATTTAGAGGGATATGGGTCAAATGCATGCAAATGGGAATAGTCCAGTTGGAAAGCTTGGTCGGCATTGATAAATTGGACCATAGGGTCTGTTTCTGTGGTGTATGACTCTATTCTATATTCTAATGAACAGAGGCCCAATCTACTGGACCCATCTTCATAAGATAGCGCCTTCATACCTAGTATCAGGTAATGAACTTTGTCTGGACTGCCTCCAAAGCCAGTACATCTTTCCTTAGATAAGTGGCCCAAAACTTTCCCAGTATTCTAGCTAACGTCTTGTTTAATTTTATCAAAACCTTCTTACTGTAAATGCAAGAGCAGGTTTGGTAGCTGTATTCATGAATATAGTCACCGTGCCATGAAAAGTTCCTTCTGCAACATTAACTACTTATATTATAGTGTTTCATACATGCCAAGTGGTCATTACCTATTGGGAGGTTCTCGGCTTCTCTCCCAGGAAACTTCATAATTAGTTTAATGAGAATAACCAGGAGGTTCTTAAGTGACAAGCATAAGATATTCCTCAACTGGAAGTATCATCAAAAGCCAAAGGAATGAAAGCAGGTCTGTTAGTCAATTAGGCCGAGGTCCAAATAGCAGACGTTGGGTGGAAATTGTTTTTTTTTAACCATTGAGATGAGGCTGCCATAGTCTACAGGGAAGGTCCAAGTACCTAGTTCGTGTAGAAATTATCACAAATATCTGGTATATTAGTATTTGTTTAAACACATTTTTTAATGACAACTTTTACTTTTTAGGAGCACATCCACCATTTAATCATTGCCCTTTTGTCAAAACTCCAATTTTCAAGATATGAACACTTGTATAAACATAGGAATTAGGTGCAGAATGAGATCATTTATCATTCAAGCTGCTCTGCTACTCAATTTGGTCATGAACATTTTTATCTTCCAAACTTCAGTCCAATCCCAATAACCTTCAAGGATCTATTGCCTTCTGCCTTAACAATATTCAACAATACCGCCTTCGTCCTTCTGATTCAGAGAGTTCAAAAGTCAGAGGGAAAATAGGCTCTTTCATCTCTGTCCTAAAACAGAATCACCTAAATTTAAAACGGTGTCACCTGGACTGGCGAAGGGTTTCAGCTGAACATTGACTTTGCTGCTTTTAGGGATGCTGTCTGACCTGCTCTGCTCTCTCAGCTTCACAACAATTGACTCCCCTAGATTTGGATTCATCCACAAGGGGAAACGTCCTTTCCACATCCAGCTCACCAAGCCCTTTCAGGATGTTATATATTTCAATCAAACCTAAAATGCAGAGAAGACAAGCCCAGCCTGCCCAAACTTTCCTTGTATGACAACCGCCTCATTCCAGATATCAATCTAATAAACATCCTCTGAATCGCCTCCAACATATGATATCATTCCTTAAATGAAGAGACCAAAACTGCACAAAGTTGCAAACCATCTTTGTGTTTATTTAGAGATTGCTGGATTTCTGATAGCCAATGTATAAAAAGTCAAATGAGTTATTGTGTGTCAAGGCATTGAAACATTCAATCAGCTGTGATCATATTAAACAGTAGAACAAGTTCAAGCAGCTAAATGGTCTACTCATGTTCTTATCTACCTCAGACTGAAAACCATATTCCAGATGTGATCTTAATGATTCCCAATATAATTGAAGCATGACAACCTTACCTCCCTCACTGCCCCTAATCTATTCACCAGTCTTGAATATTTTCAACGACTGAGCAACCACTTAACTTTGAGTGAAGTAATTTCTCCTTACCTCAGACCTAAACATTTGATATATATTGGGACGAAGCTGCTCCTTTAACATGGTTATGTTGTCCTTGGTTTTTTTTTCAAAGAGGTCGTAAAAACAGACTCTGAGAAGTCTAAGTTGAAGGGTTCCAGGGCCAATTTGATAATAGCTAATGGATACTGCCTCAGGCAGAAGGCTTTCAAGTTTAAAAAAAAGTTGTACACTGAAAGGGGAGTTGCTGTGCTCCCAGCTCAGCATTTCTCTGATTTGGTTTGGATTTAGCACATTGGTGTTGTAAAAGCTGCTGGACCCAAAAGCTGCGCGTCCAGGCTGGTACTCTCTCTCTGACTTCTCTCCTCTAAGACCCTGCGCATTTGATTTTAACATTTGTGCCAAAGGGTGTTTATGGAGATTGTTGCAAGTATTTGGAACAGCATCATTAAATTGGGATTTCGGATAGGTTAAGTTATTCTGTGTTCTGTTGTCTTTGTTTGTGTTTTATTCGGTAACCTTGTAAATAAATTCTGTTTTGTTTAAAATTAAGTGGTTTGACCAGCTGATTCTCTCCTGGAATATCCACATTACACCTGCTTAAAACATCTAATAAAGTGAGGGTCTCAGCTACTTTCTTGAAATATTTTGAGGGGATCTGGCCCAGTCCATAACACTAACAGCTAGGTTCCCCAGATAGGGAACAACATTTCAACAGCGGGTTTGTTAAGCCCTCTCGGAAGCTTACGAGTTCTAATTAGTACCTTTCATTCTACTAAACTCTGGAGACTATAAGGCTCATTCACCTCACCTCTCCCCAAGAGAAAGCCTTCTCATCCCAGGAATCGGTCTGCTGTCTTAACCATATAATCAAACAGGCGCTGAGTGCAAACATAGACAGGGCTTGAGCTTGTTGTACCTGTAAACAAGGAGCGCCTAAAGTTAACATGCATCAACCTATGATTGACCAAGATTTTGAATTTAAAAGTCTCATTTCAAATCTCTCCACAACGTTGCCTTCTCTGGATCATCCTCCAGCCTTACGAATTTTAGATATGTGCATCCTTTCAAGACTGACCTCTTTCACTTTTCTATTTTTAATTGGTCCAGTAATGCTGCCTGTGATTTCAACTACCAAGACTCGAATCTATGCAATTCCCTTGCTGTACGGTTCTCTCTCTCCAACTCTTCTCTAGTTAAAACACACCTCTTTGACAAAGGTTTCAGTCACCTGACTTAATATTTCCTTTATGAATTTGATGTCAACTTTTGTTGGAGTCCCATGTATATCAAAATTGATGGCAGACATTTAGCCTACAAGCCTGTTCAATCATTCAACAAGATCATGATTAATCAGCAAGTACCTTGGCATTTTTCATGCTATATTAAAGTGGAACATAAATCCAGTTTATAGAGAACAAGGACAAGACCTTTGTAAATTGCAGCATTTTCATATCTCCCATCGCTAAAAGATGTTCTGCTTTTTATCCAGAATGGATAATTTCATATTTCCCCAAATTGCCAGCTTTTTGCCCAAAATTTTGAGTCCCTTTCATGACTTACTCTGCATTGTCAGAAAATTTCAATGCATTACAGTGCTTCCCTATCTATGTCAAATGATACAGATTGTTAATAGATGAAGCCCAAGCTCTGACCCTTCTGTCATCTCAACAGTTATAAACTATAAAGCCAAAATGATTGCTGTTCTCTACTTCTGTCCATTCTTCAATCTCCAATCCAAGCTAAAATAATGCCACCACTCTCATGAATTCTACATTTTTGCTATAAGTGTTTGTGTTGCACCATAAAAGATGACTTCTGGCAATCTATATTAAACTTATTCTATATCTCCTAGTTTCCCTTAATTCTGCTGGTTATATCCTCAAAAATAGATCTATTTCAAAATCTATGATGACTCAGCTAAATGACTTTCTCAATGCTCTGTTGCCACTATCATAATAACAGGCTTCAGCACGTTTTGACTAACATCAGGGAACTTGTCCTACAGTTCTCTTCATCTCCCTCCATAAACAGGAGCATTTACACTTATTATCTTCCAATTGATGAGGATTGTTCTAGAATCTAGAAAATTCTGAAAGATCAAAACCAATTCATCTACTAGAATGTGGCCCATTAGGTCTAGAGGATTGTCATCTTTAGTTCCATAATTCATCCAATTTGTATTCTATTAATACTTGAACTTCCTCACTCTCATTTGAACATGGATTCCCACCAGTTCCTGTCACTCATGGCTACTGTATTAGCCTTATTACATGCTCCTACAAAGCCTTCTGTGAAAACAGATAAAATATTTTACATTACCCTTATTACCCATTATAATTTTTTTCCCCTTGCCTCAAAGGCACCTCCTTTCACTGGTCTCATCCATTTTGCATTTTTATAACAACTTTCACAATTTGCTATATATTTTGACCTTCATGTTTCATTTTTTTTCCTATCAGCTTTTTGGCAATCCTTTAGAAGACTTGCAATCTTAGAATTATTTTGGCAAGATAATTTCCTTTTGAAACATAAGTTTTTCCATTCTTAATTTCGCTGAATTAATTATAGTTAGAGCACTCTTGCAGGAGGTTGTGTGTCAAGGGAATGCATACACATTGAGAATTGTGTTTTATATTCACAACTGCTAAGTCACACTCATGGTTCTTAATCTAATTTCCCAATCTACCTTAAACTAGACCATCCTTCAAAGTCATGCAATGGCTTTGTTTAAATTTAAGACCTTAGTTTCTAACCTACTCATATTACTTTCAAATTCATCGGAACATTTGGATCAGATACAGGAAAACTAAGCCATTCAGTACCTCAAAGCTCTTCTTTCATTCTTTTGCTCAACAAGAATCTATTTATCGCTAATATAAAAATATTCAAGGACTCAGCTTCATTGCCTTACCAGGAAAGAAGTCCAAAGACTCTCAACCTCAGAAAAAGAATTTGCCTCATCCAGAATCGTAGAATTCCTACAGTACGGAAAGAGGCCATTTCTCCCATTGAGTCTGCACCAACCACCAAACAGCATCCCATCCAGACCAGATCCCCACCCTAGCCCCGTAACCCACCTACAGCCAATCCACCTATGCATATCTTTGGACTGTGGGAGAAAACTGTAGCACCCAGAGGAAACCCACACAGACATAGGTAGAAAGCGGAAACTCCACACAGACAGTTACCCGAACTGGAATCAAACTTGGATCCCTTGCACTGTGAGGCAGCAGTGCTAACCACTGAGCCACATTACTTAATTTGTAAAACACAGTCCTCCGAGCTTTAGGCTCCTCCATAAAGGAAACATCCTTTTCATATCTACCCTGTCAAGACCACTCAACTTTGATATTTTTAATCTGTTACCACTTACTATTCTAAACTCCTGAAGAAGGGCTTTTGCCCGAAATGTCAATTCTCCTGCTCCTCGGATGCTGCCTGGCCTGCTGTGTTTTTCCAGCACCACATTTTTCAACTCTGGTCTCCAGCATCTGCAGTCCTCACTTTCCCTTAAACTCCAAGAGGTACAAGCTGAGTGTGTCCAAGCTTTCCTCAAGACAAATCGCCTTTTCCAGGTATCAGTCTGATGAAACTTCTGAACTGCCTTCAAGACATTGCCATGCTTCCTTAAATAAAGTGAATAATTCTGTGCATAGTACTCAGATGCAGCCTCACAACTTCCTTGTCTAACGGAAGCATAACCTTTGCCACAACTTGTAACAGGAGATTAGCTTTCCTAATCACTTGCTGTACCTGCATACTGATGTTTTGCAATTCATGCACAAAGACACCCAGATCCTTCTGCATTTCAGAGCTCTGAAATCTCATGACAAAAATGAGATATAATCCTTTCCCACGGGGCTGAAAATTAACCTTGTCTCAATACACAACACTAGATCTTAAACAACCAGAATTACTTCCAAAAAAGAATTGTCCCAAATATATTAGATGAAACCTATCACTCTGGGAATCACAGAAACTAAATGCACACCATCACCTATGCAGCACCAGCTCTAGTCCATTGCTTTTCTGGCACTCTCGCTGTTTATTTATATAATGGGAATCTTACACACTTACAACCAAGGAGACTGACACTGAGTTTTTAATCTCAACTCTTGAACAAACGGTGCCTTCCCAGTACCCTGCACTCCAGTGGCATGCTCTAGACTAAACAAATACCTCTCCGGGAAGTTGCTGATCTATCGGAATTCCACAGCAAGAAATATTTGGCAGCAAATAGATTTGAATACAGTGGAAGTATCATGGAGTTTATTGTATTAAAAGGCATCAATCTATTAACTCCAATGTATTAAATAAAGAAATTAATTGCAAATAGAGATAATGCACCAAGAAAGTCAAATGGCCCTCCTGCACAAGCAGTAATGATTACTGTTGTTTATAACTACGACATACTCCTGTGCATTTAGTTCGTACCAAGCATTCATAAATAAATTTAAGTGTGTCATTCAGTCATTCTTTCATTAAGTGTCATCAGCTTTTGGATTCAGATATCAAAATATGACATTGTTCTGCTTCTTCGATACAAAAATCAAAATAACTTAGTTTTTTTAAAAATCCAGTGTCTTTCCATTTTGTTATCCTTTCAAGCTACAAAAAGCAGTTGAGACAAACCATCAATTACAGCATTCCAAAATCAATATATTAATTAATCACAAGCAATCAGCTAAGCTCTGCTTTGACACCAACCCATGTGGCACATTGTGCTAAAAATGGAAACTCAATAGTTTGCAGAGATTACTTTTATTAATTCATGTTTCAGAACCCCATCAATAAATTAGGATGAATTAAAAAAAACAGAAGAAAGCCGTTCAGCTCCCCGAAATGGTTTGTTGGTAAATTAGATCGTGGTTAGAAACAAAGAAACTGCAGATGCTGGAATCCAAGGTAGACAAGCAGGAGGCTGGAAGAACACAGCAAGCCAGGCAGCCTCAGGTGGTGGAGAAGCTGACGCTTTGGGTGTAACCCTTCTTCAGGACTGGGTGTGGGTGTAGCGGGAGCTGCAGATAAAGGGGTGGCAGGGCAGGGTGGTGAAGTGAAGAAAGGTGAAGACAGGTAGAGGGTATGCCCTATTTGGTCAATGGGAGGAATGAATCTGGTAGGTGGCAGGGAGGAGTGGAAGGGATGGGGAGGAGGAGGGGCTGAGAAGGGAGTCAGGGGAAGGAAAGGGAGGTTATTTCAAATTAGAGAACTAAAATGTTGGTCCACCAGGCTATAGGCTGCCTAAGCGGAAGATGAGATGTTGTTCCTCCAACTTGAGGTTGGCAATGAAGGAGGCCAAGGATGGTGAAGATGAATTGCTGTTCCTCCAATTCGTGGTTTAGTTCTTTGTGGCAACCACAAATTGGAGGAAAAACACCTCATCTCCCACCTGGGCAGCCAACAGCCCAGAGGACTCAACATTGAGTTCTCCAATTTCAAATAACCTCCCTTCACCTGACTCCTTTCCCAACTCCTCCCAGTCACTATCTGGATTCATTCCTCCCATTGATCTACTAGGTCATATCCTCTGCCTGCCTTCACCGATCTTCACTTCACCACCATGCTCCCGCCACCCCCTTTATCTGCAGCTTCCCTTACACCCACCCTCAGCCCTGAAGGAGGGCTACACCTGAAACATCAACTTCTCCACCTCCTGATGCTGCCTGGCTTGCTGAGTTCTTCCAGCCTCCTGCTTGTCTACTTTAAACATCATATCCATCTTAAAGAGAATGCAGACAGTTTCACGTACCAGCAGACAATTAAGATGAAGTCTCGCTCCACCAGAGCATGAACTAGGAGCGCAACAGATAACTAAGTACTAGCATGCTGCAACTTACAGAAGTGAATTAGATCTTTGATAGAAGGAGTGAAGTCCTACATTTACACTGCTAGTCAATTGTAATACTTGCTGTAATACAAGAAAATGGCTGTCAGTTTCCTTCTTTGGTTTGGTACCCATTTTACTTTACCTCTATACAATGTTTGGAACCTTCAAACAAATTCAATGGGAATCTCATTATGGATGATGAATCCCTGTTACAAAAAGTGATTCAAGACTTTCAGACTTAGATTGCTCATTAAAAAGATTCAGAGTACTACTTTAAGGCAGTTCATGACATCAGGCAAGGCTGGTTCAAACATGCATTTCAGCCCAATACTAGGGAGTATTATTTTACACCACAATACTCAGGACCAGGAATAGACTTTCAGCAATAGCAATGCAAGCAATAAACTTCTTTCAAGAGCCAGCTAGATGCCATGACAAGACTGACTTTTCTTGAAAAGAGGAGCTAGGATCAGATGAAAGGATTGCTTGCTTATCTATGTACTTTAATCATGTGCATGCAGATGCATAACACAATCCACCTCTTCAGACTGCGTACTTAAGATATAGATAGGATCAGGCTCTGAACCCTTTTACTTGTTTAAACATATTTGCAAATCTAAAATATTAGAAAGTACAATTTTATATTTGCCTTGTTTATCTCTTTTAAATATGTTAATGGTATTACAGCAAGAAATCCAAATTTGTTACATTTACTAAGCATATGAAGTTTAATCTAAATCCTGGAACTAAGTTCCAAAAACAAAATAGCATCGAGCTGATGTGTAGCTCTCAAAGTTGAATATTGACTGATAATTAATGTATCAGTGTCATGCCACAGCTATTAGCAAGAATTCTTTCATTAAATCCCTTTACTAAAATATTTGAAAATACATTAGTCTTGAAATGGGAGGGCTCTAGTAGAAAAATCAAGTGCAATTTTCTCCTGTATTCTGGTTCAAGATATTTTGATCCTCAAAAAGCAATCTCAGAATATTATGAAACAAAGTTCAAATCACTTGCACGGATCTCAACATTCTCCATGTGACATCAGACTAAAACAAAGTTTAATTGTACAGAAATCCCTCATTAACTGTGCTATCCTGGCACAGATTGATAGGTTCCAGATCAGTAATTGTATGGTTTTGGGTAATTATGTACGATACCCCAGCCTGCAGACTGGGAGCGAAATGGTGACATTCTTCAGTATAATCGGGTGGCAAGGGTGGAGCTTGTCAGTGCTCTCATTCTGAAACCCATGTAAAGATTGCAGACTATAATCAACATTCCTATTTACACGGATAAGAAACTCTATTCATGGTCATAACTTTTTTAATTTGTAAAAAACACAAACTTGTCATGGGAAATGGATGACCCTACCCACAATCAACAATTAAAGCTCAACAGTTTATCTTGGGAGTTAAAGCTGGGATATTTTTCACACGTCTGGTGTTTGATTTACACAAGATACTTAAGAACCAGAAAGACTTATAAAACTGGAGGACAAGAAAGGGAATAACAAAAGGCAATTGTGTGTTACATACAAAGCCATTAAATGTGACCATTCTCACCAAAGGGATAGAGGCTTGGTTAATGGAGAAGCTGGCGGGCCATGATGCAGAGAGTAGCAGAAAATCCATGCTGGAGCTTCCGCCATTTACAGTACATGCTAATGACCTGAATGAAGACGAAGAGCAAGTACCTATGTTTGCTGACAATACAAAGGTAGAGGAGAGAGTGAGTTGTGAAGAGAAAATTAAGAGACTGTGGAGAGAAAAAGACTAGTTAAGTATCTGGGCAATGACAGGGCAGAGTAGGGAATGCTTTACATAATTGTGTTCCCCTTATTTTAGAAAGGATACAATTGTTAAAAGCAGGTCAGAGACTGCTCACAACTCAATGCCAAGGTAATAGGTTTGCCTGTGAAGCAAAGTTGAACAGGGCTTTTTTTTAAATTTACATATGGGATGTGGGCATCGCTGGCTGGGATTGCCCAACCCTGGTTGCCCTTGAGAAAGTATTGGTGAGCTGTCTTATTGAACCATTGCTCTACACTCTCAATGCCATGATGGAGGGAATTCCAGGATTTTGACCCAGTGACAGTGAAGGAACAGCAATGTATTTCCAATTCAAGATGGTGAGTGGTTTGGAGAGGAACTTGTAAGTGGCAGTGTTCCTATCTGCTGTGCTTGTCCTTTAGATGGAAATAATTCTGGGCTCCAACGGTGCTGTATAAAGAGCCTTGCTGAATTTATGAAGTATATCTTGTAAATTGTACACATTGCTTCTACTGAGCTTCAGTGTGGAGGGAGTGGTGCTTTGTCCATGTGGTGTTAATCAAACAGGATGCTTGTTCTGGAAGGTATTAAGCATGTTGAGCTTATTGAAACGGCACTCATCCAGGCGAGTAGGAAGTATTCGGAAGTTGCTGTCTAAGGACCTTTGGTGAATTTCTGCAGTGCATCTTGGTAGATTGTATATCCTGCTGCTGCTGAGGTGAGTGGTGAACGGAGTAGATGCTTGTGGATGCAATAGCAATGGAATGGGCTACCTTGTCCTGGATGATGTCATGCTTCTTGAGTGCTGCTGGAGCTGCGTCCGCCCAAGCAAGTGGGGAGCATTCTATCATATTCCTAATTTATGCCTTGCAGTTGGTGGACAGATGCTGGGGAGTCAGGAAGTGAGTTACATGCTGCTGTTTTCCTAGCCTCTGACCTGCTCTTGTTGCCAATGTATTTATAGGGAGAGTTCAGTTCTGTTTATGGTCAACAATAAGCCCCAGGATATTAATAGTGGGGGATTCCACGATGATAATGCCATCGAATGACAAGGTATGATGGTTAGGTTGTGTATCGTCGGAGATGGCATTTACATAGCTCAAGTGTTACTTGCCACTTGCCAGCCCAAACCTGGATACTGCCCATATTAAATTGCTGTGAATGGCTGAGCAGATTTTTGACAGCTTTATCCCAGTTCTTATCTTCTTAAATTCAAGGATGCTTAAATTTATAGAGGATAACATGAAGAGTTTGAATTGATGGGAATATTTCTGACACAGTTGAGTGCTCTGAAAGAACGAAAGCAATCTAATCAGTTCCCTTACTTATACTGGAGATGTAAGTAGCATCTGTACATGATCTGTGCAGAGTAAAAAAAGAAAAACTTAGCTGGTGAAAAATGTTAAACAAAATCAATAATATCAACAATTCCTGGCTTCACGCAGTCCATTGAGAGGAATCATTCTTTAGAACTTAGCTCTTAAGCATAGCAAAACCTGTGTCGCCATACAGGCCATTAGCGGAAATTGTTCCACGGAGTACCAGTGATCCTACAAAGTAGGGGCTGGAAATAAACAAGAAGTCTTCCCCTTTCACCACCTCACCCCAGCTCCAAACTTCCAGCTCAGCACTGTCCCCTTGTCCGGACCTGTCCTACCTATCTCTTTTTCCACCTATCCACTCCACCCTCTCCTCCCTGACCTATCACCTTCATCCCCTCCCCCACTCACCCATTGTACTCTATGCTACTTTCTCCCCAACCCCACCCTCCTCTAGCTCATCTCTCCACCCTTCTGGCTCTCTGCCTTTATTCCTGATGAAGGGCTTTTGCCCGAAACGTCGATTTCGCTGCTCCTTGGATGCTGCCTGAACTGCTGTGCTCTTCCAGCACCACTAATCCAAAAAGAAGTCTAATGTGTTTACTTTTCTAACAGAAATCACCTGACCTTGAAAATTAGTTATGTTGAAGATGATTCAATCATTAATGCTGTGATTGGTTTAATAACTCAGAGTTTGAAAGCTAAGAAAAATGATGAACAGGGCATGGCACCTTTCATGAAAGGAGTGGTGGGCCCACAGCAATGACTTTCAGCAATGTGCAATTCCAAGGCTAAATAATTCCTAATAGGAAGGAAAACATCAGATTGCTTCTGCCCTTTTTCAACTGATAGATGGGAACGAGGTACATATTCAACATCTTGGATTATTGTTGCATGTACTTTTACGAGAAGAGAGGACAATATTTTGGGGGAATCTCTTCTGCTTTACCTTGGCTGATTTCATTTTAAGGTTTTAAGTTTAAAATGCTTCCAGCAGGGTGAAATTTTGTTATCTAAGAAATATTTAAGCATGTCATGTGGCAATACAGAAAAAAAGAAAACTGATAGAAGTACATTGCATTTACAGGGTAGTTCAGAATCTGAAAGGGATAAAATTGGTTCACATTCTGAGCACTGCCCTTTACCAATGTAACAAAAAGGCCTTTTCAAAACATTCAGCTGTTCTATCTCAGATAATATATTCCGGTTTTAATTTAAATGGTCAGCATTTATAAAATGATTGATGCCCATTTTCAACAGGCTTGATACACACAAGATTAAATGCAGGGACTTAAGACAACGACTGCGTAAAAGGTTAATAACATGGAGAGTTGTGGGGATAATGGAATCCATTAAAGGAGTTAGTGATTGAAGGAGAGAGGATGTAAATGCTTTAGAACTCAGCTCAACAGGTTTGAACTGAAAACAACAAATATTGGAGATCACAATAGGTCAGACACCATTTATTGATAGAGAGCAAGCTCATGTTTTGAATCTGTATGATTCTTGATCAGATTACATATTCCAGCATCTGCAGGTTTAAATTCAGCTTCTAAATACAATTATCTTTGGAGTCAAAGACAAAATTTGCAGATGAAGATACTAAATTGGCAGCAATAGTAATAACCGTGAAGGACTGCACCAAATCACAGGACATCGATAAACTTGTACAAGAAACAAATAATCAACAAATGAAATTGTACACAGATTAAATTTGCGAGTCATACATTTTTGGTTGAATACAGAGATCACTTAGTGCTTGGAAGTGTAGGTGGAGCTGAGGAAAAAGGGAACCTTGAAATACAAGCAGAGGCATCAAGCAATATAGCGCAACAGATAAATAAACCATACACAAGGATTTATTTTTAAATAAACATTTATTCTTTTTATTCATTCATGGGATATGGACATCGCAGGCATTGTCAATATTTGTTGCCCACTTCTAATTGCCTTTAAACTGAGTGATTTGATATACCATTTCAAAGCAGAGTTTAAAAAGTCCTAACCAATACTAAACACAAAGAGTAGTGGAAACTTCAACCACAGAAAAGTCATCCCCATGGGGAGAACAGATAGAATCTATGAGAAGCAGCCTCCAATAACAGGTTGATTTGTGCTCTCATACATTCGCTGCTGAGGCTCATAATTAAGTTAAGGGAGCTGAGGCAGTGTATGTTTAGGGGAGTAACAAAGTGAGCTATGGGGAGAGGCAGAGTAAGCTCGGGCTATTTTCTCCTGAAGTGTTTTGGAGGTTGTGGGGTGACTTTATAGAGATTTATAAAACAATGAGAGGCATAGATACGATGAACACCCAAGGTGTTTTTCCCAGCATGTGGGAATTCAAAAGCAGAGAGCATAAGTTTAAGGTGAGAGAGGAAAGGTTTAAAAGGGATCTGAGGGGCAACTCTTTCGCTCAAAGAGCGGTGCTTATATGGAACTAGCTGCCATACGAAGAGGTGGAGGCAGGTACAATTGCAACATTTAAAAGGCACCCGAATGGGGATATCAATATGAAGTGTTTAGGGGGATATAGACCAAAGGCCGACAAATGGGACTAGATCATTTCAGGATATCTGATCAGCATGGAAGGGTCTGTTTCCATGATGTACAACTCTGTGACTGCTAGGTTGGGGTAGAAATAGCCGCAGAGATGCTGGTGCAGGAATGAAATAGCTGTAAAAGTGGGGAGATCAAAAGTACTTGTCTCTCACTTGTATTGTTGGTAATGATATCACAGACAATGCCACTAAATTGATAGAAAGTACACTTCCTGCAATTGCAGCAGCAGCAGCAAATGGCACTTTCAGACAACTGGTTCTGGGCATCTGATTGGTAGAATTGTAATCGAGTGTTGATCTACACCTAGGTTACTAACTGTAGGAAATGCAATTGCTGCATAGATAGACTATTTGGTCTAACTGGCCTGTGTTAGTAGTTCTGTTTTTTTTCATCTAACTCACTGGTAAATCTGTGTTCCTTTCTCCCTCATTTTGCTTCCATTCTTTCTTAGTGAAGTATATGTCCAAACATAAAACTACGCCATATGCATAAAATATTAAGAAAAACAGCCTACTTGTCAAGAAAAAAATATTCTTTGACTACAAAGAAAAGTGCCCAGTAGATGTGGGTGTGGAATGTGACTCTGGCTTTATTTCTCCAAAGTATTTACAAGACTGCATTAATTCTTTAACATTCTGGTTCAGTTTTAAATGTCTCAGACTGTAGAAGAAAGTCTGTTTTGTGTATTAATTGAATCTGGGTTTCTTCTTCCAGTGGAGCCTGTGGGGACTGGAGAATATTCAGCTGTAAGAGGTGGGGAGCAAACAAAGATTAAACCATTGTTTCTGAGCCATATGGCCTCCACACTTTCATGCACCTTTTGCATCAAAAATCACAGACTATGCAATTCAAATGTATAATTCTCATTACTTAATTGCAGTGAACAACTACATAAAAATTGGAAATTTGCCTTTTTTAGACTGGAGAAGATTCTAATTTTTTTCAGATACTCTCAACATATTTCAAAATTGGCTTTCCTTTTGCTCAAAACAGGAATAGCATTTTATATTGACACTGAGGGTGAAATGATTCATATACATGAACTATCCAAGCCCTCTAAGCATGCATGAGAGAGGGAGAGACAGAGAGAGAGAGAGAGAAAGTGTGTGCGTCTGTGTGTGTGCGTGCGCGCGTGTGCTTGGGGTTAGATTGAAGTGTTGGAAAGAAATGCTCATTGTTGCAAACTTTTATTAAAAACTCTTACTTGAGCACTACTAAATTTGCTTCTCTTCTGGTTATGTTCCTTTCATGTGAAACAAACAAAATACAATAGTAGCTTTTGATCCATTTAGCACATTAGCATTGTTTGTGGAAATGTATGCTTTACATCTGGATCTAATAAAAGACACTTGGACTTCATTTACTGTATTTAGCAAGGAAAATATTAAAATTAATCATTTAATCAATCATAAATAAAGAAAAACTAGGACAAAGATTGACGTTATCAAAGAACACAGAATCTCTACAGCATGGAAACAGGTCATTTGGCCAACAAGCCCACACCAATCCTCAAAGAGTAACCCACCCAGACCCATTCCCTACCCTATTACTCTACATTTCCCCTGACCAATGCACCTAACTTTTTTTTTATAGAACCCCTACAGTGTGGAAATGGGCCCTTTGGTCCAACAAGTCCACACCAACCCTCCGAAGAGTAACATTCGCAGACCCATTCTCCTACTCTATATTCATCCCTGAGTAATGCACCTGATCTAGATATCCCTGAATACTATGGGCAATTTAGCATGGCCAATCCACTTGACCTACACATCTTTAGACTGTGGGAGGAAACTGGAGAACCCAGTGGAAACCCATGCAGATGCAGGGAGAGAATGTACAAACTCCACACACAGTCACCCGAGGCTGGAATCGAACCCAGCACTGTGAGGCAGCGGTGCTAACCACTGAGCCACCGTGCCACACTACTTACACATACCTGAACACTATGGGAAATTTAGCATGGCCAATTCACCTGACATGCACATCTTTGGACTGTGGGAGGAAACTGGAGCACCGGGAGGAAACCCAGACACAGGGAGAATGTGCAAACTCCACACAGGCAGTCACCGACTCTCGGAGTCATTTAATTATATAATCATCTCCAAAGGTTTTTGATTTTGGCTTATTCAAAACTCACATTTTTCTGTCCTTTGAAGTCAATTCTGCATCTCCTTTTAGTTTTCTAAAGTCAGGAGCTGGTGGTTGCATTGAGCGAAGTATAATGCGAATTGCTGTCTGCTACCCTTGACCTAGGTTTGCTTCCTGATCATTGTTATTGGTTCTGCATAAGTTCATTGTCTTGGGATTCTGGCTAGGAGAAACAGCCTCAACTTCTCTGCCTGACTCCTGTGTTCAGAGAATAATGAGTAGCTTACCTGTAAGTAGAAACCTATAAACATTTGTGATGAAATTAGTAGCTTTCTTGCAATGGTTCTTATTCAAATTCACATCCTATTCCATTCTTCCCAAGTTATTACTCATGTCACACTGTATCCCAAACCATTTATCCCTCTTATCTCATCCCATCCTCAACTTAATTCTTGCCATGCCATCCATAACCTGTATTGAGCTGTTCACCCCAACTATCCCCTCACCCGTACCCCAACTCTTGCAACCTCCAATCCATGTTCAAGAACTAGTAGCTAGTAACCAACACCAGGAAGGATGGAATCTGGGGATCAGTGTCTGAGGCTGTAGTGCTGACACCAGTGGGGCAATAGTGCTTGTAAGTTGTTTCTCCTCAATGATTTGTCCAGCATGGTTTTAAAATCATTTATGAAATCAGCTTTCATTAACTCGTCAGGAACAGCACTCTTTCTTCCCTACAACCTGACCCTCTTGATCTTTTATTTCTAACATTTGTCACAAGCTTCCTTTTTCAGTTTTCAATTTTCTTCTCTAATCTACCTGTGCAAAGGACAGAAGTCTCTCTCTGAGTTTTTCTGAGAGCTCCCCCGAGTTTATCTCAAGGGCTATATTTTGATTAATGTGGGTGACATTTCGGATTTCAGGGCCTCCACTTTCATTCTCACCAACTCCTTCATGAGATGATGCAGTCATGTAGTAACAATACCTTCTGTATTTTTGTTGGCATGAGGGAGCAGAATTAGAAGAATTCATCACCACTCTCTGATGCCAATGGATTTCAATTGGCAAAAGACAACAGGCATAAGCTAACACTTAACTGCCACACTTAAAAAGCTATCATCCTAAAACACGTTCCACAGACTTAAGGTCACAACTAAACAGTTATTACCCTTCCCTCTTCCCTTTATCTGCAACTCCCCCTACCCCCACCCCATTCCTGGAGAAGGGTTATAACCGAAACATTGGACTTCTCGACTTCCTGATGCTGTCCGGCTTACTGTGCTCTTCCTGCCTCCTGCTTGTCTTCTTTGTCTCTAACACAGTGACTACACCTCAACTATGTCACACCACTGAAGACACTTAAATGTGTTAACATAAATGAAAAGCTTTATGAAATAAATCTATTTGATATTACAACAACAAACTGACAGGTTTCACTACCTCCACTATTGTTTGCCCCCATATTAGTACCTCTCAAATTCCTGCAGCCTTAAGCTAGGGACTCCATATTGATTTATAAACAATTTTCTTAGTTTTCCAGGTTCCCAGTAAGCTGAGTATTCCTTAGCTGTAAGTTTTAAAACCACTCCTTCACATGCTGCAGCTCCTCTGTCTCCTCCTTTTTGTGCCCCTCTTGAAAACCTCTTGTTACCATCCCTTCTGAATGCCATTTCTCTCCTTTGCAATTGTGCTCTCTCCCACCATTTTTATAGAACATTTTTCTCCCCATTTTTTGTCCTTCTCTGTTCCCCAATTGTTGGAACCCCTCTTTCACCTCCCCATACATTTGCTGTCCTTTTTACTTTCCTCCTGACTTTTGCAGTCCCCCTTTCGCAGCCCTTCTCTTCCATCTTCACTTTTGTATATTTTGGGGTGGGGGAGGTGGGGAACAATTGTCTGCATCTGAAGCAGTTTCCTTGCATCTCAGCCTTGGGTTGTCACAGAATCTCCCTTCTCATGTCAGACTGCTGATTTCTTTTAAAAACCTCCCAATTATAACATTTGCAGAAAACCAGTGACCAAGAGGTACTCAAAAAAAACCCTCACTGTCTCACCCTGAATGAGACAGTGTGTTGGGCAGCAAGGGGTGCAAAGATCAGGGAAAGTGATGGGCTGAGGGGTGACAGGAGAGGATGGTTTGGTAAGGAAGATGTACCAAGAACAGGCCCAAAACAAGGCCTTCAACTGTACCAACTTCTAGTCTAAGTTGAGCCTACGCTCTTGGGAACTGAAATATGAAAGATTCTGAGGGGACACGACAAGATAGATACAATGAGATTTCTTCTTGTGGGCAAATCCAGAACCAGAGGGAAGTTGTTATATTTTAGAATTCATGCATAGGAAAGGATTAGAAGGATATGGGTCAAATACAGGGAAATGGGGTCAGCATGGCTGGACATTTTGGTCAGCTTGAACCACCTTGGGCCAAAGGGCCTGTTTCTGTGCCGGAGGACCCTATGACTCTGACTTCCTCTGAGATCAGTGGAAGCTGGGTCATGGAATATATTAAAGCAGTGTTTGGTTGATTTATGATTACCAAGATAAGCAAGGTTAAAGGAAGGCAGAGTTAAGATCACAATCAGATCAGCAATAATCTTGAGTGGCAGAGCAGCCTCAAGGGACCGAATGACTTCTTCCTGGTGCTATTACTTAGGTTACTAAATTAGGTTAGTAACAGATTGGGCAACTACTTTATACATCACCTACATATTCTGCCTGCACAAACAAATCTAAGCTTCCAGTTGCCTGCCACTTCACCACCGTGTTCCCTCGCCAACATTTCTGTCTCAGGCCTGCTGCATTGCTCATAAGCACAAACTGAAAGAACAGCATCTCATTTCCTGCTTGGTGACACTGCAGTGTTCAGGGCTCAATATTGAGTTCAATGATTTTATAACTTGAACACCTTATTACATATGGGAGAAAGTGAGGACTGCAGATGCTGGAGATCAGAGCTGAAAATGTGTTGCTGGAAAAGTGCAGCAGGTCAGGCAGCATCCAAGGTGCAGGAGAATCGACGTTTCGGGCATGAGCCCTTCTTCAGGAATTACATATGTCCTTTACCTACACATACCTCTGGCCCTGTCATGACATGGGCTGCTTTCAGCACAGCCAATCCATTTCATCTAATTATGGTCCCCATTATCAGTTTTTTTTCCTCCCTGGCTCACCATTATGCATCCCTTTGTATGCCTGTCTCTCTCTCCCGCCTCCACCTATTCGCTTACTCCTTCCCCTCCTCTTAGATTAGATTAGATTACTTACAGCGTGGAAACAGGCCCTTCGGCCCAACAAGTCCACACCGACCCGCCGAAGCGCAACCCACCCATACCCTTACATTTACCCCTTACCTAACACTACAGGCAATTTAGCATGGCCAATTCACCTGACCTGCACATCTTTGGACTGTGGTAGGAAACCGGAGCACCCGGAGGAAACCCACGCAGACACAGGGAGAACGTGCAAACTCCACACAGTCAGTTACCTGAGGCGGGAATTGAACCCGGGTCTCTGGCGCTGTGAGGCAGCAGTGCTAACCACTGTGCCACCGTGCTCCTCTCTTCAGCATGTATACCACCTTTACCTAACTACTAGTAGTTCTAACAAAGGGTCAATGGACCCAAAACATTAACTCTGCTGTCACTCCATAGGTGACGTCAGACCTGCTGAGTTTCTCCAGCAATTTAGAGAGTCATACAGCACAGAAACAGATCATTTGGGCCACCTTATCTATGCCGACCAGGTATTCTAAACTGAATTAGGTCCATTTGCCTGCATTTAGCCCACCCCTCCATACCTTTTGTATTCATTCAGCACCCAATTAGCTTTTAAATATTTACTTGTACCCAACTTCCTCTGGGAGCTCATACCATTACACTGTGTGAAGAAATTTCCCCTCAGGTCCCCTTTAAATCTTTCCCATCTCAGCCTGAACCTATACCCTCTAGTTTTGGACTCCCCTACCTTGGGGAAAAGACTTTGACTAATCACCTTATCTATGCCCCTCCTGATTTACAAATCTCTCCAAGGTCACCCCTCAGCCTCTGGTGCTCCAGGATAAAAAGACCCAGCCTATCTAGCCTCTCCTTATAACTCAAACTCTTCAGCCATGGAATCATGCCTGTAATTTTTTTCTGCATCCTTTGCAGATTAACAACATCCTTCCAATAATAGGTCAACTAGAATTGTATGGAATATTCTAAGAGCGGCCTAACCAATGACTTGTACAGTCACATCATGACATCCCAACTCCTGTACTCAAAGCTCTGACTCAATATATGTTTTCATAAGACTCTTTTGGCGATTAGCAATTGTACCATCTTCAATTGCAAACCTAGTTCCATCTTCATTAAAGAATGCAGATTTACATAGCACCATTCATTACATAACACTTCTACTGAAGAGCTTTATTGCAAATGAATTATGACAAATGTAATTATTGACAAATCAAGTCGTGCAACAAGGTATCATAAATACAAATGAGATAAGTGAACAGCTCATTTCTTTTCAGTGATTCTGGCAGCTGGCAAATATTGGTAGAACACCAAGAAAACTCTCCTATTCCTCCTCAAAGCATATACTCAACAGCCTTTGTTTAATATCTTATTGGAAAGATAGCACTTCTGAAAAATCAGAACCCATTCATATTGCCAATGGTGAACAGAATCGTGCCATCTTTGAAGATATAAGTCAGGATCCCAACAATGGCCCTCATCCAACAAGAGTTAATTAGGAAATGTTTCCGGGGAAAACTATCCAATTAGAGCTGGCAGATAGAACAGATACCCAGACTGCCCAATGTCAGGGTGCGCAGCAATCCTCTGATGGTAGTCCCACTGACAGAAGTAGGTGCTGCAGTGGTAGGTCACCTCAACACGGAGATACCATCAGGTGGTGTGTGAAATTATTTGTGGCTGCAATGAGGCGAAGCTGGATGTCTGTCCACTGCCAGCAATTTCCCAGCGTCTCTCCAAACTGGTCTCAAACGATCATCCACTTTTGCCGGCAGATAGCCACTATCAATGCCTCTGGTGTGATTGTCCAGAGGCTAGAACATATCTCCCTGCCATTCCAATAGAAACCTTATAGATTTCTGTTCTGGTCTTGCTTCCACGGGTCTCATAAGATTTCACCTGGTGCCAGTCTAGGTAATCTGCACAAGTGCTGAAGGGCTCTTCAACCTCCCATAGTTTAGCGTCAGTGGTAAGAGTGCCACAACTGAGCCAGTAGACAATCGCAGATCTAAAAGTATATAGTCTAATGAATTGGTACAATTCTGTTATTTTATGAAAACTATGTATTTGAGTAACAGCTTTGTATCTATTTTGGTAGTGATTGAGTAATGGTTAATTTGACAACAAATAAAATACATAATTCATAAAATAATTCAGAACAGAGCCAGCCAGTCATTTGGCCCATCATACTGAAGTAGATGTTTGCAAAGTGCTTCCTGAAAGTCATTACCTTTGTGTAAGTTCATTCATGCAATGCAGGTATTGCTGGTTGAGCAGCACTTATTTCCCATCTCTCGTTTCCCTTGGGAAGGTGATGGCGAGCTATACTCTTGGACCGCTGCAGTCCACATGATATAGGTGCAGTAACAATGAAGTTCCAAGATTTTGACCCAACACCATTGAAGGAACAGCAATATATTTTCAAGTCAGTATAGCATGAGACTTACAGGGGAACTCTCTGTTTACTGTCTTTCCTGGGTTTCCTGCTAAATTTTACAATGAAATGAAAACATAAGTTTAATCTTATTAAAGAATTATTCAAGAGTTCAACATTTTTTTCAAATAACTGGATAAACCAGATAGTCAGGGAGACACCCCAAGCCAAGAAAGTCAGTTTTTAGCAGCATCTAACAAATAAACCAATGATTATCTACTACTTCAGCAAGACACTTTAATTTTTAAAAAATTCATATCAGATGGTGCTGATATGCATGCATCTCAACAGATGTGCCACAAAACACTAATCCACTCTCAAGATTACAAACTGCAGATCACAAATACTTAGCCATTACAGTTTTAATGGTTTGCTAGTTCGTAAAATCCAGATTTCCCCTGCACCGAACTTTAATCTGTTACTCATGTCCAAGTATCTAATTTGGGAATATTTTACATGGCTTGTTTCTAAACACTGAAATAAAGCAAAAAACCTACCTTCCTTATGATTAAATAGGAAAAAAATGAACAAAAGAGAAGTACAGCATAGGAACAGACTCATCAGCCCTCCAAACCTGGTGCCTACCATCATGCCTGAATTAAACTAAAACACGAACCTTCTGTCCTTATTCAGTCCATATCCCTCTATTGCCTCCCTATGCACGTAAACATCCAGCTGCCTTTTAAACGTTGCCAATGTGCCTGCTTCCGCCACCTCTTTTGGCAGTGCATGCCAGGCTCCGACCCTCACTCTCTGCATGAAAAACTTCCCTCGCACATCTCCTTTAAACTTTCCCCCTCTCACCATGAAGCTACGGCCTGTTGTAATTGAAACTTCAACCCTGGGGAAAAAAGCCTCTGACTAGCCACCATATCTATGCCACTCATAACGTTTTGGACCTCTATCGGGTCTCCTCTCAGCTTTTGTCATTCCAGTGCAAACAATCTCAGCCTTTTTAACCTTTCCTCATAGCCAATGCCCTCAAGACCAGACAATATCCTGGCAAACCTGCTCTGCACTGTCTCCAAAGCTTCAACATCCTTCTGGTAGTGTGATGACAAAAACTACACACAATTCTTTAAATGCAGCCTAGCATGCATTTTGTATAGCTACAACATGGTTCACCAACTCTTACACTGCATGCCCTGGCTGGTGAAGACAAACATGTCATATGCCTTCTTAATCACCTTGGCTACCTGTGTTGTCACTTTTGGGGAACTGAGGACCTGCACACCCAGATCTGTCTGTATGTTAATGTTCCTAGGGATTCTGCCATTTACAGTGTAATTCACACCTAAATTTGATCCTCCAAAATGCATCACCTCGCATTTGTCTGGATTAAACTCCATCTGTCATTTCTGTGCCCAAGTCGCCAATCTATCGATATTCTATTGTAGCCTTTTGCAATCATTGGTACTAATCAGCAACTCCATCAAGGTTCAGGTCATCTGCAAATGTACTAATCAGACCACCCACATTTCCCCCCAGATCATTTTATATATATACACTACAAACAACAGAAGACCAAAGACTGATCCCTGTGGAACACTACTAGTTACCGGTCTCCACACTGAAAAACCCTTCCACCACTACTCTTTGTCTTCTATGACCAAGCCAGTTTTGTATCCATCTAGCCAGCCACCTTGAATTTAGTTTTTGTACCAATCTGCCATGTGGGACTTTAGCAAATGCCTTACTAAAGTCCACATAAACTACATCCACAGCCTTTTTCTGTGGAATTATCTTTGTCACCTCTTCAAAACCTTCAATCAGGTTGTTGAGACATGACCTTCCTTGTACAAAACTAT
The DNA here is from genome assembly GCF_037043375.1 of Chiloscyllium plagiosum. Taxonomy (NCBI): domain Eukaryota; kingdom Metazoa; phylum Chordata; class Chondrichthyes; order Orectolobiformes; family Hemiscylliidae; genus Chiloscyllium; species Chiloscyllium plagiosum. The sequence continues at coordinate 104,503,376 of NW_028270146.1, read as the reverse complement.
GCTGCCTGACACTAACTAGTCCATTTTCTTCCAAATGTGCATTTATCTTGTCCATCAGTATCTTCTCCAAGAGCTTTCCAACCACAGACATCAGGCTCACCAGCCTACAACTTCCTGGATTATCTCTGCTTCCTTTCTTAAGCAATGGAAAAACACTGGTTAATCTCCAGTCCTCTAGAACCTCACATGTGGTCAAAGAGGATGTGAGAATATTTGCTAATACTCCAGATATTTCATCCCATGCCTCTGCAGTAACGTGGGATAGATCCCATCTGGCCTTGGGGGCTTGTCTACCTCAATGCAATTTAGGACACCCAAAACTTTCTCCTTCAATATATTGGCATTCTCACGTTCGTCTCTGACCTCAACATCAGTCATGTCCTTCACTAAAGATCTCTTCCACTTCCTGTGGCTCCATGCATAACTCACCTCCTTTGTTCTCGAGTGGGCCTACTCTTTTTCTTGATACCCTCTTTCTTCTAATGCATGCATAAAACGCCTTGGGATTCTCCTTAACTCTGCTGGTTAATGATATTTCATGGCTCCTTCTAGCCTTCTTAATTCCATAGTTTGGGAGAAGATTTGTAGCTCAGGTGCTCTTTGTTGTGGTTCTGTTCGCTGAGCTGGGAATTTGTGTTGCAGACGTTTCGTCCCCTGTCTAGGTGACATCCTCAGTGCTTGGGAGCCTCCTGTGAAGCGCTTCTGTGATCTTTCCTCTGGCATTTGTAGTGGTTTGAATCTGCCATTTCTGGTCGTCAGTTCCAGCTGTCCGCTGCAGTGGCCGGTGTATTGGGTCCAGGTCGATGTGCTTATTGATAGAATCTGTGGATGAGTGCCATGCCTCTAGGAATTCCCTGGCTGTTCTCTGTTTGGCTTGTCCTATAATAGTAGTGTTGTCCCAGTCGAACTCATGTTGCTCGTCATCTGCGTGTGTGGCTACTAAGGTTAGCTGGTCGTGTCGTTTCGTAGCTAGTTAGTGTTCATGGATACGGATCGTTAGCTGTCTTCCTGTTTGTCCTATATAGTGTTTTGTGCCGTCCTTGCATGGGATTTTGTACACTACATTAGTTTTGCTCATGTTGGGTATTGGGTCCTTCGTTCTGGTGAGTTGTTGTCGGAGAGTGGCTGTTGGTTTGTGCGCTGTTATGAGTCCTAGTGGTCGCTTGGGACAACACTACTATTATAGGACAAGCCAAACAGGGAACAGCCAGGGAATTCCGCGAGGCTTGGTACTCATCCACAGATTCAATCAATAAGCACATCAACCTGGACCCAATATACCGACCACTGCAACAGACAGCTGGAACTGACAACCGGAAGTGGCAGATTCAAACCACTTCAAATGCCGGAGGAAAGATCACAGAAGCGCTTCACAGGAGCGCTGAGGATGTCACCTAGACAGGGGACGAAACGTCTGCAACACAAATTCTTAATTCCATGTTTACGTTCCTCCCTAATTTCTCTATTCTCCTCAAGGGTGTCAGTTTGTAGCTGCCTAGACCTATCTGCTTTCTTTTTCCTTTCTACTAAGCTTACAATTTTCTTTGTCATCCATGGTTCTTGAATCTTGCCATTCCTATCCTTCAGTTTTGCAGGGACATGTATGTCTTGCACTTTAATCAACTGGTCTTTAAAAGTCTCCCACATGCCAGATATAGATTTGCCCTCAATAACCGCTTCCAATCTACATTCCCCAGTTCCTGTCTAATTTGACTCGTACCAACTGTATGGATTTCGCACAGAGCAGGAAGTGCAGGAAAGCTTCCTGGTTTATAGTCAGCTCCTTGCTTAAATCCAGAGCTAAATTTCTAAAACTGACCCGAATGCCTAGAATGCCAATGTTTGGGCCCCTGCTCCCATTCACTGTCCTAATACTCTGTTGGAAACTGGTCAAATTCCAAGTTCGATGCAATAGGGATTTCTGTCATGCCCTACTCGCACCCACATTGTCAAAACTGAAATGTGAAAATGGTCAAGTACTAGATGACTTGCATTTAGCAGCGGTCAATAAAGATAATGAAAAAACAAATGAATTTACTTGCTTGACAAAAATATTCTTAATATATTTCAAAATTATGTTAAGGAAAACAAATTCAATTTTAAATTTGTACCTTGAAAATAAGGATTTTTTTCATTTATATTGCACAATCAGAATCTCAAGACATTTCACACTCTCAGTTTTAGTTGCAGTATAATGTCAGGAAGTAGGCACCATGCCACAACCAGATAATGTTGAAGCAAGGATAAACATTGTCAAGGCACTGGAAGAGCTTTTCTACTCTTCTTTAATTAATGCCATAGGTTCTTCTGTACTCACAAACCATGTTCCCTCTAAGCAGTGTGTGACAGCCACTTCAAAGTTCTGTGCATGTCAATTGGCATCACTGATTCCAGAAGGTCACTGCACACATGTATCTCAGAGAGTCATGCAGCTGCAAAGAAAAATTAGAGGGAATACTGCTCACAAGTGAGCCAAAGGGGCATCAATTAAACTTATCATCCAAAACACAGTGCTAGATAATGCAACACTCCTCAGCAGTACAGAGCAATATCAGCGTAAATTATCCACACAGCATAATTAGTGGCTAAATGCTGACTTTTACTTGAAATTTTGGGTTTGGCTCTGATGCTTTATAATTTTGTTTTAAATACAGCAATTCAAATAATGCTGGAAGCTCATAAGGTTACAATTTCAGTATGAAATGTTCCTTAAAGTTTGCCTTAAAACTACATTTGTTGTACTAGAGTCGCATTAGCTTACTGTGGCCTTTGTATGGTTGTCATGCAAAAAAAGTCTTATCTCAACACTCCCTGGTGCAAAGACACACCAAAATAAGTCATTTCTTAGTTATATGAATGATGCTTTCTGATTTGTTCATAGGCAAGGCCTACATTAATTGCTCATCCTCAATTGAGAAGCTGTGGTGAGCTATCTTCTTGAACTACTCCAGTGCAATGTGGTGTGGGGTGAGGGACAGTTGTGGGAGAGTAACGATGTCTGGATCACACTGTTGTCCAATATATTGGTCACATAACTAAACTGACAATTCAAATAACTGGACTGATAAGTAAAATGAGTAATGGAAATCTTTCTTCAATTGGCTGAATGTGCAATTATAGTTGAAACGTGTCAATGTTAAGTGATGTGCAAGCAAAGAGGGAATGAAGATATCAAGTACATGAGATGTGAAAAGCAGCTTGTCAAGGGAATTAGACTCTGAGAAGAGCTTTTTCTGAATTTTAGGTTGAAGAATGGAACATGATAGCTGAGATGCATCGGTCACTCTACATCAAACTGCAACAAGGTCAGGACTGGAAACCTTATGCAGTTCTGTATTCTTCATTAGCGAAGGCTTATAGAGGATGCACTAGAACCATAAACCAAAACAAAACACTGCAGATGTTAGAAATCTGAAACTAAAACAAACTGGAGATACTTGGTAGGGTCACTGGACTTAAAACATTAATTTTGTTTTCTCTTTCCCAGATGCAGGCAGTTTTGCTGAGTTTCTCCAGCAACTTCCGTTCTTGTTGCATGAGAACATGCCTGTTAAGAGGAAATATGAAGAAAAGGACCCTCAAGGCAATTTGCTTTGGAAAGATGGGATTGCAGGGTCACGGAAGAGGTATTTAAAATTAGGAAGATATAGCACAGAGTACAGAAAAACAGAGACAAGATTAAATGAACTAAATAAACTACCACAGCTTTCAGAAGTTGGGAAGTTGTGGAATTAGTGATTCAAGAAGTTGCCATGTCTTCCTGGAGAAAGGGTTTATTTCTACTTTTCAACCACTGAGATAGAGGCAAAGCTAATATGGAACGAGCATCCCTGCTTCAGAGAAGGGTAAACATCAACATGAAATGATTTGAAGACTAACTTGTTTCAATCTGGCAAAGGTTTTGGGCATTGCAATTTCCAAACCATTCTATGGAAAACTACTGTTTTTGCTAAAAACCTTCACATTTTGTCTCCCATTTCCAAGGGAATGGTATATCATTACATTGATTGTGCCCAGGCTCAGGTTTCAAATTGACTGAAGTAGAAAGATTAAGATCACATGTAAAGGAGCCCTTCACCCTCTTTTGTTTCAAAATAAATGTACCTGGTGGGTCAAACCGCCTTGTCATATTTATTCTCTTTGTTAATCCATTTATGACGCACTCAAAATTACAAACAAAGAAACCTTTGGATTTCTATGAGAAGAACAAGATTCTCATTATTACCCTGTCAGTCCTACAACTGAAATATACATATTTTCCTTAAAACCTTAGCATGTTTTTCTGCATCAAATGCTCGACACTTGAAACATCAGATATTCAACTTGATCAAGTCAGAGCCATTCTTTATTTCTATCATTCAAAGGAGTTAATGTCATTAATCTGCTGTGGACCTCCAAGGGTTTTGAACATGCCTCACAAATGGCATATGATAACAGCCAACAAGTTCAGGCATGAAATGCCTGTGCAGCAGACCACAGGAAGCTTAATACATTATTATTATTACACAATACCTCCTGTAAAAGAATACATAAATCATGTTTGTACTCTTGTAAGAACATAATTTATGAACGTATGAGACAATACATAAAGATATGTTACATGCTCATCATACAATAGTGCTCATATTTCCACACATGTAAGACACTTAAATCCATTGCAACATTATTGGCATCACTCTCAATTTGCATCAGTGATCAACAGTAGTAAAACATCCCCTGGTGTGGTCAGGAGTCCCACTCTGGCAAAGGAAAACAACAGATCAAGAAGGTGAATGAATAGATGGTCTTCGTTTTCCCTGGGCTCTCCTCTCAGTTAGCAGAGCTTTTCATTTCTGCTCACCTTGTCCAGTGCTCATGCCAGCAGTCAGCTTCCAGAGGTCACAGCCTTCAGTAAGTGCCTTTAGTCATCAGTTTTAATGCACATACATATCTCATGGGCAGGTTTCAGAATACAAAATATAGAATCCCTACAGTGTGAAAACAGGCCCTTCAGCCCAACAAGTCCACACCAGCCCTCCAAAGAGTAACTCACCCAGACCCATTTTCCTATATTTACCCCTGGAGTACCTACCCTACACATCCCTGAACACTATGGACAATTTAGCACGGCCAATTCACCGGACCTGCACACCTTTTGACTGCGGGAGGAAACCGGAGCACCCAGAGGAAAGCCACACAGACATGGAGAGAAGGTGCAAATTCCGCACACAGTCGCCCGAAGTTGGAACCGAACCCAGGTCCCTGGCCCTGTGAGGCAGCAGTGCGAACCACTGAGCCACTATGTTGCCCACTTCTTGAAAGGTATGGAATCCAGGAGGTTGTGTCCCAGTGGTCAGTTCATCAGACAGACGTTTTTGGGTATAATACAGTAATCCAGACAATGAGCATGGCATTGCTGGCTTAGCATAAGAACATAAGAAGTAGGAGCAGGAATAGGCCATCTAACCTATCGAGCCTGCTCCACCAGTCAATAAGATCATGGCTGATCTTTTTGTGGACTCAGCTCCACTTGCCAACCTACTCACCATAAACCTGAATTATTTTACTCTTCAAAAATCTATCTATCCTTGCTTCACTGGACAAGGAATTCCACAGAATCTCAACACTTGGGGTAAAGAGGTTCCTCCTCAACTCATTTCTAAATCTGCTCCCTCTAGTTTTGAGGCTATGCCCCCTTGTTCTAGTTTCATTTTCTAGTGGGAAAAAAAGACTCTGCTTCTCTCTCTCTCTCTCATCTATTTCCTTCATAATTTTTCACATTTCTATAAAATTATACGCTGGCACCAACTCTAAATACAATTAATTTATTTTTTTCCCACAGCTCTCTCATCCCAGATGAAGAAATATGGGTGAAAAGATTAACTCTACAAGAGACTGCCAAAGATTCTAAGTAGCAGGCAAAATTATTGATAAATCTAGCAGTATTTAGAGGATGCCAATCTTGTTTGTTTAAAACTGTCTGATTTTAGGTAGAAGAGAAACATGAGTGAGCAGCAACATACAGTCTGCAGCTGGAAATGTACTCAGGAAATTCGACATTCAGTGTATCCATGTAACCATCAACGTTTTAAGCCGACATTATCTCAATAATGTCTTAATTGACGAGAACATTTGTCTTTTGTTTTGCTGAGATTATATATTGAAACATTGGACAGGAGCTTGTTAATACAGACAATTTATGTCCCCAGAGTAGAAAGTGCACATATTGAGGCAGAATGTATTGAAGATGAGTTGATAGCTTCTAACTATTTACACTTACAGGTCATGCTGATTTTGTTTTTGACTTCTCCATGAAAATGTTGTGTAAACTTTCCTTTTTCATTAAAAAAAATTCAGATTTAAGCCCAGCAATTTTTTTAAAATTCTCTCATGTACTGTTGGCTGACAGTAACCAGCATTTAGAGCCTGTCCTGAGTTGTCCTTGAGAAGGTGATGGCCAACAGTCTTCTTGAACTCCTGCAGTCCAATGTGCTGTAGGCAGACCCACAATGCTGTTGGAAATTCCAGAATTTTGACCCAGCACCATTGAAGGAAACGTGACATATTTCCAAATCAGGATGGTGAGTGGCTTGGAGGCGAACATGCAGGTGGTGACATTCCATGTATCTGCTGTCTTTCTAGATGATCGTGGATTTGGAAGATGTTATATAAAGATCGTTAGCAGTACATCTTCTAAGTAAGTTTACATTGCTGCTACTTAGCATCGGTGGAGGGGGATTGGATGTTTGTGGTTGTGATGCCAATTAAGTGGGCTACTTTGTCCAGGGTGGGGTCAAGCTTCTTGCTTGTTGTTGGAGCTGCACCCATCCAGGCAAGTGCACAGTATTCCATCGCACTCCTGACTTGTGCCTTGTAGATGGTGGTCAGACTTTGAGGAGTCAGGAAATGAGTTACTCGCCACAGTATTCCTAAAGCCACTGTGTTTATGGGCAAGTCCAGTTGAGTTTTTGGTCAATGGTTAGGGGGGAATTCAGTGATAGTAGCACTACTGAATGTCAAGGGAAGGTGGCTAGATAGTCCCTTATTGGAGATGGTCATTGCCTGGCATTTGTGTGGTGTAAATGTCAGCCCAAGCCTAGAAATTGCCCAGGCATTGCTGTATTTGAATATGGACTGCTTCAGTATCTGAGGAATCACTCATGGTGCCGAACATTGTACGATCATCAGCAAACTTCCCGCTCCTGGCCTTCTGATGGAGATTATGTCATTCATGAAGCAGCTGAAGATGTTTGGATTTAGTACACACTACGCTGAGGAACTCTGACAGAAATAACCTACAGCTTTACCTTGTGTGAAGGTTTATACTTCTATTTCCAAGATTTTTATTACTGCTTTCTCTAAGAATGAGGATGTCCCTTGATATTAAGGAACTAAGTTCTGCGGTGGGATTGGCATAAATTGGAACTGAAATATGGAACAGGCCTGAGTTTTGTAAATTGCTTTTCAGTATAAGCAAAGATGTCAATTTTATTATCTCACTAATGTTTAATTGAGTGATAAACAGACATAGACCTGTTTTTATTTGCAGAATTACAGTAGTGTACAATATGAAAAGTGGCCATTCAGCCTGCCACGCCCTTGCTCACTCTTGCAAACGGCAACTCAAGTGGACCCCAGCTCTCACTCTTTTCCAAAGTCCTGAAAATCTTTTTCCTTTTCCTGTTTTAAGCCAATCCCCTCGTGTAAGTTAGGATCAGTCTGAAGGAAGACATTCCAATTAATCATAATTCAAACTGTTTCCTGTTTGTTAAGTACCTTAAAGTAAAACTGTTTGGTTAGCAATCCTCCTGTCAGTCAAAACAGTTTCTCCTGATTTACCCTGCATTTCCTGTTGTTTAACATAGCTCGCTACCTGGAGGTGAAACATCTATTGCCAAGCACAACCTTCTACACACTTAAAGTAAATTAATCTTCCTCCAAACAACAACAAAATCTTTTTGTACAACAAAATATAATGAGTGACCTCCTTTACCCCATCTCATGCAGTAATGTGTCAAATACATCAATGAAGAAGAAAAAAATTGCAAATGAAAATTCAAAACCTCATTTACAGGAGCAATATATTTCCTGCTGAGACAAGAATTTAATACCTGGGCTCAGGTGGCCAACAGCTTTGCTCATGGTTGATATTGTAATCTGTTCTGCCTTCCCTACAAGTGGATTGGATTTCAACCCTGAATCAAGACAGGCTATTACATGTACATACAACACTGACGCACGCGCACACAACAGCAATTAACAGGAGTGAAACTGATCCGCAGTGCCAACATGGAAGAGATTCTCAGCGAGTTGAAACTCCGTTTTACATGCCAAATAGCACATAACATGATCAACATTGCATTTCAAAAATAAACAGATGACAATGAGCCACCATAAAATGCAAAAAAGCTACAAAATATATTGAGTTCAAAACATGTTTGCTTTACGGTCCTTTTAGACATATTGATAAATGTCTCAAAAAAAAACTCTTTCAGATACATTTATAAGATAGAGTGGATAATTCAAATGGGAATACAATGCATTACACTTGCATGTCAGCTTGGCTTCATTGGTAGAGCTCCCGCATCTGAATTTTAAACAGATTGGTCATTCAAAAGATTTCATTATATAGCATTGAGTTGCTCTATATCTTCTATAGTATAGTAGATCAGACATTGAATTTATACAACATGCTTCTATATTAGCAGATGTGAATCTCAATAGATGAGTGCAATATATTAGTGCGAGAGCACTATTAATCAAAGAAATGTTAAATCCGACAGCTATGCTTAGTGGCCATGTTTCCAACAGTCAATTAGCCAAACACAATGGCAATCTTAAAACAATGGATGACAATAGTAAGTATATGCTTGAAAAAAAATGCTGCAATGCATAAACAGGAATCTGATAATATTGCTCAATGCTTACCAGTTCCTGAGGTGCAAAGTTTGCAGAGTCAGGATCTACCGACCAGTAACAGTAATCAAAGGTGAACTCGATCTTCCGCTCCCTTGCATTCCCAGGGCTATCAAGTCGGGAATCCAGCTAGAATGGGATTCAGAAAACATGGGCAAATGTAAACACGATTCCCCATCTTCTAAATGTGCAATTTAAATTCTATGGATTTGTCTTTTGAGGGATTTGGCCAATTATACTGGTGATATTATCCATTAGAGAACATAGAACGGTACAGCATAGGAATGAACCCTTCAGCCCATGATGTTGAGCCGAACATGACACCAAATTAAACTAATCCATTCTGCCTGCCATTGGTACATATCCCTCCATTCCTTGCATACCTAAAAGTCCCTTAAATGCCAAACGTATCTGCCTCCACCACCACCCCTGGCAGCGTGGTCCCGACTCCTACTATTCTCAATATAACAAACCTTACCCCTCACACCACCTTTGAACTTCTCCCCTGACCGTAAATGCATGCCTCCTTGTATTAGACATTTCAACTGCGAAAAAGATTCTGATCATCAACCCTATCTATCCATTTCATAATTTTATAGACTTCTGTTAAGTATCCCCTCAGCATCCATCACTCCAGCAAAACCAACCTGAGTTTTTCTAGCCACTCCTTACAGCTTATATCCTCTAATCCAAGTAAACCTCTTCTGCACCGTCTCCAAACCCTCCACATCCTTCCTGTAACGTGACAACCAGAATTGAACGTAATACTCGATGTGTGGCCTAACCAAAGCTTATAAAGGTGCAACATGACATTCTGAATTGTGTACTCAGTTCCCTGACCAATAAAGGCAAGCACCCCATATGCCTTCTTTATAACCCTATCTACTTGTGTGACCACTTTCAGGAAGCTATGGACTTGAACTGCAAGATCCTTCTGTAAATCAATGCTGTTCAGGGCCCTGCCATTAAATGTATACTTTTCCTTAACATTTGAGCTCCCGAAGTGCAGCACCTCACATTTACCTGGATTCAACTGCATCTGTCATTCTGCCGCCCAAATCTGCAACTGATCGATATCCTGCTGTATCCTTCGACAGCAATTTACACTATCCACAACTCCACCTATCTTTGTATCATCTGTAAACTTACTAAGTCTTCCCCCCCATATATATTTTAATTCAAGTCATTTAAGTCATTTAAGTCATATATCACAAACAGCAGAGGTCATAGTACAGATCCCTGAGGACCACGCCTCGTCACAGACCTCCAGCCTGGAAAAACCCCTTTCACCACAACCCTCTATCTTCTATGAGCAAGCCAATTCTGAATCCACGTGGCCAAGGCACCGTGAATCTCATGCATCTGAACTTCTGGATGATCCTACCATAATGGACCTTGTCGAAAGTTATGGTTATCATAGAGTCATACATCTCTCCTATAGGAAAGATGTTGTCAAAGTTGAAAGGGTTCAGAAAAGATTTACAAGGATGTTGCCAGAGTTAGAGGATTTGAGCTATCGGGAGGGGCTGAATAGGCTGGGGCTGTTTTCCCTAGAATGTCAGAGGCTAAGGGATGACCTTACAGGAGGTTTATAAAATCATGACAGGCATGGATAGCATAAGCAGACATGGTCTTTTCCCTGGGTTGGGTGAGTTCAGAACTAGAGGGCATAGATTTAGGGGAAAGATTTAAAAGGGACCTAAGGGTCAACTTTTTCAAAAGCTGGTGCATGTATGGAATGAGCTGCCAGAGGAAGTGGTAGAAAAGCAGAATGGTTCCATGCTGTACATCTCTATGACTCTATGTGACAATTAAACCAATATTCAAACTGCCATCAATGAACTTGATACTTGTGGAGCTCCACTCCAAAAAAGCTCCAACAAATATCAGGATAGCAACATCATAGGAATGCTAAGACAAGATAGTGGACATTTAGGGTGTCAGTAGGCAGAAACGGGTACTGCAGATGCCAGAGATTAGAGTCAAGATTAGAGTGATGCTGGAAAAGCACAGCAGGTCAGGCAGCATTCAAGAAGCAGGAAAATTGACATTTCGGGCAAAAGCCCTTCATCAGGAAGGATACTTAGGGTGTCGTTATCAATTCAGTTATCTCAGGTTGTTTGTTCTTGGCCACTGGACATATGGTTAGAGGTGAGGAACAAATGTCAGAAACAGCTACCAGCTCCCAACTAGCCCAGGGACACGTCAAAAATAATTCAAGTAGGTATGGAAAGAAATACGTTTCGTACAATTGATTTTGAATTTCTGTCACTTCGAGTGACAACATTGTTTCGAGTTGAAACACGGTGGCACAGTGGTTAGCACTGCTGCCTCACAGCGCCAGAGACCCGGGTTCAATTCCCGCCTCAGGCGACCAACTGTGTGGAGTTTGCACATTCTCCCCGTGTCTGCGTGGGTTTCCTCCGGGTGCTCCGGTTTCCTCCCACACTCCAAAAATGTGCAGGTTAGGTGAATTGGCCACGCTAAATTGCCTGTAGTGTTAGGTGCAGGGGTAAATGTAGGGGAATGGGTCTGGGTGGGTGCGCTTCGGCGGGTCGGTGTGGACTTGTTGGGCCGAAGGGCCTGTTTCCACACTGTAAGTAATCTAATCTAATCTAATATTAGCAACACAGAACTAGTGCTTTGGTTGTAATGATCTCCATGCGAGACTCCAATGTACAAGACAAAATGAATCACTGGTGACTCCTGTCAAGCTCAAGAAGCCATGTAAACATTTGTCAATTAGCATCATGTAATAGCAAATTGAGCGACACAGACAACTTTTGTTTTTGGTTAATTAGGCGTGGGACACGATCACTAGTGTTTACATAGGTATTTTAAAATGTAGCAGGTCACTTCATAGACGAAACACATGAGCAAGCTTTTTTCAGTGAAAACAATCCCAAATTATATGCAATCCTGAAACACCTGTTTTCACACAAGCTCTCTCTAAAATAAATTCCGCTCTATCACAATGCCAATAAGGAACAGCACATAGCATTTCACACATGGTACTGAAAATGCAACCCAACATTGAAGCTCACCTTTGACCCAAACTCTCCTCAATCGCAATTTACCAGTCAGTGTGCAATAACAATTTAGAGGATACACTGAAAATCATACATTGCTATTCCCAATTAGCTTTGGAGCATGGAATAGGTTATATTTGTACAGGATTGGTGCACTAAATCTATCACAAGCAGCAAGTGGATTGCTATGCATGCAGTAGCAGTTTAGAACACAAAAGATTAATGAGAGATTGAAGCACTATGGAATATTGAGCAAGGATCAGTTCATACTCGTGTGTGAAATGGTTTAAGCTGTAAGTTATTGGCCTGATCAGGTTACAACACTTTAACAGATTGATATTCACATGTTCAATTAGGCAACAAAAGATTTGCAGATATTTACAACAGTCTGATTGTAAATTATGACTTTAGAACAAACACCAATTTCTATTTTTCCCTTCTGGCACTTACCCAATCCAAATGCCACGCTGGGGAAGAACACAGCTCTTTATTTAAAAAACTAACACCATGGTTAAATAAAAACATACAATTAACAAATTATTACAAACATTTCTCATCAGGGGATGTAAAAGACAAAAAACAAGAAAAATAGGAAGGAGTATGTGAGGGATAGAAGAGAGGGGTGGGGGTTTTGCACCACAGCCCCTAAAAGCCCAGCTTATTTTTTAAAAATGCCACCAATTAAAACAAAATACCAAAGTCACTAAAACCAAAGTTTTTTTTTTAAAATCAACCTGTTCATAGACAGGATGCAGCTGGAATTTGAACCCGGGACTTTCAGACCCAGGGACAGGGAAACTTTTTATTCATTGACAGGATGAGGGCATCGCTGGCTAAACCAGCATTTATTGCCTATCCCTAATTGCCCAGAGGCCAGTTGAGAGTCAACCACATTTCATGCGGGTCTGGAGTCACATGTAGTCCAGACCAGGTAAGGATGGCAGTTTCCTTCCCTAAAAGGGCATGAGTGAACCAGATGGGGTTTTACAACAACAATTGACAATGGATTCATGGTCATCATTAGACTCTTGAATTCCAAATTTTCTTTTATTATTGAATTCAAATTCCACCTTCGGCCATGGCGGGATTCGAACCCGATTTCCTAGAACATTATTTGGGCCTTTGCATTAACAGTCCAGCGATAATACCACTCGGTGATTGCCTCCCCTTATGGCACTACCACTGTGCCATAAGAGTGACAAGACCCAGGTGCTTTCTCTTATTGTCTAAATCAACCGTTGCAGAGGCGTTATCTCACACCCCTGGACCAGGTGGGACTTCAACCCAGGCCTCCCGGGTCCAGATGCTGCAGACATAGGCCGCTTGCAGGATGAGAAAGGGAAATTAACATTGGGTAATGCTGAAATAGCTGAGGCCTAAAATAACTATTTTGTGTCTGCCTTCACAGAGGAAGACGTGTTTAACATGCCAAAGAATGAGGTTAAGAAAAGATTGGAGGTGAGAACCTCAATTCAGTTGTTATCACGAAAGGGGTAGTGTTGAGCAAACTTGAGGGTCGAAAGGTATATAAGTTCCGTCGTTCTGATGGAATGCGTCCCAGGGTGCTGATCAAAATGGCACAAGTTATTGTAGATGTATTAGTGGTAATTTACTAAACTTCATTGGACTCCGGGCAGGTCCTGGTGGACTGGAAGACGCCGCTGTTAAAAAACGGGTGTAGGCAAAAGGCAGGTAACTATGGGCCAGTTAGCTTAACATCTGCGGTCAGGGAAAATGCTGGAGGCTATCATTAACGAAAATAGTGAAACATCTGGATGAAGGGGGTTCCATCAGGCAGGCGCAGTATCAATTCAAGAAAGGAAAGTTAGGTTGTGTTTGACAAACTTACTGGAGTTGAGGATGTGACAAGCATGGTGGATGGTGGGAAACAGGTGGATGTTGTATACTTGGATTTCCAGAAGGCGTTTGATAAGGTGCTGCATAAAAGACTCATCCAGAAGATAAGAATGCATGGGGATGGATAGAGGACTGGTAGAAAGCCAAGAGATGGGATAAATGGGCACTTCTCTGGTCGGAAATCAGTGGTGAGTGCGGTGCCACAGGGCCCACAACTATTCATGATACATATAAATGATGTGAAAGCGAAGACCAAGTGTAATATATCCAAGTTTATTGACGACACTAAACTGAGTGGAAAGGCAAACTGTGCAAAGGATGTAGAGGGTCTGCAGAGAGCTTTAGATAGGTTAAGTGAGTTAGCAAGGGTCTGGTAGATGAAGTACAATGTTGGTAAATGTGAGGTTATCCAATTTTGAAGTAAAAATAGTAGGTCAGTATTATTTAAATGGTGGAAGATTGCAACATGCCAGATGTTGTGCAGAGAGACTTAGGACTGCTCGCACATGAATCTCTAAAAGTTTATTACAGATACAACAGATAATTAGGAAAGCAAATGGAATATTGGCTTTCATTGCTAGAGGGATTAAATTTAAGAACAGGGAGGTTCTGCTACAATTGTACAAGGTGTTGGTGAGGCCACACCTGCAGTATTATGCGCAGTTCTGGTGTCCTTACTTGAGGAAGTATATACTGGCTTTGGAGACCGCGCACAGTGTGTTCACCAAGTTGGTTCCGGAGATGAAGGGTTACCCTATGAGGAGAAGTTGAGCTGCCTGGGACTGTACTCGCTAGAATTTAGAAGAATGAAAGGGGATTTTATAGAGATATAAAATTATGCAAGGGATAGAAAAGATAAAGGCAGGCAAGTTGTTTCCGCTGATGGGCGAGACCCAGGACTAGGGAACATAGCCTCAAGATTAGAGGGAGTAGCTTTCGGGCAAGAATGAGGCGCAACTACTTTTCCTAGAGAGTAGTGATCTATGGAATTCTCTGCACAAATAAACAGTATATTCAAGAGATAGTTGGATGGGTTTTTGCACAGGAGGGGAATGAACGGTGATGGGGATAATGCAGGTAGGAGGAGCTGAGACGATGGATAGATCAGCCATGATCTTAATGAATGGCAGAGCAGGCTCAACCGGCTAAATGACCTACTCCTGCTTCTATTACTATGAAGGTATGACACTGACACTACCACTGCACCACAAGAGCCCTGAAGAAGCCAGGTCTTTTTCTTCTTTTCTTAAAAGTATGCAGAACCGCTCTTACAACTGAATATTTTTTCTTCCCATCACCAAATCACCCATGGTGCTTTTTTCATCTACTAATGACTAACAGTAAATTACCCATGTTTGTAAAGTAATCATTTCCATGCAAAATCTGTTAAGGGTAACAGAAGGCAAGGGAATGGTTAGGAGAGGGAAAGTAAGAAACAAGACTCAAACCAGCAATCTTCAGATCATGTCACAATGAACCACAATGAACTCAGACCGCTTACCATTAGACTGCACAATTACCAAGAACCCAGCTCATTAGTACAAAGTCCAATCAGCATCACCTACTCTAATCCAGCTTTAAAAGGTCCTGTATATCTTATGCTGACAATAGGTGTATTAATTTAATTCAAATAGAGATCACCTTGGCAGGGATTAAATC
Organism: Chiloscyllium plagiosum; assembly: GCF_037043375.1. Lineage (NCBI taxonomy): Eukaryota > Metazoa > Chordata > Chondrichthyes > Orectolobiformes > Hemiscylliidae > Chiloscyllium > Chiloscyllium plagiosum. The sequence continues at coordinate 104,487,936 of NW_028270146.1, read as the reverse complement.
TCAATTCTGGAGTAAAGTACAGCATTTAAGCCATTTGCGTAATGGTGGCTCAGTAGTTAGGACTGCTGCTTCACAGCGCCAGGGACTAGATTCAATTCCAGCCTCGGGCAACTGTCTGTGCAGAGTTTGCACATTTTCCCTGTGTCTGCGTGGGTTTCCTCCCACAATCCAAAGATATGCAGGTTGAGTGAATTGGGTGTGCTAAATTGCCCATAGTGTTCTTGGATGTGGAGGATAGGAGCATTAGTCAATGGTTAAATGTAGGTGAATGGGTCTGGATGGGTTACTCTTTGGAGGGTCGGTGTGGATTTGTTGGGCCAAGGTGCCTGTTTCCACACTCAGAATTCTATAATTAAAAAATATCAATTTCAAATAAAATTGGTTGGATAGTAAATAGTGAGGAGGACAGCCTTAGATTACAGGAGGATAATGGATAGGCTGGTCAGATGGAATTCAATCTGGATATGGAGGAACCTCTATTATCCGAACGAGGTGGGCGGGCACTATTTCGTTCGGATAATCGATTATTCGGTTAACCGATTAAATGCCTTTCCTCTGGGGCTCGGAGTTTCAGTCTGCTCCCTGTTGAGGTTACGAGGCAGCAGCACACAGCGTGCACACCCCCCACCCTGTCCATCAACACCCCCAATCCAATTCCATCTAACGCCGCCCGACCCCTCTCTGGCGCAGCCGGACTAGACACCAACAAGACTGCTGCTGCTGCCGCCGCCTTTTGGGGGAGTGAGTCTCTGAACAGCAAACGCACAGTCTGTCTCACACACTCACTCACACACACTTTCTCACACACTCTTACTGCAACTTTTTGACAGGTTCTACCTTTGTCCTGTACAAGGCAATGTTAGAGAGATTATCTGGGGAAGGGAGGTTTAGGGTACACCCCTGTGTAGATCTCCAGGGAAAGTGTGGGGAGAGAGAGAGGGCAGGAAATCATTTGGAGACGGCTCCTGTTTAATCACTGTAAACAAAAGACACAATCAGTGTTGGAAACACATCTTTGATGTAATGTTTTTATCGGGACCTTGAGATTTCCTTCAGATAATCCGATATTTAGATAATTGATATTCAGATAATCAAGGTTCCTCTATAAATGCAAGGTGATGCACTTGGGCAGGACAAACAAGGAAATGGAACACATGTTGAACAGGAACACTCTGGCAAGCACAGAGGATCACGGGGATCTTGGTGTGCATATTCATTAATCTCTTAAGTGGTTAAGAAGGCATGTGAGATACTGCCTTTATTAGTCAAGGCATAGAATTTCAAGTCGAGAAGTGTGGCGCTGGAAAAGCACAGCAGGTCAGGCAGCATCCAAGAAACAAGAGAATTGACATTTGGGCATAAGCCCTTCATGAGGAATATGGAGGGGGAACAGACAGATAAAAAGAAGGGTGGGGTAGGGTTGGGGGGGGGGGGGGGGGGGGGGGGGGGGGGAAGGTAGCTGGGAAGGTGCGAGGTAGATGCAGGTGGTGGGTGACGGTGATAGGTCATACGGGAGGTGGAGCAGATGGTGGGGCGGGGCGGGAAGGAAGATGGACAGGTAGGACAGTTCAAGTGGGAGGACCCGAGTTGGAGGGCTGGATCTGGGACGAGGTGGAAGGAGGGGAAATGAGGAAACTGTTGAAATCAATTTTGCTGCCGTGTGGTTGGAGGATAGCATAGAGTTTAAAAGCAGGAAAGTTATGCTAAAGTGTTGATGAGGCCACAGCTACAGTATTGTGTGCAGATTTGGAACCCACGTTTTAGGAGGGACTTGATAACATTGGAGAGGGTGCAGAGGAGATTAACCAGGATCTTGTCTGGGCTGGAGCATTTCAGTTAGAAAGAGAGAGGCTGGACAAAATGGAATTGTTTACCTTAGAGCAGAGGAGATTGAGAAGGGGGACATGATTGAGATGTATAAAATTATTAGGAGCATGGACAAACTAAACAGAAAGAAACTTTTCCCTGTGACGGACAAATCACTGACCAACAGGCATAAATTTAAGGTAAGGGGAAGACAGAAGGCTTAGAGGAAATAAGGGAAAACAATTCTCACCTAAAGGGGTCGGTGGGAATCTGAAACTCACCAAATGTCAGGGTGGTAAAGGCAGAAACCCTCATAACATATAAGTAGTATATACATGTGCACTTATGGTACCAAAACATACAAGGCTATGGGCCAAGAACTGGAAATGGGAATAGATGAGTAAGTTGGTTATTGTTGACCGGTGTGCACACAATGGTGCTGTCAATCTCTTTGACTCTAAATTAAATATCCTTGAATGATTCTATGACTATACTATCAGTTTACAACAACAAAGTCAGCCAAGCATCAGTTAGCAGGCAGGTGGTAGTTTAGTTTGGGATTATGTTCGGCATGGACTGGTTGGACCGAAGGGTCTGTTTTCATGATGTATGACAATGACTGTGACCTTTTGTGTTCCTTCAATCATGCCATAATTCCATACTTAATCAAAATAATTGATTAATTAATGCTATTCAGTAGCTGGACTTGTATGTCTACATTTATTTTAGCATGGTCAGTCACTTGGATCGATTGAGGAATTTTACATCCCCCAACATACAATTGCCAATGCTATCTAGAAGGGGGCAACTGTTCTATAGGGTATGAGATTACTAAGATCAACATGCAGCATTCTTTACAATACAGCGAGACACACAGTTTGCAAAGGCACAAGAAAAGTCCAGCATCTTAATAATGGAAACTGTGATGATATGGGGCATGGGTTGGCTGTGATAGATTGGGAATGTTACTGAAAACAATGATAGTGGATAGGCAATGACAAACATTCAAAGAATGAATAAGTGAACCACAAAAATTGTTTATTCCTGTCTGGTGCAAGAGTAAAGAGAACAGTAGCCAAACAATGGCTTAACAGTGAAGTTAGAGATAGCATTGCAGGCATTTAAGTTGGCAAGAAGAAAAACAATAGATCTGAGGATAGGTTCTGGAGAACTTAAGAACTGACTATACAAGTTCTGTAGGCATGTAAAGGGAAATGATTGGTGAAAATTACATTCAGAAATGCAAGAATTTATAATGGGGAAAGAAGAAATGGTTGACTAACTAAATTCATACTTTGTTTCTGTCTTCACAAAACAGGACACAAATAACACCAGAACTGATAGGGTTTAAAGAGGGGGAGGAATTAAAGTAATTATGTACTAGTTGAAAAATGATGTTGGGAGAAATTGGTGAGATTGAAGGCTGATAAATTCCCACAAACTTTGATAATCGATATTCCAAAGTAATTAAGGAAGTAGCCCTAGAAACAGTGCACGCATTGAAGGTCATTTTCCGAGATTTGCTTGATCCTGGAACAGTTCCTACAAACTGGAGGTAGCTAATGTAAATGCACGTTTTAAAAAGGGAGGTGGAGAGAAATCAGGGAATTACAGATTAGTTATATTACGATGGGAAGTTGGTGGAATCCATTATTTGTGGGCGGCACGGTGGCACAGTGGTTAGCACTGCTGCCTCGCAGCGCCAGAGACCCGGGTTCAATTCCCGCCTCAGGCGACTGACTGTGTGGAGTTTGCACGTTCTCCCCGTGTCTGCGTGGGTTTCCTCCGGGTGCTCCGGTTTCCTCCCACAGTCCAAACATGTGCAGGTCAGGTGAATTGGCCATGCTAAATTGCCCGTAGTGTTAGGTAAGGGGTAATGTAGGGGTATGGGTGGGTTACGCTTCGGCGGGTCGGTGTGGACTTGTTGGGCCGAAGGGCCTGTTTCCACACTGTAAAGTAATCTAATCTAATCTAATTATCAAGGATTTTATAGCAGAACACTTGGAAAACAGTGGTAAAATCAGACAAAGTCAGCATGGATTTGTAAAAGGGAAATCTACTGTAGTTCTTTGAGGATGTAACTAGTAGAGATGATCAGGGAGTCAATGGATTATGGGAGCCAGTGGCTATGGGGAGCATGGCAGCTTGGTAGTTAGCACTGCTGCCTCACAGCGCCAGGGACCCTCCGGCAACTTCATGTGTGGAGTTTGCACGTTCTCACAGTGTCTGTGTGGGTTTCCGCCTCATGCTCCAGTTTCCTCCCACAGCTTAAAGATGTAAAGGTTAGGTGGATTGGCCGTGCTAAATTATCCATAATGTTCAGGGATATGTAAGTTAACCATGGGAAATGCAGGATTACAGGAATAGGTCTCGGTGGGATACTCTTCAGAGGGTTGCTGTGGACGTATTCGGCTGAAAGGCCTGTTTCCAAACTGTGGGGATTCTACGGATTCTATTAAATAGGGAGGATGGGTCTGGGTGGGATAGTCTTCAGAGAGTCGGTACAGATTGGGGCCAAATGGCCTCTTTCTGCGCTGTAGGGAATTTATGATTCTATGTAGTTTATTTGGACTTTCAGAAGGCTTTCAACAAAGTCCCATCTCAGAAATTAATGTGCAAAATTAAAATACAAAGAATTGGAGATATTGTATTGAGGTAGATTAAAAAAAAAAGCTAAAGAAACAAGATGCATAAGAACAAATGGGTCTTTTTCTGAATGTAGGCAGTGACTAAAAACGTCAACTCTCTTACACCTCAGATGCTGCCTGAGAGTGCCACACTTTATCAACCCTCAGAGATTGTACGCCTTCCTATTGACATAATTTCTCAATTTACTAACAAGGCAACTGCATCCCCACGGCCTGTCCTTTTGACATTCAGTTCCCATTCCAGCCATATCTCTGTGACATCCACAACACCATACCTGGCAACTTCAATCTGTACTACAAGCTTATTTACTTTGTTTGGTATACTGTGTTCATTTAAGTATAATACTTTCAGTGCTGTGTTGGCCACCCCCTTTCTTATAACTGTCTGTTTATCTGCTGTGTCAGAAGTTAGATTCCTCACCCTGTCCGTACTTTGTGTCATATTAGTTGTTCTGGAAGCTTTAATAACCTCTCCTGAGCCCTCTTCCCCTTTAACCTTTTCCATAATTTTCCATGCAACTGAACCCACACTTCCACTATTCATTTTAAAGCACTATCTACCATTCTAGTTATGTGATTTGGCAGGATTCTGGTCCCAGCATGATTCAGATGGAGCCTGTTCCATTGGAACGCCTCCCTCCTTCCATTGTACCGGTACAATGTCCCACAATTTTGAAATGGTTTCACAGAATCACAATATCCCTACAGTGTGGAAACAGGCCACTTGGCCCAATAAGTCCACACCGACCCTCCGAAGAGTAACCCACCTAGACCTATTCCCCTAACCTATTTCTCTACATTTACCTCTGACTAATGCACCTAACCATCCCTGAACATTATGGGCAATTTAGTATGGCCAATTCACCTTACGTGCACATCTTTGCATTGTGGGAGGAAACCAGAGCACCTGGAAGAAACCCACGCAGTGCAAACTCCACACAGTGGCTGGAATTGTACCCATGTGAGACAGCAGTGCTAACCACAGAGCCACTGTGCCAGCCCTTTTGAGGCACATGTTTTCCTTTTTAATCTGGTGACCCTGAGCCAACTTGCTCATGGCTCAGGTAGTAATCCACAGATTAGTACATTTCTGGTTCTGCTTTTCTAATTTAGCTCCTAACTGCTCATACACCCTCAGCTGAACCTATCTTGACCTATATTGTTGGTACCTATGTGGACCACAACTGCATAGAACATAACAGTGCAGTACAAGCCCTTTATGTTGTGCCAACCACTAGAACCAGTCTGAAGCCCATCTAACCTACACTATTCCATTTTCACCATAAGCCTATGACTTCTAATTGTGGACTCCCCCACCTCAGGGAAAAGAACTTGTTTATTTACCCAATCCATGCCCTTCATGACTTCATAAAACTCTAAGGTCACCCCTCAGCCTCCAATGCTCCAGGGAAAACAACCCCAGCGTATTCAACCTCTCCCTATAGCTCAAACCCTCCAACCTTGGCAATCTCCTTGTAGATCTTTTCTGAACCCTTTCAAGTTTCACAACATCATTCCTATAGCAGGGAGACCAGAATTGCACAAAATATTCCAAAAGTGGCCTCACCAATATCCTGTACAGCCACGACATGACCTTCTAACTCCTATACTCAATGCTCTGAGGAATGGTGCTATGGTCAATAAAGGAAAGCATATCAAACACCTTCTTCACCATGCTATCTACCGGAGACTCCACTTTCAAGGAACTATGAACCTGTGCTCCAAGATCGCTTTGTCCAGCAGCCCTCCCCAACCTCACCATTAAGTGTATAGGTCCTGCCCTGATTTGCTTTTCCAAAATGCAGCACCTCGCATTTATCCAAATTAAACTCCATCTGCCACTCCTCTGCCCAGTGGCCCATTTGATCAAGATCCCTTTGTAATCTGAGGTAACCTTCTTCAATGTCCACCACACCTCCAATTCTGGTGTCATCTGCAAACAATTTATTATGTTCACATCCAAATCATTTATATAATCCCTCAATTTCTACATTCATCCATAGCTCCTAGATTCTCACGACTTAGAATGTTCATTAATCCACATTAGGATCTGCGTCAGACCCAACCTTCCTGCACTAAGCTCCATCTGGTAGAGATGTACCTGCTCACAATCCAATATCCCTTTGTAATTTATGTTGAAGTTACTGGATTTACTAAAGTATCTAGCTTGATTTTGTCAGCAAACTTTATATATAGTTCTCTATTTTATCAAGTCATTTTATCAAGAACTACGAGACCACCCAACCTGAGTATATATCCACCATTCCTACTCCATGTCCTACCTCTGAATTAATTTCCTATCCAAGCGAATAGATTGCTTCCAAAGCTTTCCCTCCGTTTGCAAACAAACAATTTCTTACATTGAATAATAGTTTAATTATTTTGAAAAGATAGTGAGATACTTTCTGAAATAGAAGAATTGATCATTTAATCAAAGAGAGCAGCATTAAACCAGATGTCATATGGAGGAAAAGTTCTGACACAAACCACAGAATCTCACAATTGTGGTGGTGCAGAAAGCATCCATTTGGAGTCATAGAGATGTACAGCACGGAAACAGACCCTTCGGTCCAACCTGTCCATGCCAGCACCCAGCCCATATCGCTCCAAACTCTTCCTATTCATACACCAATCCAAATGTCTTTTAAATGTTGCAATTGTACCAGCCTCCATCACTTCCTCTGGCAGCTCATTCCATACACGTACCACCCTCTGCATGAAAAAGTTGCCCCTTAGGTCTCTTTTATATCTTTCCCCTCTCACCCTAAACCAATGCACTTTAGGTCTGGACTCCCGACTCCAGGGAAAAGATCTTGTCTATTTATCCTAGCCATGCCCCTCAATGTTGTAAACCTCTATAAGGTCACCCCTCAGCCTCCGACACTCCAGGGAAAACAGCCCCAGCCTGTTCAGCCTCTCTCTATAGCTCAAATCCTCCAACCCTGGCAACATCCTTGTAAATCTTTTCTGAACCCTTTCATGTTTCACAACATCTTTCCAGTAGGAAGGAGACCAGAATTGCATGCAATATTCCAACAGTGGCCTAACCAATGTCCTGTACAGCCGCAACATGACCTCCCAACTCCTATACTAAATACTCTGACCAATAAAAGAAAGCATACCAAAGGCCTTCTTCACTATCCTATCTACCTGCGACTCCACTTTCAAGGCGCTATGAACCTCCACTCCAAGGTCTCTTTGTTCAGCAACACTCCCTAGAACCTTACCATTAAGTGTGTAGTCCTGCTAAGGTTTGCTTTCCCAAAATGCAGCACCTCGCATTTATCTGAATTAAACTCCATCTGCCACTTCTCAGCCCATTGGCCCATCTGGTCAAGATCCTGGCCTATCATTTCTCTAAATGAGCATTATCCCACCTTTTCAACTATAATCTGCACATTATTTTTTTACTTCAATGATCACTTAATGCTCTCTCGAATGACTCAATTGGACTGGTTTCTACCACATTTCCAGGCAGTGTATTCAAAGCTGTTGTGTGCGAAAAAGTTGTTATGTTGCAAATCACTAAACCTGTGCCCTCTCGCTCTTGATCATTTAAAGTTTCTCCCTATTCACTCTGCCCGGACATCATTATTTTGAAACCTTATAACAAATCTCCTCTTAACATTGTCCTCTCCACAGAAAACAGTCCCAACTTCTCCAATATTTCCTCATAACTGAAGTTTCTCATTCCTGGAACCACTCTTGTAACCTGGTCCCCAATCTCTCCCCAATGCATTCACACCCTCCCTAAAGTGTGGTCCTCAGAAGTGTACACAATACTCCAGCTGGGGTGTAACTAGCTTCAAATACAAGTTCAAGATAATCTCCCTGCTCTTGTACTCTAGGCCCTTATCAATAAAGCTTACGATACTGTAGATTTATTATCATTCTCCACATATCTTGCCCTTTTAATGATTATGGAAATATCCAGCCAGGTCATTCGACCCCTGCACATGCTTTAAAGTAATACCTATACTTTATAAAGTCTGGTCATGTTCTTTCTACCAAAGTATATAACCTGAACCTCTCCACATAGATCTTCATCTGTCCATTACACCAACTTATCATATTGTTCTGAAGTTCTACACTGTCCTCCTCACAGTTTACAGTGATTCTAGGTTTAGAACCATCCACAAACTTTGAAATTGTCCCCTGCACTTACGCGTGTGTGTCAGGAAAAGTTAAGGACCTAATACTGATCTTGGGGAACTCCACAAACTTTCATCAAGCCTGAAAAATATCCTATTGCATTAATTAAGCTGTTTCAGTTATGTAATGTCCTTTGTTCAATTTTTAAGGTATAGACTAAGAAATAAAGAATTGCTCCACAACAGTTTTAATCTTTCAACACTTCTAATGCAATAATATTCTAAAACTTTATGTGCAGACACTTTAAAACTGTGGCAAGGCAAATATTTGGCATAGATTTTTTTTTAAAAAAAGGGTCAAAGACATCGTGCAGCTTCCAAAAAGCCAGGCCCCACAAGATCATTTCGAGTAAATCTCATTTTCGCCAATAAGGGAGAGAGGGTGAAGCATGGCTTAAATGCAAGAGAAACACAAACTCAGCAAGGCCATTTGATCTCAGCGTTGAATTCAAACAAAAATTCAAACATTTTTACTGTAGCAAAAGTGGGAGTTACAAATTTTGTAATGTTTTTCAGACAGAGGTAGATAGATTCGTGATTAACACGGGGATGAAATATTATTGAGGGTTTGCAGGAATGTAGAATTGAGTTTAAAATCAGATCAGACATGATCTTATGGATATGGTGTGGTATGGTGACTCACTGCTGCCTCACAGTGCCACATAAACCCCTTGGCTGCTGACTGTGTGGAGTTTGCACATTCTCCTTGTGCCTGTGTAGGTTTCCTCCCACAGTCCAAAGATGTGCAGATTAGGTGGACTGGTCATGCCCATAGCATCCAGGGATATGCAGGCTAGGTGGATTAGTCATGGGAAAATGCAGGGTGATAGGGATATGGGTGGGATGCTCTTTGGAGGGTCAGCGTGTATTCAATGGGCCAAATGGCCTGCTTCCACACTGTAGGAAATCTATGATTCTGTTACTGAACCTGGAGCAAGCTCAAAGGGTTGAGTAATCTAGTCTTGTTCCTTGCTCACATATTCATAAGTTATCAGAACAGACATAAATACTTCACAAGCAGGTAAATTTTGTCCAACTGTCAAACTCATAAGTTATTTAAATCCCCAATTCTTTTATAGAATCAGTCCACCGACAGGGGTGGAATTGAACCTAGGTCCCTTGCACTGTGATGCAGCAATGCTAAGCACTGAGCCGCCAAAATTAAAAACAGCCTGTGTCAGTGAGAGATTAAAAATAAATTTGTTTTAACATGTAATGGTTGCGGTTTTTTGACAGTACCTTAAGGGCTATAGTTAGTTCAGTGTTAACACTTGGCTATTTCCAAAAACTATTATCTTACCATGACATTCCAAGTTTATTAAAGAATGAGCTGTTTTGTCACGTGAAGTTATGAATGCAAGCCCATTTTATAAGTGATTAAATACTTGAGGGGACTAAAGTGTTTTGAATGAACTTTCATGAATGGGAGTTTTTTTAAAAAACATAGTGAAGAATGTACAGATATTCGGAACGTTCATTTATTTCAATTCAATGTCTCTACTAAGGTCTGCCCATCGTGGACACTGGGTGAGTAGGCACAAAATGTGTAAAAGTGGTCAGTAGATTGGCATGAAATTGTGATGTGTCCTATAAGGAGCCATAGTGCTAACAGGCTGAGAAAGGTGAGGGCTAGGAAGTCTAAGATATAACTAAGTTGAAACTTTATTGCTGGAACAGCACAGCAGGTCAGGCAGCATCCAGGGAACAGGAGATTCGACGTTTCGGGCACAGGCCCTTCTTCAGGAATCCTGAAGATATAACTAAATAAATGAGGCAGACCTTTTAAACAGCCACTGCAGCACTTAGCAATCCCAGCAGCTTTGTCTGCCCTATCTCAGAAAACAGGAGAAAGTGAGGACTGCAGATACTGGAGATCAGAGTCAAAAAATGTGGTGCTGCAAAAGCACAGCTGGTCAGGCAGCATTCGAGCAGCAGGACAGTCGACATTTCAAGCATGAGCTCTTCATCAGGAATCCTGATGAAGAGCCCAGGCTCAAAACGTCACTCTCCTGCTCCTCGCATGCTGTCTAACCAGCTGTGCTTTTCCAGCACTACATGTTTTGACTATCTCTGGAAGCAAAAGACCAACTCTATCCTGCAGGTTCCCACACTTGCCCATCCCAACGCGCCCCCACCCCAAAGATCCCTCCGTTTACAAGAGTTTCTGCCAAGGCAGGTGTGGTGAACTGGGAAATTCCTACTACCTACTTGAGAGAGAAAACCTGAGCTTTTTATGAGAGAATTTATTTTTCATACAATCCATACTGACAAGATAGAGGCCAAGTGACTGATCGAGTCTGCACTGACCCTCCAAAGAGCATCTCATCCAGACCCATCCAATCTCCATAATCCCACATTTACCATGGCTACTCCATCTAGCATGCACATCCCTAAACACCACACAACAATTTATCATGGCCAATCCACCTAATCTGCACAGCTTTGGATTGTGGAAGGAAACCAGAGCAACCAGCAGAAACCATGCAGATGCAAGGGGAATGTGCAAACTCCACACAGACAGTCACCCAAGGCTGGAGTCAAACCTTGATCCCTGGCGCTGTGAGGTAGCCGTGCTAACCACTGTGTCACTGTGCCGCCCCTAAGAAATTCAACAAATTTAAGTTGCAAAACAGAAAAGTACCTGTACCTTGCATGGTTTAGGTTCTCAAAGAAATCCTTAAGCTATGAACACTGCATCTAATTCAGAGTTTGCAATGTGGGAATGGGTACTGATTTAAAATTTTTATCCTTTCTTTTAATATTCCATTCACCACTTCCCTGTTACCTAATGTTTTGCTACCATTAAAAAAACCATCATGTTTCCTTGTTTTTAAACTTGATTACTTAATCTACGTAGGAATTTTCTGACGCAAATCGTGTTTCAGTAAAGCATTTGAGCTGCAAATATGTTTCATGAATAATACATAATTATAAAATCTAATCTCCACATTGCACCATAATATCTTAATTTAAAGCCAAGAGCTTTCAGCATTCAATAGGTTAAAGTCATTTTTTAAAACCAAGAATTCTTTCCCTACAGTTTCAGGTTTCCTGTTTACCCTAATCACATTCAGCTGCTAACAATACTCATGATAGAAAACAGCACAGCTAGTCCTATCAGATTTAGACATAGAAAACAATTATCCAGATGCTTTGAACAATGGACATCCTCAAGGACAGAAAATTCAAATTCCACCCTAAACTGTCTAAATTATTTACTGCTCAAAAGAAAGTTTACTATCTTGATAAATCTAAATTCAAAATTAGTTTGAAATTAAACATCTGGAGGTAAAAGCACAAGGAAATTATTCCAGAAACCCAGGTAATGTTCTAGGACCCAGGTTCAAATCCTGCCATGGCACATGGGGGAATTTGAATTCAATTTTTTTTAAATCTGAATTTAAGAGTCTGTTAAGGACGATGAAACTGTTGTTAATGGTCAGGAAAAACCCATTTGGCTCACTGTTTCGGGAAGGGAAACTGCTATCCTCATGCTTCTGACTTACATATGATGCCAGATCCACAGCAATCTTAATTAGGGGTCAAATAGTGTGGTGCTGGAAAAGCACAACGAGTGAGGCAGCATCCGAAGAGCAGGAGAGTCGACGATTCGAACATAAGCTCTTCATCAGGAATGTGGGTGTTGGTTCCCGAGGAGGCTGAGAGATAAGTGGGAAGGCCAAATCCTAGCCACCTGACAATTAGAGGACAAACACCTCATCTTCCACCTTGGGACCAAGAATTTCACCATTTCCTCATTTCCTCTCCCCCCCCCCATCTTAACCCAGATCCAACCATCCAACTCAGCACCATCCCCTTGAACTGTCCTACCTGTCCATCTTCCTTCCAACCTATCCACTCCACACTCCGCTCCGACCTATCACCATCACACCCCCCACCTTCATCTACCTAGCGCATTCCTAGCAATCTTCCCAACTCCCCCCTTGGGCCCTCTCCAACATTCCTTATGCTTGAAATGTCTAATCTCCTGCTCCTCGGATGCTGTCTGACCAGCTGTGCTTTTCCAGCGCCACACTTTTACTCTGATCTCCAGCATTTGCAGTCCACAATTTCTCCTGGTCTTAATTAGGTGTGGCCAGTAAATCCTGGGTCTGGCCCATGATGTCCACATCCCAGGAGTGTATAACAAAACTGGTCTCCTTTTGTGCTATACATATTTACGGCAAGCACAACAAAGAGGGCAACACAATTTTTTCATATTTGTTTGCATGCATGAAGCTTCTAAGTAGTAATGCATTTTTTTCTTGAAACCATTAGAGAAAACTTAAGCATTTTTTTAAAGTTACAGACAAGAATGTTTGTCAACCTGGAAATAGGTTAGGACACAGAGGGGGTTCTGGGTGTCCTGGTGCATGCAAATATGTTTATTATGAGGGAATTCAAACACAGAAGGTTTGATAGATTAAACACAACTGGGATGAAGGTTTAACTTAGGAAGAAAGGGTGAACAGGGCCTGCTTCCACTGGATTTCAGAAGAATAAGAGGCGATTCTATTAGAGTATACAAGATCCGGATTAGATTTGACAGGGCAGATCCAGAGAGGACATTTTTCCTTGTAGAAGAACTAAAAACTCAGAACATGGTTTAAGAGGGAGGGATCTCGCTTATAAAACAGAGATAAGGAAAACTTTTTTCTCTCTGATGGTTGTTAGACTGGGGTACAGTCCCGCACACAGACTCTCACTGGGATACAGCCACACACACACACACATACACAATGACTCTCACTGTACCCCAGTGAAGGCTGGGATATTGAATATACTCAAGGCTGTGTTAGATTTTTGATAGATAAGAGGGTGAAGAACATGAAATCACAAGACATAGGAGCAGATGCAGGCCATTCAGCCCATCAGTTCTGCTCCACATTCAACAACATCATGGCTGATCTGATAATCCTCAACTCCACTTTCTTGCCTTACCTTTGATTCCCTTAGTGATTAAAAATCTCTCTATCTCAGCCTTGAACTTACTTAACGAGCCAGCCTCAACAGCCCTCTGCATGAGATAACAACACAGGTTGACTACCTTCAGAAAAACAATCCTGTCTTAAATGGGTCACCACTTGGAGATACAGGTCCATACAGAGAGCCACTTACCTTTATATTTCTGATGCTGGCTACCTTGTCATCCACTTGCACAATTATACTCGATCCTTCTGCATTTTCTCTGGAGGAGAGATGAACTAATGTAAGCAAATATACTTTACAGTGGGCATTAGTGCATCAAAACTGCTTTTGTTATGTCGAAAGATAGAGCAAACATTCCATTTCCACATTCAGTCAGACATGCTAAAGTTCCTGAGTTCTGGAGAAAAGTCACTGGATTCGAAATGACAGAAGTAGGCCATTCAACTTGTCTAGCTTGCCCTGTTTGGTTTCTCTCTACAGATGCTGTGAGATTGGAGTTTCCCCAGCAATTCTGTTTTTGATGCTAGACTTCCAATTTTGTCATTTGTACTTGATAAAATGTCATTTTTTTTAATCCATTGCATCACATGGTCTTTCAAGAATTGATTGGAAAATTATCTCAAAACAAGAAATTAATTTAAAAATTCATTAATTTGTTTGATGAAGCCCTGTTCTGACACAATAACTATATTGCTAAAACCATTAATACTGTCATTTCTTATGAACAAGCAAAAACAAACCCTAATTTTATAAGTTGCCCTTACATGCACAGAATTTAACATATATTTCTTTTTCATTTACATTCTATTGACAATAATACAAACAAACAATCTTGTACTGATTTCACCCAGTGTGTTCATCAGTTTACATGACTAAACCAAAAAGGTTCCATTATCAAGTCTCAGGGCTACTCCAGTTTTGCGGTAACCACAACAACTAAATGGAAAGGGAAAAGTAAATTTCTTGGTATTTGGTTAGACCACAGCTGGAGTATTGTGTATTGTTCTGGTCTCTTCATCTCAGCAAAGATATTATTTCTATACAGGAAGTGCAATGAAGATTCACCAGACTTATTCCTGGAATAATGATACTGCCCTCTGAAGAGAGATTGGGTAAAACCAGCCTGTCTTCTCTGAAGTTCCAAAGAATGCAAGGTGATCTCATTAAAACATACAAACTACGTTATGTGATGGACAGAGTAGATGCAGTTAAGATAATTTCCCTGGTTGCATAGTCTAGAACAGAGGTTGGGGTGAGGGGTGGCGCACAAATAAAAAAATTAAGGGACTTGCCGCTTAAGTATAAGATACGGAGAAACTGTTTTACTTGGGGGGTTGTGAACTTTAGGAACTGTGGAAGCTCGGTCTTTAAGTACGTTTCAGGTAGTGATTGATAGATGCTGATTATCTATGTCATATGAGATTATGAGGATAGGATGGGTAAAAGCCACTGAAGATTTAAACAGCCATTGAATTGCAGGGCAAGCTAGACAAGATGAATGGCATACTTCTGTCCTCATGTCCAAAAGAAAGGAGAAAAAGGTCCAACATTATCGACTAATCGCACCTGTCACCTGCAAGATATTGGGACGCTCCCTGTTTGTAGCGATTCCTGGCTCCTGATTACTATTTGCAGGCCTATACATAACTCCAATTACGGTTTTGGTTTTACCCTTGTAGTTCCTCAATTCTAGCCACACAGATTCTACACCATCTCACTGTACTTAGTTTCTCACATCTGTACTCATTTCATCTCCGAGCAACATCAGATTAAAGAATCGTTGTATTTCTCATGATTAGATTAGATTCCCTACAGTGTGGAAACAGGCCCTTTGGCCCAACAAGTTCACACCGATCTTCCAAAGAGTAACCCATCCAGACCCATTCCTCCACATTTACACCTGACTAATGAACCTGACACTATGGGCAATTTAGCATGGCCAATTCACCTGACCTGCACATTTTTTGGATTGTGGGAGGAGACCGGAGCACCCAGAGGAAACCCACGCAGACATAGGGAGAATGTGCAAACTTCATACAGGTGGAATCAAACCCAGGTCCCTGGAGCTGTGAGGCAGCAGTGAGCCACTGTGCTGCCCCCAATATGATTTGCTTCTAAAAAGGTCAAATAATTAACTCACATTTTTATCTTTCATAACTTCAAGGGATTTCAAAAATGTTCCTCCATAAAGTGAACTACTTGGGAAGTACAACCACTGTCACTCTGTAGACAAATGTAACAGCACAGCAAAGTTCCACCAATAAAAATAACCATATTATCTTTTTTAGTGAAAATTGGTTGAAAGCTAATTATTAACCAGGACATTGAACAAAATCTGCAGCTACAAACAGTTATTTGTAAATTGTACATCAGTTGAATATTTAATTGTATTCAGGTGGTGGGTTTTAACTCTTACAGTAGCATACATAGAACATAGAACATAGAAGAATACAGCGCAGTACAGGCCCTTGGGCCCTCGATGTTGCGCCGATCCAAGCCCACCTAAACTACACTAACCCACTATCCTCCATATACCTATCCAATGCCCTCTTAAATGCCCATAAAGAGGGAGAGTCCACCACTGTTACTGGCAGGGCATTCCATGAACTAACGACTCGCTGAGTGAAGAACCTACCCCTAACATCAGTCCTATATCTACCCCCCCTTAATTTAAAGCTATGCCCCCTTGTAATACCCGACTCAATACGCGGGAAAAGGTTCATACTGTCGACCCTATCTAACTCCCTAATCATCTTGTACACCTCAATCAAGTCACCCCTAAACCTTCTTTTCTCTAGTGAAAACAGCCCCAAGTGCCTCAGTCTTTCCTCATACGATTTTCCTTCCATACCAGGCAACATCCTGGTAAACCTCCTCTGCACCCGTTCCAATGCCTCCACATCCTTCCTATAGTATGGCGACCAAAACTGCACACAATATTCCAGATGCGGCCGTACCAGAGTCTTATACAACTGCATCATGACCTCAGGACTCCGGAACTCAATTCCTCTACCAATAAAAGCCAGTACGCCATATGCCTTCCTCACCGCACTATTTACCTGGGTGGCAACTTTCAGAGATCTGTGTACATGGACACCAAGATCCCTCTGCTCATCCACACTACCAAGTATCCGACCATTAGCCCAGTACCCCATCTTTTTGTTATTCTTCCCAAAGTGAATCACCTCGCACTTAGCTACATTGAATTCCATCTGCCACCTTTCTGCCCAGCTCTGCAGCTTCTCTATGTCCTGCTGTAACCTGCCACATGCTTCCTCACTGTCAACAACTCCTCCGACTTTCGTATCATCCGCAAACTTGCTCACCCAACCTTCTAACCCCTCTTCCAGGTCATTTATAAAAATGACAAACAGCAATGGTCCCAAAACAGATCCTTGCGGAACACCGCTAGTGACGGCACTCCATGAAGAAACTTTGCCATCAACTACTACCCTCTGTCTTCTTCCATCCAGCCAATTCCTAATCCAAACCTCCAACTCACCCTCAATGCCATATCTCCGTATTTTCTGCAGTAGCCTACCATGGGGAACCTTATCAAACGCCTTACTAAAATCCATATATACCACATCTACCGCTTTCCCCTCATCAACCTCCTTCGTCACCTTTTCAAAGAATTCAATAAGGTTTGTGAGGCACGACCTGCCCTTCACAAAACCATGCTGACTATCCTTGATCACATTATTCCTATCCAGATGTGCATAAATCCTATCCCTTACAATTCTCTCTAAGACTTTGCCCACAACAGAAGTGAGACTCACCGGCCTATAGTTACTAGGGCTATCCCTACTCCCCTTTTTGAACAAGGGAACCACATTTGCTATCCTCCAGTCTTCTGGGACTACTCCTGTAGACAAAGAGGACACAAAAATCAAGGCCAATGGCTCTGCAATCTCCTCCCTTGCTTCCCAGAGAATCCTAGGATAAATGCCATCAGGCCCAGGGGACTTATCTATTTTCACCTTTTCCAGGATTTCCAACACCTCTTCTCTACATACCTCAAAGCCATCCATTCTACTTATTTGTGCCTCAGTATTCTCATCGACAACAATGCCCTGTTCCTGAGTGAATACTGAAGAAAAGTATTCATTCAGTGTCTCCCCAATCTCTTCCGCCTCCACACGCAACTTCCCCCTACTATCCTTGACTGGACCTATTCCTACCCTAGTCATTCTTTTATTCCTAACATACCTATAGAAAGCCTTAGGGTTTTCCCTAATCCTATCTACTAAGGACCTTTCATGTCCCCTCCTTGCTGCTTTTAGCTCTCTCTTCAGGTCCTTCCTGGCTACCCTATAACTCTCAATCGCCCCAATTGAACCTTCACGTCTCATCTTGAGATAGGCCGCCCTCTTCCATTTAACAAGGGATTCCAATTCCTTATTAAACCACGGCTCCCTCGCACGACCCTTTCCTTCCTGCCTGACAGGTACATAATTATCAAGGACACTCAATAGTTGCCCCTTGAACAAGTTCCACATATCATTTACACTCTTGCCTTGGAGTCTACTTTTCCAAGCCACACATCCTAAGTCATGCCTCACCGCATCATAATTTCCCTTACCCCAGCTATAATTCTTGCCCTGTAGTACACACTTATCCCTCTCCATCACGAGTGTAAAAATCACCGAATTATGGTCACTATCCCCAAAGTGCTCACCTACCTCTAATTCTAACACCTGGCCTGGTTCGTTACCCAGAACCAAATCCAGTATGGCCTCACCTCTTGTTGGCCTGTCTACATATTGTGTCAGGAAACTCTCCTGCACACATTGAACAAACACTGACCCATCTAACGAACTTGAGCTATAGCTTTCCCAATCAATATCAGGAAAGTTAAAGTCCCCCATAACAACCACCCTATTACTGTCACTCATCTCCTGAATCACCTTCCCAATCCTTTCTTCAATGATTCTAGGACTATTAGGAGGCCTGTAAAAGACTCCTAACAGGGTGACCTCACCTTTCCTATTCCTAATCTCAGCCCAAACTACCTCAGATGGCAAGTCCTCATCCATCGTCCTTTCCACCGCTGTAATACTATCTTTGACAAGCAATGCCACACCTCCCCCTCTTTTACCCCCACCTCTGACCCTACTAAAACATTTAAATCCCGGAACCTGCAACAGCCAATCCTGTCCCTGTTCTAGCCATGTCTCCGTAATAGCCACAACATCGAAGTCCCAGGTACCAACCAACGCTGCAAGTTCACCTACCTTATTTCGTATACTTCTTGCATTGAAGTATACACACTTCAAGCCACTTCCCTGTTTACAGGCACCCTCCTTGGAAATTGATGCCATGTTCCTCACCTCCCTACACTCCAGGCCCTGCACCCTGAAGCTACAATCTGGGTTCCCATGCCCCTGCCGAGTTAGTTTAAACCCCCCCCAAGAGCACTAGCAAACCTCCCCCCAAGGATACTGGTTCCCCTCAGGTTCAGGTGTAGACCATCCTGTTTATAGAGGTCCCACCGTCCCCAGAAAGAACCCCATACTGAAATCATGCTCGTTGAATTTGTCTCTCTAAGAAATTTAAATAGGCATTTGCTAGGCTCTAGTTCTATCCTTTACAATCTAGCTATCTTAGTTGTGACAGCACTTTTGTCGACTTGAAAACATTCTGGTTCTCTGTTTAACATGGAGGATAGTGGGCTAGTGTAGGTTAGGTGGGCTTGGATCGGCACAACATCGAGGGCCAAAGGGCCTGTACTGCGCTGTATTCTTCTATGTTTTTCTATGTTAACGTTTGATCTGAAAGACTGTATCTCTCAGTACAGCAGACCCATGCCCATGTTAACACGAGACCAATGTGACATTTAACATGTGAAACATTTAATATCATTCAGATAGTTTATATTAACTGATGTCATACTCATGATTTGTACAGGGACAAATGCTAGTCTTGGAATGAGAAGCAATAATATCAATTCAGCTAATTGTCCAAACCCATGAGCTCTCTATTGCAAAGTTCACTTAGTTCCATCTCTTCACTCTACCAAGCCCAGCTGTGTCTCTAACTCTCCCTTATAGCATTACTGCCTCCATGCTTAACCAGCCCAATACTCTACTCAGAGGGTCAATGGGTTGAATGGCCTCTATCTAATATATCTTTACCTCTCCTTGAGGTCATTTTTAACCTTTGGTTCTTAGACCACAGTTTTAGTTATTACTCCTAATCTCTCTCCAGACTCTGTGTCCATATTAGATTAGATTCCCTACAGTGTGGAAACAGGCTCTTCGGCCCAACAAGTCCACACCGACCCTCTGAGGAGTAACCCACCCAGTCCCATTTCCCTCTGACTAAATGCACTTAACACCACAGGCAATTTACCATGGCCAATTCACCGGACCTAACCACTGAGCCACCGTGCCGCCTCAATTAATCAGGCATTTTTGCACAAGTCAAGTACTGTGGGAGGTTCCTCTATTGTAAAGATATGTAATAACTAATTAAAATGATAGCTGGCACTAAAATCTACTAGCAAAACATTAGTCTTTGAATGTGAGAATTTCAAATGTGAGAAGGTTTATTTTGTTTTTTAATAATACCTTTTAAATATTAATTTGTTTTATTTAAATTGTGTCCAAGGAACACAGAGTCAAAACCAATGACAACAAATCAGAAATAAACTCCAGAGAAACGAAGCTTCAACTGGACCATCAATAAATGCAAACAGAAGAACCTGAAATGCTGCATTCTCTTCATTGAGCTTTCAACATGCCTTTGATCCAGGTACAACGCTGAGGTTTACCTGCATTACACCAAAAGACTAGCTAACCTCCAGTAACAAACCTGCAAACCAGGAGACGAGGAAAAATGTTCAAAACTAGTAATATATAGGCTAGCCAGTTTAAGCAGCTAAATTAAACATAAATAACTGAACAAGTTGAGATGGCTATTTATTAAGTATTTGCTTTTGGGTTTTGAACCCAAGAGTACACGCCTGATCTTATTACACCTTCAGCATATATAACACGAGAAGGTTGGCATCAAAAAGGTCAGTTTTCTGTGTCGAAACTGATCACCTTAGCTCTGTACAGATCAACTTCGTTCCTCATTCCCTTGTTGCCTGAAAGGCAAAAGTAATCTTTTTAATTGAAGAGATTTTTTTGAACCAGAAAAGCTGGAGCTAAATGACTGTTTATAATCAGGACGAGAATACCAAACACTTAATAACAAATGATAGCAGTGGTAATGTGTTAGCTGTGGCTCAGTTGAAGTACTCCCTCCTAGGTGTCAGGACATTTCATTGTGCCTAGATGATGGTCTAATGGTAACATTACTACACAACTAAACAAGAGACCCAGATAATGTCTGAGGACCCAGGTTCAAATCCTGCCATGGTAGATGGTGAATGTTGAATTCAATAAAAATCTGGAATCCAAATCCACACTTGAAATGGTGTTTTTAAAGCACAATTTTTCTATAATGTGGGGTTGCACAAGAACGCAAACATCACGTTATAATCTAATCACGTTATAGAAGAACTACTGTAGGATCCAAAACTGGGTGCAACAACCACTGAGGAATGAGTCTTCTGTCAATAGCAGGAAAAATCTTTCGCAAAATCCATTAAACCACCTTGTAAACAGCCTCCTGGAATCAATGTGGTTTTGGTCCAGACTGTGGAACAAGTGATGTATTTGTAAGACAACATTAAGAAGAAAAAAAAGAGCAACATCAGGGTCTACATTTCCATAGCTTGAACTATGGCCTGTTTCCACACTGTGGGGATTCTAAGAAACAAAGCTTTTGACACTGTCAACCTGGTCTGCGGAACTTGCTCTCCAAATCAGAATGAACTAAAGACATTTGCCAAATTCTTGTTCCCACTGTATGGTTGGATGTCCTTTGTCTATGCAGTAACCAGCATTGTAAAGCAAGGAAGCATCTTGGGCTTTCCAACTCTTTGATTCAATATAGACACGATGAGTCAAATGGTCTCCTTCTGCACTGTAGAATTCTCAGATTCTTTAAGTCAGGATATTAAGTGGTTTGGAGGGAAACTTGCAGGTGATGGTATTCCCATGTATCCGCTGCCCTTGTTCTTCTAGATGGTACTGCTCGTGAGTTTGGAAGGTGTTGTCTAAGGATTTTTCTTTGTTCTGCACTGCATTTTGCAGATGGTGCACACTACTGTGATTGAGTGTTGGTTATCGAGTAACTGAATGGCACCACATTCAGAAACAATCAAAACGAGCTGCTTGGTCCTGGATTGTGTCAAGCTTCATAAGTGTTGTTGAAGCTGCATCCATCCTGGCAAGGGGGTTCCTTTCCATCACACTCCTGACCTGCACCATGTCGATAGTGAACAGACTTTGGGGAATCAGAAGGTGAATTGCTGTTTCATGTGATCTTGTAGTCACATACTTATTTGACTAATCTAGCTTAGTTTCTGGTCAGTGATGACTCCCAAGATTTTGATAACGGGGGATTCAGTGATGGAGGTACCTTACAATGTCATGGGGCAATGATGACATTCTCTCTTGTTGAAAATGGTTTTTATTGGACACTTGTGTGCCACTAATGTTACTTGTCAACCCAAGCATGGATATTGTTCGGGTTCTGTTGCATTTGGACGTGGACTGCTTCAGTATCTGAGCAGTCACAAATGATGCTGAACGTTGTGCAGCTATCAGCGAACATCCCCACTTCTGATCTTATGAATGCTAAGTCAGAGACAGTCTGTTGTGTAAATCAACAAATTGCTTTAGTAAAATCCTTCCAATAGACTGTTAAAAGGCATTGATAGGTTAACTAAGTGCTGTGATGCCCCAACTGCATGTCAAACGTATTGTGAAGCAGCAAGTTTAACCCATCGACCCATTGGCAATCTAAGTGATTTATAGCTGATCTTGAATGCTGATATTGGAATACCTCTCATCTGGTACACTGTTAAACGTGCAGTAATGATTCTATATATCAATAAGCTCTGATGCCTAAACTAAGCATTTTCTACCCTTTAACAGTGATTACATTTGACCAGAGTCGAGAGTGTGGTGCTGAAAAAGCACAGCAGGTCAGGCAGCATCCAAAGAGCAGGGGAATTGATGTTTTGGGCATAAGCCCTTTGTCAACAATGAAGCTTGTGGGCTAGGGGGCTGAGAGATGGGGGGGTGGGGGGCGAGGAGAAGGTAACTGAGAATTCAATAGCTAGATGAAGGTGGGGGAGAAGGTGATAGGTCAGAGAGGAGGTTAGAGAGGATAGGTGGGAAAGACAATGGACAGGTCAAGAGGGCAGTGCAGAGTTGGAGGCTTGGGACTGGGAAAAGGTGGAGTGGGGGGAATGAGGAAACTGGTGAAACCCACAGTAATCCCATGTGGTTGCAGGACCCACGGCAGAAAATGAGGTGTTCTTCTTCCAGGCATTGGGTGGTTAGGGTTTGGTGATGTAGGTGGCCCAGGACCTGTATGTCCTTGGTGGAGCGGGAGGGGGAGTTAAAGTGTTCAGCACAGGGCGGTGGGATTGGTTGAATTAGAATTAGAATTAGAATCCCTACGAAACAGGCCCTTCGGCCCAACAAGTCCACACCAACCCTTCGAAGAGTAACACACCCAGACCCATTCCCCTACCCTATATTTACTCCTGACTAATGCACCTAGCCTACACATCCCTGAACACTACGGGCAATTTAGCATGGCCAATTCACCTAACCTGCACATCTTTGGATTGTGGGAGGAAACCCACGCAGACATGGGGAGAATGTGCAAGCTCCACACAGACTGTCGCCAGAGGCTGGAATCGAACCCGGTCCCTGGCGCTGTGAGACAGCAGTGCTAACCACTGCTGCCCCATTTGTTGGTGCGGGTGTCCCAGAGATCTTCTCTGAAACAATCCACAAGTTGGCACCCTGTCTCCCTGATGTAGAGGAGAACACATCGGGTACAACTGATACACTAGATGACATTTGTGGAAGTACAGTGAATTTCTGTCAGATATCTTGGGGCCTTGGACAGAGGTGAGGGAGGAGGTGTGGGCGCAGGTTTTGCACTTCTTGCAGTGAAAGGGAAGGTGGGATGTGGGCTGGTGGGAGCCGTGGATCTGACAAGGGACTCGCGGAAGGAACAGTTCTCCAAAACGCTGACAGGGGTGGGGAGGGAAATATATCCCTAGTCGTGGGGTCTCTTTGTAGGTGGCGGATGTGGCAGAGGATGATGCGATGTAACGGAGATTGGTGGGGCGGAAGGTGAAGACAAGGGGGATTCTGTCCTTATTGCATTGGGAGAGGTGGGATTCAAGGGCGGAAGTGTGGGAAGTGGAGGTGGTGTACTGGAGGGATCCTTCCAAATCCGACAGAAATTCACCTGTACTTCCACAAATGTCATCTACTATATCCGTTGAACCCGATGTGGTCTCCTCTACATTGGGTAGACAGGACACCAACTTGCGGATCGTTTCAGAGAACATCTCTGGGACATCGGCACCAATTCCAACACCCCGTGGCTGAACACTTCAACTCCCCCTCAGACATGCAGGTCCTGGGCCACCTCCATCCCCAAACCCTAACCACCCAACACCTGGAGGAAGAAAGGCTAATTTTCCGCCTTGGGACCCCTGCAACCACATGGGATTAATGTGGATTTCACCAGTTTCCTCATTTCCCCTCCCCCGACATTATCCCAGTCCCAAGCCTCCAACTTGGCACCGCCCTCTTGACCTGTCCATTGTCTTTCCCACCTATCCGCTTAACCCTCCTCTCCGACCTATCTCTTTCTCCCTCAGCTTCAGCTACGCTACCTATTGCAATCTCAGCTACCTTCTCCCCAGCACAACCCCCCTTCCATTTATCTCTCATCCCCCTGGCCCACAAGCTTCATTCCTGACGAAGGGATTATGCCCAAAGTGTTGATTCTCCTGCTCCTCAGATGCTGCCTGACCTGCTGTGCTTTTCCAGCACCACACTCTCGATGCTGATCTCCAGCACCTGCAGTCCTCACTTTCTCCTACTACATTTGGCTAGCCATGGTCACACCAGAGTGGTCAACTGTTATGGTTTAAAGAAAGAGATACTCACCCCAGACAAGATAATAGGACTTCAGTAAGGCATTTGATAAGATTCCACACAGTAGGCTATTGCACAAAATATGGAGTTAGGTGATTTAGTGAATTGGCTCGCTGAAAGAAGACAGAGGGTGGTGGTTCATGGCAAGGACTGGATAGGTCTGGGTGGATTACTCTTTGGAGGGTCAGTATTAAGTTGTTGGACCAAATGGCCTGTTTCCTCAGTGCAGGATTTCTATGATTCAACTCTATTCTATGATCGCGTTATATCAGAACCAACTGAAGAATGCTTGAGGTCTGTTTCCCACTGTATTCTGTGACCGAAAGTAGAAAGAAAAGCACCCAGGGTCTAGGCTTCATTTTAGCAGTACTTACACATCCAGGAGCAATTGCTGAAAAAAACCACTTGGTTTGCACAAGTAGCTTCTGGACAGGCAGTGGCGCAGTGGTATTATCAATGGTTTAGTAATGCAGACCCTAGACTGCTCTGGGATCATACATTTGAATTCCACCATAGCAGATGATGAAATCTGAATTCATTACAAATCTGGAATTAAAAGCTGGCCTCATGGTGACCAATGGCCAATTGTTGAAAAATCTACGCGGTTCACTCCTGTCCTAATCTGACCCACATGCCAAGGCTACTGGGACGTGGTCGATACTCCACAGCTTCTGAAATGGAAAGTCACTCAATTAAGGGACAATTAGCAATCGGCAATAAATGTTGATTCCACCAACAATGCCTACACCCCATGAACAAATATTAATAAAAGCCAAAACAATAGGATAGTTTTGCTGAACAACTGTTTTCACACTGCAATTGTAACCACAATGTGCTAACTATTAAGATCAAAACTCACTTCACTAGCTAAAAAAAGTGAGCCAACATTCCTCAGAGCTGAACAAAAATTCGGCATACAGTTAGTAGGACTCAGCTGTCTTTAAAGGTACTTATTGAAGTCACTGGATGATACAAACCACATTCTCAGCAATTCTATCTTCTCTTTACCATATTTTAAAAGATTTCTTTAACAACTTTCATTTTGTATGCTTCAGCCTTCCAAGTATTTCACAGGGGTCGAAGTTGAAAATATTGATACAGAACCACAAAGGGTTCAGTCATGAAAAGTCATTGACCTGAAATGTTGAATCTGTTTCTTTCTCCTGATCTGCTCAGCATTTCCAGAATTTTCTGCCTTGATTTAAGATTTGCAGAATCCACATTTTTTTTCCATTTGGCAGACTAGTCGCATGGAATTGTTTTAACAAGTATTTCCAAAAGAACTTCGGTGAAGCACAGGGAATTTGCCTTTATCTTCTTCTCAAGCATTTACACACAAAAAAAATCCATAATAAAAGAAATACCTAACAAAGCAAAAGCACAACCAGAACTTGGGAGGGTTCCTGATTTTTTTTTGCAAATTTAAATGATAACAGAATTTAATGTGGCCTTTTAATACAGTAATACAATCCAAGGAAGTTCGCCTGAGTGTGATCACAAGATAAGTGACAAGAAGCTCGGTCAAATGCAAGTTTTTAAAGCAGCTTAAAGGAAGGAGAGCTGGAAGGATATTGTTTCTTTTTAATTCAGTTCAGTTTTTGGCTTGATTAACAACTGGAATTTTGGCCCCTTTACAACTAAGGCAAGTATCTGTAAGCAATCTCCTTTTAAAGTCACTGTCTACAGTTTTCAGCGAACGACAAACCCTGCATCTCTCTGCAGTATATTTGAACAGCAATCCCCACTGACCCAGAGTTCAATCTCCAAATCACAGACTCATACAGTGCAGAAAAGGCCCACCAACTCTGCAGCAACATAAAAGTGAGCTAATCCCAACTTCTTGCATATCTTTGAATATTATGATATTTGAAGTACTTTTAAAGGTTGTAAGATTCCTAGCCTGCACTACCTTCCAAGGCAGTGCATTCCAGATTCCCACCACCTGCTGAGTGAAAAAGACTTTCCCCCTCCAAATCCCCTCTGAATCAACTGTCCCTTACCCTAAAACTATGCCTTCTCATGATTGAATCCTCAAAGGGGAAACAGCTGCTCTCTAATCACTCATAATCCTCACCCTCTATATCCCTCATAATCTTACACAACTCAATCATGGCCCCACTTCCTCCTCTCCAGCTTCTCTGCTCTGAAGAAAACAATTCAAGCCTCCCAAATGTCTCCTTATAGCTCAGTTTCTCCATCCCAGATGACATCCTGGTGAATCTCCTCTGTAATTCCGCTGGTGCTATCACATCCTTCCTGTAGTGAGGTGACCAGAACTGCATACAGTACTCCAGCTGTGGTCTGACCAATGCTACATTCAAATCCAATATTACCTCTTTGCTCTTCTACTCTATGCAATGACGGATGAAAGCAACTGTCTGGTATGCCTTATCTATCCTATTCTCGTGCTCTGCTGACTTCAGGGATCTGAGAGTAATTATCCGAAGATCCTTCCATTCTTGTAAGCTATCCGATGTCCTGCCTTTCATTAAATATTCCCTCATCTTGCTGCTTCTTCCAAAGTGCACCACCTTGCACTTATCGGTATTAAATACCTGCAGATTGAAGATGGCCACGGGGTATGACACCTCAATTTGAGCTCGATCACTCAGTCCATTTCTTTTCTATTTTTTTCTCCTATGTTTTTCCCTTCTTGGTGATGTTCTGAACTCCTGGCTTTAGCCCGACCTGGCAGTCTTTCAGCAGCCTAGAGTGGCTGCCAGTCATGGCTATCTCTCAGCGGCTTGGCATGGCCTCGGTAGAGTCTCAAGATGATTCCAGAACATTCTCCCTGTCTCGAGAACCTAAAGGTGAGGCCTGGAGAAGACTAGAGGCTAGGTGCCAACGTGGATTGGGTTGGAAGAACTGTTATTCTGAACTTTTTATTTTCTATTTGCTAATTTATTCCTATGCTCTGTAATTTGCTTTTTTTTCTTTATTCTTTTACAGATCGTTCTGCTATAATGCCACAGTTGTGTTCCTCTGCAACCTCATGTTACAGAAAATGGTACTAAGGAAGATCGCTAATGAAAAATCACTATACCTGTAGAGTAGAAAGTTAGCATTATTCAGTGGTTAGCACTGCTGTCTCACAGCGCCAGGGACCTGGGTTCGATACCCGCCTCAGGTAACTGTCTGTGTGGAGTTTGCACATTCTCCCCATGTCTGCGTGAGTTTCCTCTGGATGCTCCGGTTTCCAGATGTGCAGGTCAGGTGAATTGGCCAAGTTAAATTGCCCAGTGTTAGGTGCAGGGTTAAATACAAGGTCGGGGAATGGGTCTGGATGGGTTACTCTTCAGAGGATCAGTGTGAACTTGTTGGGCCAAATGGACTGTTTC
Source organism: Chiloscyllium plagiosum (assembly GCF_037043375.1). NCBI lineage: Eukaryota > Metazoa > Chordata > Chondrichthyes > Orectolobiformes > Hemiscylliidae > Chiloscyllium > Chiloscyllium plagiosum. The sequence continues at coordinate 104,460,040 of NW_028270146.1, read as the reverse complement.
CATACAGTAGGGAGTCTAATCTCTACCACCCCTCCCAAAAACCACATTAGCAGTCCTCTGGCGCTTTCCCTGTGGCTAAAGCGGAATTAAAAATTCCAAATAAACCTATTGGACTATACCCTGGTGTTGTGTGATTTTTAAGTTTAAACGTTTGTGTGTCAGAGCCCCTGCAACCTTGCGTTCCACAGCAGCCTTGGATGCAATTCATCCAGACCAGGGGATTTGTCTGTTTTTAAGCCCGACAGTTTCCAATCTCTCTCCATTACCTAGTTCAAACTGTGCAAGTACTTAACAGTCCCTCTTCCTGAATTCTGTATGTACAATCTCGTTTTCCAGAGTGAAGACAGAAGAGAAGCATTTATTCAATATCTTTCCAATATCCTGCAGTTTCACGATCCCTCCTCCCACCTCAGACCCCTAATGGGCTCCATTCTTTCCCTGGTTAACCTCTTCCCGTTAATGCATTTATAAAGTAACTTAAGATTCACTCTAATTCTGTTCTCATGCCTTCTTTTTGCTCTTCTCATTGCTTTAAGTTCCCTTTTGCAGTTGTTATATTCCTCTTGGGTCGCCAATGAATTGTTTCCTTTGGACTGGATGAAGAGGAAGCCCGATTCTTCCTCTTCATCCAGTCCTGAATTGTTCTAGACATCCAGGGTTCTCTGAACTTATTGCTCCTACATTTCCCTCTAAAGGGTACATGTTAGATTTGAACTCTTCCCAGCTCCTTACTGAGTGCCCCTCATTGCTTCGCTGCAGATTCATTTTCCATTTTTAATATCAGAGCAACACTGAGCTCGAAGGGAAGTTGAGGCACAAAATGCTCGTTAAATACAGTGAAGAGATATTTAGATGAAACTTACACTAACTTATGCAGTATTTTAACAATGAATTGTTTAAGCTTTGCTCCCAAGTCTTTATACAAAATAAAACTAAATATTTTTGTTTAAATCAAACTTCTAGAATTGTATAATGTTGCTTTGTTGATCAAAGTTGGGGGAAGGACAAACGTGCACGGCATTCATTTCAGCTGTTATTGGCGTTTTCTCTAGGGATGTTGTCACAATACACCCAGTCTTTGAAACTCAGCAATAATTAGCTGACAGATCATTAACTTATATCTTTACCAAACCCTTGCTAGCACTTAACTTTCCCTTTCAATTATCAGAACAGATGCCAACCAGATTATGTTGTAACCAAATTTGGAAGCACTTTATTTTAAGAGAGACAGCTTTAACCAATGATTTCTGATGGTCTGCCCTTTTCCTGTTCTTCTAACAACAAAACAACACACGGAGTTGTACAAATAATCTAACTGTACAATCTCTCACACAACAGTGATTTAGTTTATCAGAATCAGTTCGGGTGTGGATTTGAGATTTCTACTTTACACTGCAATCTAGCCTCTAAACTGAGACAAATGAAACACAGAGCACTTTGACAAATTTCAGTCCGAAAAACACACACCCAACTTTACAAATTTTGACAGTTCTATTCTCCCCACCCCTTTGGCATTGAGCCCATCATTAACCCTCCTCCTTAGCCCCAACTCTTACTTTGACAGATGTCTCTCTCCCACCCACCCTGATTTCTCTGCACAATCTCCCTCACCCAGTAACCAGATCTCATCACCCTACTGCCCTCCACTCTTCACCCAACACCCCCCCCCCCAAACTTCCTTCCACATCCTCTCCAACTCACTACTGTGAAACCCCTCTCGTTTATTTCACCCTCCCTTCTCTCTCTTTCTCTCTGTCCTTCTTCCCTTTCCCCTCTCCCCCCCCGTCTTTTTCTCTGGTTCCTGTGTCCTCCTCTCCACCTCCCATATCTCCCTCTGGTCCACCTACCTCCCCCTCATCTCCTCACCCTCACCCACTCATCCAGCCCCACGCCGCCTCCACCCTCTCATCTCGCCCCACTCTTGCTCCTCTCTTTCCCCTTCTCCTCCCTCTCTTCCTAACACCCTTCACTCCTTTTCTTCCCTCCCTCTCTCTCTCTCTGGCCCCGGCCCTCACCCTCTCTTCCTCACCTCTTGCTGAGGGGTCGAACCCTGACGGCCACTTGCACATTGGCCATCACTCAGGAGGATTAGTCTTGCTGCTAAGGCTGTGCTTCACTCCGCAACTTCAGGCACCAGTGTCATTGTCCGCCGGCCTGTCTCCCCCTCGCCCCCACCCGAGCGAGATGCCTGTCCGGACACGCTGCTCACTCCGCCGCCTGTACTGCCATCCCACCGGCCAGTGAGTGTCCTGACAAGGGGGGTGGGCGGGGCGTGGATGGCTGTCAATCAGAGCAGGGGGCGGGGTGAGGGGAAACTGTCAATCAGAGCACGGGTTGGGGGGGCTGTCAATCGCTACACGGGGACGGGGCGAGAGGTCTGTCAATCAGTCGAAGCGGAGCGAGGGTCCGCGAAAGAGGAAAGGGGCGGGGCGATAGGTGGGTCAGCCCCGGGCCGGGGGCGGGGTGGAACTGCCAATCAGCCCAGTGGGCGGAGCGGTCTGGCAAGTCAGAGGCGGGGATTGGGCCAAAAGCAGATGCTAATCACATGGAAGATGATTAGGACAAGAGGAGAGAGGCCACGGTGATTGGGCAGATCAGCGTGTAGGGCGGGGCCGGTACTCTAATTGACGGTTGGTCCGAGGCGGGAGGTGGGACCTTTTATAACGGTCCATGGAAACGGGTTTTGAGACAGTGTCTCAGGACCAACAATGTCCATGGTTCAGACACTGCTCCTGGGTTTCAGTCGGTACACAGGGAGAAATGTTGTCCCATCTGCTTGTTTAGGAAGAGAGAATAGTGTGACAATGTCCTGAAGAAACAGCGGTAGAGAATCCTTCAACCATCATCCTGAGAAAACAACAGGTTACTTGCTACCAAAATTTGTCACATTCTTTAAAAATGTCGGGGGGGGATATGAATGTCAGTCAGTGATAATGACGCACCCAGAACAGAAACATCGAATTGAAGTGTGAAAGCAAGCTATTCAGCCCATCGAGTGCACGCCAACCCTCCCCAAGAGAATCCCACTGGCCCCCACCCCATCCATCCCTGTAACCATGCGTTTACCCAGACACTGTGGGCAACTTAGCATGGCCAATCCACTAAACCTGCACATATTTTTGACTGTGGAGGAAACCCACAGAGACACGGGGAGAATGTGCAAACTTCACACACCAGTCACCCGATGCCAGAACCAAACCCAGGTCCCTGGCACTGAGGCAGCAGTGCTACCCACTGTGCTGCCCTAACTTGAGGTTGCCCAGCCTCTTTGCGGAAACCGCCTCAGCTACATCACCAGTGAGACAACTTGATAGAGAACAGAGCTTAGACCACTCGCCCAAACTACCATGTGTAATCAATTAGTTGTTTGTTTAGAGACAAGCACAGAGGGAAGACCACTTGGTACAATCTTTTATTTCATGTGTGTTTGCATTTTCCCTGTGTTATATTGCTTTAAATCTACCTGAAACAGTTTCTCATAGAGTAACAGAGATATTCAGCATGAAAATAGACCCTTTGGGACAACTCATCCATGAAGACCAGCTATCCCAAATTAAGCTAGTTCCATTTGCCAGCATTTGGACCATTTTCCTCTAAACCATTCATATATCCAACCAGATGCCTTTTAAATGCTGTAATTCCACCACCTTCTCTGGCAGCTCATTCCATACACACACTGTGTGAAAACGTTGCCCGTTTTAAATCTTTCCCCTCTCACCTTAAACCAATGACCTCTAGTTTTGGAGTCCCCCGCTCCAAGGAAAAGACCTTGGCTGTTTACCCTATTCAGCCCCTCATAATTTTATAGACTTCTATAAGGTCACCTCTGAGTCTCCAACGCTTCAGGGAAAATAGCCCCGGTCTGTTCAGCCTCTCCCTATAGTTCAAACCCTCCAACCCTGGCAAAATCCTCGTAAATCTTTTCTGAACTCTTTCAAATTTCACAACATCCTTCCTATATCAGGAAGACCAGATTGCATGCAGTAGTCCAATAGTGGCCTAACCAATGTCCTTGTTGTTTACCTATTTCTCAAAATATCAATAATTTCATATTTTTGGCAATCAAGGAGGTGAAAATAATATTAATGTCAGCTTTATAACAGATCCAAACCTACACCAAAGTTTGAAAGATTGTTCTTTTCCAGAAAAATTTCTTGATCCAAAGTATTCAGAAATCTTATTTCTGACCCTGATCAGATTAAAAATTACCCGCTTCTGCACTGGAGATTCCTGGGCTGGGGCCAAATCTGTCCTGAAATCCAGAATCTAGCAGCAAAGAAAGTCTTTGTTAATAGAATAGGGATGCAAGTTTCCATTGATTAATATGTAAATCCCAGAATTTTGTTGCAGCAGATAGTTGCCATGTTCTCTGATTTAAATTAGCAGTAGCTCATTGACAGCTTGTAAGAGGATAAATAGATACAACAATTGAGAAGTTAGGGTGGTGGTTGTTAGAGGAAATAGAGTACCAGGTAAGTCCAGTAACCATAAAATGTAGGAGCAAAAGTAGGCCATTCAGACCAGTGAGCATATCCCACCATTCAAGAAATCAAAGGTGATGTGATAATCCTCAACTCCACTTTCTTGCTTTTTCCACCATAACCATTGATTCCCCTACTCATCAAAAATCTGTTTATCTACCTCTACAGGAAAGAATTTCACAGATTCCCTATCCCAAGAGAAGAAATTCTTCCTTAGTTCTTTCCTTAAAGGGCAACCCCTACTCTGAGATTTTGCCATCTGGTCCTACACTCTCCCGTAAGTGGAAACAACCTCTCCACATCAATTCTATCAAGACTCCTAAAAATCCATTATGTTTCAAACAGGTCAGCTCTCATTCTTATAAAATCCAATGAATACAGGCCAAGTCTGCTAAATACATCCTGATAATAAAAATCCACTTTACCTGGGAAGAACCAAGTGGGTTTCCTTCAACACCTTGCACATTGGACCAGCGCTGTTCATAGCTTTCTCAAGCAAAGGCCTAATACAATTTTAGCAAGACTTCTTTATTTCAAATGTAATGGAGTATAAAAGTAGCGATGAACAAGTTTTGAGAAGATTTGTAGCTCAGGTTGAGGTTCTGGATGTAGGTTTGCTCGCTGAGCTGGAAGGTTTGTTTTCAGACATTTCGTCACCATACGAGACAACATCATCAGTGAGCCTCTGGATGAAGTGCTGATGACATGGCCCACTTTCTATTTAAATGTTTAGGTTTCACTGGGTCGGTGAATCCATTTCCTGTGGTGACGTCATTTCTTGTGGTGATGTCATTTCCTGTTCTTTTTCTCAGAGGATGGTAAATGGGATCCAAGTCAATGTGTTTGATGATAGAGTTCCGATTGGAATGCCATGCTTCGAGGAATTCTCGTGCATGTCTCTGTTTAGCATGTCCTGGGATGGATGTGTTGTCCAAGTTGAAGTTGTGTTCTTCCTTATCTGTATATAAGGATACTAGTGAGAGTGGGTCATGTCTTTTTGTGGCTAGTTGATGTTCATGTATTCTGGTAGCTAGTTTTCTGCCTGTATGTCTAATGTAGTGTTTGTTACAATTCTTGCAAGGTATTTTGTAAATGACATTAATTTTGCTTGTCTGTATAGGATCTTCCACATTCATTAGCTGCTGTTTTAGTGTGTTGGTGGGTTTGTGGGCTACCATGATGCCAAGAGGTCTGAATAGTCTGGCAGTCATTTCCGAGATGTCTTTGATGTAGGGGAGAGTGGCTAAGGTTTCCGGATGTGTTTTGTCTGCTTGTTGGGGTTTGTTGCTATGAAATCGGTGGACTTTGTTCATTGGGTACCCATTCTTTTCGAATACACGGTATAAGTGATTTTCCTCTGCTCTGCATAGTTCCTCTATGCTGCAGTGTGTGGTGGCTAGCTGAAATAATGTTTTAATGCAGCTTCGTTTGTGGATGTTGGAATGATTGCTTCTGTTGTTCAGTATTTGATCAGTATGTGTTATTTTCCTGTAGACACTGGTTTGAAGTTCCCATTGGCTGTTCACTCGACTGTGACATCTAGGAATGGCAGTTTGTTGTTGGTTTCCTCCTCTTTAATGAATTTTATGCCTGAAAGGATATTATTGATGGTCTTGAAGGTTTCCTCTAATTTGTTTCATTTAGTGATGTCATCCACGTAGCGGACCCAAAGTTTGGGCTGGATGGTTGGCAGAGCTGTTTATTTGAGTCTCTGTATTACTGCCTCCGCTAAGAACCCTGATATCGGAGATTCCATGGGTGTTCTGTTGGTTTGTCCGTAGGTTTTGTTGTTGAAGATGAAGTGAGTGGTAAGGCATAGGTCCACTAGCTTGATGATATTGTCCTTGCCGATGAAGTTGGTGGTGTTTGGTGTGTGTGTCTTTGGTTCTTCTAATAATGTAGTCACAGTTTCCTTGGCCAGGTTGATGTTGATGAATGTAAACGGGGCTGTTATGTCAAAGGCGACCATTATTTCATCCTCTTCTATCATGGTGTCTTTGATGGTCTTCAGGAATTCTTGGGTGGAGTGGATGGAGTGGCATGAGTCTTCTACTAAGTGTTTTAGTCTTTGGTGTAGCTTCTTGGCCAATCTGTAAGTTGGTGTTCCAGGTAGCGAGACTATAGGTCTGATGGTGGCTCCTGGTCTGTGAATTTTGGGTAATCTGTAGAAGCGTGGTGTGTTGGATCCATCTGGTTTCACTTCTTGGAAGTTGGTCTTAATTATTTGTCCAGATTTCTGAAGTTTTTTGAGTAGGGCTACGATTAGGCCAGAAAATGGGAAACCTATGTCATCCGACAGAGTGCCACCCACGAACCGCTGTACTTTTTGCATGAATGCCTAAGGAGACAGACTTCCAAAAAATGAAACCAGATAGATCCAACACACCACGTTTCTACTAAACGTCTGGAAACACACCTTCCAGCTCAGTAAGCAAATCTACATCCATAAAGATGAACATTGCATTGAATTCTGTATCACCTACAAAACCTGCATGCTAGTTTTTTATGAGTTATGCACAAAGATCCACAAATCCCTCTGTGCTGCAGCCTTTCACCATTTAAGTTATATTCAAGTCCTCAATGCTTCCTGCCAGAAAGAAAAACCTCAAATTTCCCCACATTATATTCCATTTGCCACCCTTTGTCACGCACTTAACCTGTTTATACTGCCCTGCAGAATCATGCTTATCATTTGCCTTCTCATGTATTTTTCTGTCTTCCACAAATTTGGCAATAGTATATCCCCTTCTGTCATCCAAATCAATGAAGAATGCAGCAAAACATGGCAAGAATAGCACGAGGCATAGCTAAAAATGAAATGTTAACATGGTAAAGCTACACAACAGGACTAGAGTTATAGAATCAGAGAGTTGTACAGCATGGAAACAGACATTTCGGTCCAATTCATCCACGCCAACTTGATGTCCTAGATAAACCTGGTCCCATTTGCCATTATTTAATCCTTATCCCTCTAGATCCTTCCTACTCAAATGCATTTTAACTGTCGTAATTGTACTACCCTCCATCATTTCCTCTGATAGCTCATTCTATGCACATGTCACCCTCTGGATGAAAAGTTTCCTCTTGGGTCCCTTTTAAATAGAGATGTACAGTATGGAAACAAACCCTTTGGTCCAACTCGACCATGCTGACCAGATATCCCAACCCAATCTAGTCCCAGCTGCCAGCACCCAGCCCATATCCCTCCAAACTCTTCCTAGTCATTTAGCCATCCAGATGCTTTTTAAATATTGCAATTGTACCAGCCTCCACCACTTCCTCTGGCAGCTCATTCCATACACATACCACCCTCTGCGTGAAAACGTTGCCCCTTAGGTCTCTTTTATATCTTTCCCCCTCATCCTAAACCCCAGGGAAAAGACTTTGTCTATTTATCCTATCCATGCCCCTCATAATTTTATAAACCTCTATAAGGTCACCCATCAGTCTCCGAAGCTCCAGGGAAAACAGCCCTAGCCTATTCAACCTCTTCCTATAGCTCAAATCCTCCAATCCTCCATCATCCTTCTAAATTTTTTCTGAACCCTTTCAAGATTCACAATATCTTTCCGATAGGAAGGAGACCAGAATTGCACACAATTCTCCAACAGTGGCCTAACCAATATCCTGTACAGCTGCAACATGACCTCTCAACTCCTGTACTCAGTACTCTGACCAATAAAGGAGAGCATACGAAACACCTTCTTCACTATCCTATCTACCTGAGACTCTACTTTCAAGGAGCTGTGGACCTGCACTTCAAGGTCTCTTTGTTCAGCAACACTCCCGAGGACCTTCCCATTATGTGTATAAGTCCTGCGAAGATTTGCTTTCCCAAAATGCAGCACCTCACATTTATCTAAATTAAACTCCATCTATCACTTCTCGGCCCATTGGCCCATCTGATCAAGATCCCATTGTAATCTGAGATAACCCTCTTCGCTGTCCACTTCACCTCCAATTTTGGTGTCATCAGCAAACTTAATAACTATACTTCTTATGCTCACATCCAAATCATTTATATAAATGATGAAAAGTAGTGGACCCAGCACTGATCCTTGTGGCCTTTCACTGGTCACAGGCCTCACATCCAAATCATTTATATAAATGATGAAAAGTAGTGGACCCAGCACCGATCCTTGTGGCCTTTCACTGGTCACAGGCCTCCAGTCTGAAAAACAACCCTCCACCACTACCCTCTGTCATCTACCTTTGAGCCAGTTCTGTATCCAAATGGTGAGTTCTCCCTGTATTCCATGAGTCCTAACCTTGCTCACCAGTCTCTCATGGGGAACCTTGTCGAATGCCTTACTGAAGTCCATATAGATCACATCTACCGCTCTTCCCTCATTAATCCTCTTTGTTACTTCTTCAAAAAACTCAGTCAAGCTTGTGAGACATGATTTCCCACACATAAAGCCATGTTGACTATTCCTAATCAGTCCTTGCCTTTCCACATACATGTACATCCTGTCCCTCAGGATTCCTTCCAACAACTTGCCTACCACCAACGTCAAGCTCACTGTCTATAGTTCCCTGGCTTGCCCTTACCACTTTTCTTAAATAGTGGTACCACGTTCGCAATCCTCCAGTCTTCTGGCACCTCACCTGGGACTACCGATGATACAAATATCTCTGTAAGAGGCCCAGGTTAAGAATCGTTTACCTCTCATCTTAAATCTAAGCCCTCTGGTTTTGGACTCCCCACCCTGGGGAAAAGAGCTTGGCTATTTACCCTTTCCATGCCCCTCATGATTTTATAACCCTCTATAAGATCACCCCTCAACCTCCGACGCTCTAGGAAAAATAAACTCAACCTATTCAGCTTCTCCCTATAGCTCAAATTCTCCAACCCTGACAACATCCTTGTAAATCTTTTCTGAAACCTTTCAAGTTTATCAATGTTTTCCCGATACAGTGTTCCAAAAATAGACTAACCAATGTCCTGTATAGCTGCAACATGACCTCCCAGCTTCCATACTCAATGCACTGACCAATAAAGGCAAGCATACCAACAACCTCCCTTACTATCCTCTCTACCAAGGACTCCACTTTCAAGGAACTATGAACCTGGATTCCAAGCTCAGAAGAGGATGTTGATGGGTATGGAAGGTTTAAATGATAAAGAAAGGCTGGATAGGGATGGGACTTTTTTCACTAGAGTGTAGGAGTTTGAGAAGTGACCTGAGAGAGGTTTATAAAATAATGAGTTGAGAGAAGTTGTCTTTTCCCCAAGATGGGGAATTTCAAGATTAGGCGGCACATTTTTAAAGTGAGAGGAGAGAGATTTTAAAAAGACAAAAGAGGCAAATCTTTTACACAGAGGGTGGTTCGCATGTGGAATGAACTTACTGAGGAAGCGTTGGTTGTGGATACAATTACAACATTTAAAAGTCACTTGGATAGGAAAGGTTTGGAGGGATATGGGCCAGGACCAGGCAGGTGGGGCTAGTTTAGTTCGGGATTACATTCAGCATGGACTGATTGGACTGAAGAGTCTGTTTCTGTGCTGTATGACTCTATGACTCAAGTATCTTTAAAACCTTCTCGAATCTGAAGATTCTCTGATTTTTCCACATAACTACCAGCTATCAGTCCTGTTGTCATCCTGTTAAACATGCACCATATCAACTCAGTGACATGTACATTCTTCTTGGTGTCCAGAATTGTCCTTGTCCTGGTTGCTTCTCCCAAATGCCATCACTCCATTTTCAATTACATCTGCCACATATTTGCCATTTCTTCAATCCTTCTACAGTCTGTAACCCTCCTCTGTATTAGATTTCAATCATCTGCAAATGTCAGAATTGTATACCATTTACCCATATACTGGTTGTAAAGCCTTCCTGATGAAGGGCTTTTGCCCAAACATCAACTCTCCTGCTCTTCGGATGCTGCCTGACCTGCTGTGCTTTTCCAGCACCACACTCTCGACTATAATCTCCAGTATCTGCAGTCCTCACTTTCGCCTGGTTGTAAAATCCCACCATCTGCTTCTCTCTGGTTTAAAAGATATCCATCCACTACGTCTCTCTCTGCCTCCTAACCCATAGTCAATTTTATACACAAGTTATAACCATTCTTTTAATATCACGTGCGTCTATTTTCCAAATATGTTTGTTCTTTAATATTATATCAAAAGCCTTTCAAAATCCATACATGCACCATTTACTGCAGTACCTTCTCCAATCCTCTCAGTTATCTCAAAGATCTCAATTACATTAGTTAGACATGGTCACCCTTTAACATTTCCACACTGCCTGTACCTTATTAGTTCAAGTTTCCCTAATCAGAGTTGATGTTGTCCTTAATTATGATCTCTGTCTAACAAGAGATTGACTTACTTGCTTATCACGCTCCTCTTTAACAACACTGCAACATTTTCACTCCTCCAATCTCCTGGTACTATTCCATCAACCAAGCAGAATTGAAAGATTCGAGAGAAAGTGAGGGCTGCAGATGCTGGAGATCAGAGCTGAAAATGTGTTGCTGGAAAAGCGCAGCAGGTCAGGCAGCATCCAAGGAACAGGAGAATCGATGTTTCGGGCATAAGCCCTTCTTCAGGAATCCTGAAGAAGGGCTTATGCCCGAAACGTTGATTCTCCTGTTCCTTGGATGCTGCCTGACCTGCTGCACTTTTCCAGCAACACATTTTCAGAATTGAAAGATTGCAGATTACACAATCTCCTCCCTGGCTTCCCCTAGCATTCCAACTGGACTGGGTGACTTGTTAATTGCATGATGATATTTAGCATCTCCTTTCTATATTTTTTATACAGATTTCTTCTCCCTTTGCTCCACTGTGAAATTAGTTTCATGCCCTCTTTTATGATGGCAGATGCAAGTACTAATTTGTTTTATCTGTTACACTCCTAATTCTCTTTTTATCTTTAAATGGTGGAGTCCCCATCATTCCTTTAACTTTTCATATAATTATAAAAGTGTTTTGGGTTTTTTTATGTTAACTGCTAATCTATTCTCATATACTCTTTTTACTTTTATGTTCTTTATCAATGCATCTCTGCACTGTCTGTGTTCTACCTGCTTTCTAGTGTATTTTGTACCTGACATTGATCAAAAACCTCCTTTTACTGTTTATGTTAAACTCTCTTTTTGGTTATCTAGGAAGTTCTAGTTTGGATACTCCGCCTTTCATCCTTCTAAGGAAATGCTCTTTTTATGCCTTAAGTCCCTCCACTTAAAGCCTGTCTTTGCTCCATTATTTTCCGACCCAGTCTTTGTCTCTAGTCCACTTGTGCTTGATACCTTCCCGTATCACATAAACTAGCTATCTTCCGTGTGAGCATTTTCAAGTTTGGTTTTTCAATGTCCCTTCTCCATAACAATTTAAATGATCAACATCTTCCATTAAAATTCTCACTTTAACACACTTCACTTGAGTGTTGCTGAAAAAAAATCATTTATTTAAAGCTGTAACAAGACATTCACAAGAGAAACTTTTTATATTGCATGAGCAACGACTGCTGATCGTTTGATAAGTGTACCCACATTGACAGAAATATTGCTATGCAGAATGTACCATTTTGATGATAGCCATGATGTGGAGGTGCCAGTCTTAGACTCATGTGGGCAAAGTTAAAAATCACACAACACCAGGTTATAGTCCAACAGGTTTATTTGGAAGTACAAGATTTCAGGGCAGTGCTCCTTCATCAGGTAGCTAGTGGGGCAGGATCATGTGTTCTATGATGTTACCCAACTAGCTACCTAACGGAACAGTGCTCCGAAAGCCTGTACTTCCAACTACACCTGTTGGACTATAACCTAGTGGTGTGAGATTTCTCACTTTGATAATCACTGACATTCGATTGTTAAACTTTGTTTGAATATTGAGCCAAACATATTGACTCTGATTGGTCAAAACATTGCCCTAAGGAAATAACGACGGGAATGGCTTTTATTGATTTTGCTGATTTCTGTATATATTATTTATGTTTGCAAAGAATACGGCCCTGTCTTATTGATAGATATAGCTTCCAGTACAAACAAGTATGCCACACTCCAAGTCTGACTGATAATCTTGAATTGGCTATCAGTATATTTTGGATTAGTGGTGCTGGAAGAGCACAGCAGTTCAGGCAGCATCCAAGGAGCAGCAAAATCGATGTTTCGGGCAAAAGCCCTTCATCAGGAATAAAGGCAGTGAGCCTGAAGGGTGGAGAGATAAGGTCGAGGAGGGTAGGGTGGGGAGAAAGTAGCATAGAGTACAATGGGTGAGTGGGGGAGGGGATGAAGGTGATAGGTCAGGGAGGAGAGGATGGAGTGGATAGGTGGAAAAGGAGATAGGCAGGTAGGACAAGTTCAGACAAGTCATGGGGACAGTGCTGAGCTGGAAGTTTGGAATTAGGGTGAGGTGGGGGAAGGAGAAATGAGGAGACTGTTGAAGTCCACATTGATGCCCTGGGGTTGAAGTGTTCCGAGGCGGAAGATGAGGCGTTCTTCCTCCAGGCGTCTGGTGGTGAGGGAGCAGCGGTGAAGGAGGCCCAGGACCTCCATGTCCTCGGCAGAGTGGGAGGGGGAGTTGAAATGTTGGGCCATGGGGCGGTATGGTTGATTGGTGCGGGTGTCCTGGAGATGTTCCCTAAAGCGCTCTGCTAGGAGGCGCCCAGTCTCCCCAATGTAGAGGAGACCGCATCGGGAGCAACGGATACAATAAATGATATTAGTGGATGTGCAAGTAAAACTTTGATGGATATGGAAGGCTCCTTTAGGGCCTTGGATGGAGGTGAGGGAGGAGGTGTGGGCGCAGGTTTTACAGTTCCTGCGGTGGCAGGGGAAAGTGCCAGGATGAGAGGGTGGTTTGTAGGGGGGCGTGGACCTGACCAGGTAGTCACGGAGGGAATGGTCTTTGCAGAAGGCGGAAAGGGGTGGGGAGGGAAATATATCCCAGGTGGTGGGGTCTGTTTGGAGGTGGCGGAAATGTCGGCGGATGATTTGGTTTATGCGAAGGTTGGTAGGGTGGAAGGTGAGCACCAGGGGCGTTCTGTCCTTGTTACGGTTGGAGGGGTGGGGTCTGAGGGCGGAGGTGCGGGATGTGGACGAGATGCGTTGGAGGGCATCTTTAACCAAGTGGGAAGGGAAATTGCAGTCTCTAAAGAAGGAGACCATCTGGTGTGTTCTGTGGTGGAACTGGTCCTCCTGGGAGCAGATACAGCGGAGGCGGAGGAATTGGGAATACAGGATGGCATTTTTGCAAGAGATAGAGTGTGAAGAGGTGTAATCCAGGTAGCTGTGGGAGTCTGTGGGTTTGTAAAAAATATCAGTGTCAAGTCGGTCGTCACTGATGGAGATGGAGAGGTCCACGAAGGGGAGGGAGGTGTCAGAGATGGTCCAGGTAAATTTAAGGTCAGGGTGGAATGTGTTGGTGAAGTTGATGAGTTGCTCAACCTCCTCGCGGGAGCATGAGGTGGCGCCAATGCAGTCATCTATGTAGCAGAGGAAGAGGTGGGAGTGGTGCCGGTGTAATTACGGAAGATCAACTGCTCTACGTAGCCAACAAAGAGACAGGCATAGCTGGGGCCCATACGTGTGCCCATGGCTACCCCAATGGTCTGGAGGAATTGGGAGGATTCAAAGGAGAAATTGTTAAGAGTGAGGACCAGTTCGGCCAAACGAATGAGAGTGTCGGTGGAAGGGTACTGTTGGGGACGTCTGAAGAGGAAAAAATGGAGGGCTTGGAGGGCCTGGTCATGGCGGATGGAGGTGTAGAGGGATTGGATATCCATGGTGAAGATGAGGCGTTGGGGGCCAGGGAAACAGAAGTCTTGGAGGAGGTGGAGGGCATGGGTGGTGTCTCGAACGTATGTGGGGAGTTCCTGGACTAGAGATAGGACAGTGTCGAGGTAGGTAGAGATGAGTTCAGTGGGGCAGGAGCATGCTGAGACAATGGGTTGGCCAAGGTGGTCAGGCTTGTGGATCTTGGGAAGGAGGTAGAACCGGGCAGGTCCATGCCCCCCTACAACCCTCCCTCCCATCCTGGCACTTTCCCCTGCCACCGCAGGAACTGTAAAACCTGCGCCCACACCTCCTCCCTCACCTCTATCCAAGGCCCTAAAGGAGCCTTCCACATCCATCAAAGTTTTACTTGCACATCCACTAATATCATTTATTGTATCCGTTGCTCCCGATGCGGTCTCCTCTACATTGGGGAGACTGGGCGCCTCCTAGCAGAGTGCTTTAGGGAACATCTCCAAGACACCCGCACCAATCAACCACACCGCCCTGTGGCCCAACATTTCAACTCCTCCTCCCACTCTGCCGAGGACATGGAGGTCCTGGGCCTCCTTCACCGCCGCTCCCTCACCACCAGACGCCTGGAGGAAGAACGCCTCATCTTCCGCCTCGGAACACTTCAACCCCAGGGCATCAATGTGGACTTCAACAGTTTCCTCATTTCCCCTTCCCCCACCTCACCCTAATTCCAAACTTCCAGCTCAGCACTGTCCCCATGACTTGTCCGAACTTGTCCTACCTGCCTATCTCCTTTTCCACCTATCCACTCCACCCTGTCCTCCCTGACCTATCACCTTCATCCCCTCCCCCACTCACCCATTGTACTCTATGCTACTTTCTCCCCACCCCCACCCTCCTCTAGCTTCTCTCTCCACGCTTCAGGCTCACTGCCTTTATTCCTGATGAAGGGCTTTTGCCCGAAACGTCGATTTTGCTGCTCCTTGGATGCTGCCTGAATTGCTGTGCTCTTCCAGCACCACTAATCCAGAATCTGGTTTCCAGCATCTGCAGTCATTGGTTTTACCTCTATCAGTATATTTATTGACACATCCATTATTATTTATCTTTTGCCCAATTGGACACTTGCATCCAATGTTACTTTAATGTTCGAACCTGGACTTGACTGATAAATGTATGTTACAATCTGGCTCGGGACTAGTAAGTTTTTTTAAAAGTAGAAAAAATGTGAGACCCTGGGGAAATAAAAGCACAACTTTCCACAGTTTTGCACAAACAATAAACTTTACTTTGCAACAACAGAACAGTAGTATAATGTACAATATATGTATAACTTATATTCTAACACCAAGAATTAACATGTGGTAAATGTAGATAATGTATTATGATTGAATACCCACAAGACACATCAATGGCCAAATGGCATGAAAGCAAATCTCTAAGATTTCTCAGCAATTCTGCCTCTGAAACCCCCATTCCCTTCAGATTTTAAGGTCACCGTGGGTAAACCAATCTAACGTAACTTCACAAACAATTACAATTCTTCAATTCTCTCCATCCAACTTTAAGGCTCCCTCCATGAGCTGCTCAAAATCTGTTTTGTATTCTGATCGATCACCCTCCTTTTCATGGTCTGTGCTGCCCTGGTCTCCAAAACCGCACTCCAGAACTTATTTACAACATATCTCTTCACTAAGAGCTTGCATCACTGAGCAGTCCTACCCTCATGGCTTCTTCCAACACAGAGCCAGTGATGTTCCCATTTTTTTCTGCTTCCAGGACTTTTGTCAATTCCTGACTCCAACACTTAGCTGCCTACTAATCCCTAGAATTTCTTACTGAGCTTGAACAGCACAGAGCCATCCAATTACTCTTGATTCCTCAATGAGTCCCCTGCATTGGATCCATGTAGTTAAGTTTCCATCCCAGCATTACAGATCACTGCAGCATCCCTAATATGGGGTCTACGTCTGTGTTTGTTTCCTTCCTCCAACTCACTGTCTGTAGTCTTTGAGGTCCTTTTCAAGAACATCCTCAATTATTCTGAGTGACATATCAAAACCCTTGTAAAAAGACCCTGTCCTATTACTGAGCAGAATTGAATGTTACCTACATTTTGAAACAATCAGAAGTTGCTTGGAACTGAGCATATTCCTTAAGGTTACAATTTCACAGAATGCTGGAAATTGATTTTGTCTTATTTTAGACACGGTATTTTTCATTAAGCCATTCAGGGCTGTTTGGGTACAGTTTGGGTACAGCTTGCTTGCTGTTAACAGCCGAAGTGATAACTGTTTAATGTGATCTGTCAATATTTGGGACTTATAGTTTCAGCAGTTAGCATCACACTGGAACAGAAACCAAACGCCACATTATTTATTGGCCACCCTGTTCACAACATTTCTCATTGCATGTTGTGCAAACCACAAAGTTGCCACTTTGGATCCTGAAAAGTTCCCAGCCTACCTTATGTTGCCCTGAGAGAATGAGAGGGTGGGCAGGAAAGTGGAATTGAGATTACAATCAGATCGGTCACGTTCTTACTGAATGGTGGTAGAGCAAGCTTGAAGGTTAGCACACTCCTATGTTCTTATGCAACCTGAAAGCATTAACCTCAATTTAAAGTACCCCCACCTATCTTGCACATAGAAAGTAATTTCCCACAAGTTTTCTTAACATGCAAATTGCACCATTAAGGTCTTACATATATGACACTTAAAGTGAAAGTGGACCTGAAACATTAACTCTGATTTCTCTTCACAGATGCTGCCAGGCCTGCTGAGCTTTACCAGCAATTTCCGTTTTTGTTTCTGATTTATAGTATCTACAGTTCTTTTGGTTTTTGTTTAGTTTAAAATATAATACCTTCTTTAAATCTGTAAAAAGTGGGAAGTTATTGGAATACAGGTACATTTTTTCGCTTGGCTCAGTGGATTGCCACCTAGTGGGCATTTGAAAAGGAATTTCTGTGCTGAAGAGTGTGCTGGTAAGATTAAAGTTGATCTGCATTGCCCTCTGTACACTTAAAAGTGTTTAAGTAGCCAGGCGAAGAAAATACCATTTAGGCCTAAACATAATCAATTCCCATCAAATCAACACTACTTATGCTTCCCTACCTGCATCAATTGAGATCTTTCACTAACCCAAGAGTACTCTGTCAATAAAACTTTCTCCCACCCTTCGGAGGGATCTGACGAGTCACGTGTTGTCTTTAGGAGCTTGATTATTTCCCAAAATAATTTAGCCTTCCTGTCAATCTACTGAATTTTCCACAAATTATGTAAAAGTTAGTGCCAGGCTTGTGTGACAATCCAACTGAAAGTGACTAAGTGTTAATTAGTGTGGAGAAAAGACAGTTTAGCAGTTGCAACTTGGTTGTGAGCCGTCAGCTTTCTATCCAAGTGGATAGATTTTGCCAACACACAAAATATGATACAGTATGAATAATAACTTGGGAATTTGATGCAGGTGAGAATCTAGAAGGAGTGAAAGGAAGTGCTGCTTTTTTAACCGTTTTAATCTGTCCCTTTGAATCACGAAGAGCAGATGTCCCAGAACAGATCCCTGTGGAACACCACTGGTCACCGAGCTCCAGACTGAATACTTTCCATCTACTGCCTCCCTCTGTCTTCCATGGGCCAGCCAATTCTGTATCCAGATAGCCAAATTTCCTTGCATTCCATGCCTCCCCACTTTCTGAATGAAACCTGCTTTCAGAAACTTTCCCACACTTGGAATATTGTATTCAGTTCTGGTCATCTCATTATAGGAAAGATGTGGAAGCTTTAGACAGGGTACAGAGGTGATTTACCAGGATGCTGCCTGAACTGGATTTTGTGTCTTTTGTAGAAAGGATGAGGGAGCTAGGGCTTTTCTCATTGGAGCAAAGAAGGATGAGGTGACTCACAGAGGTGTACAAGATGATGAAAGGCATAGATAGATTGGATCGCCAGAGACTTTCGGAAACTATCCCTAATGCATGCTATTTGTTGTCAGTTACCCTTTCCAACTTGATTAACCCAATTAACATGAAGACTAACGTCACCCATAATTATTGCTTTTTACATGGTCCTTTTATTTGTTGATTTACAGTCTTTTGTACAGAGTGGCTACTGTTTGAGCTTCTATACACCAGTCCTCCCAATTTTTTTTCTCAGGGCTGGAAGCTGGTTGGATGTTGAATTAGTTAATTAAGGGAAAACTAACTGGGTTTTGGCAGGAGCCTGTGTGATTTTTGGAAATTTCCAGAGATGGTGCTGCTTGATACTGCTCTCTGTCTAGTTATCAAATTGTCAAAGATTCTGAGAAAGGAATCCATCTGTAAGAAGAGTAAATATTTCTAGAAATCTGCTGAGACTATATGGAGTAAAAATGACTTTGGAATTCAAGCAAGATATATTGTTATATGCCTGAGAACAATGCATTGTCCAAGGATTTCAGGAAGATCGTGTATCAATTGTTTAGAACTGTCTTTGCACTGGCAAAATACAAATGTCTTATTTTATTTTTTAGTTTATCCTTAACTGTGTTTGTCAGTCTGCCTGGGCGTGGGGTTATGATCAAAGAAGACTGGAATTTAGATTGTAGATAATAACTAAATTACTTTTTTAAACTTGTGTTTTGCTAAAATTACATTAATAAATGTTATAATTATATATACACAATAATAAATTGTTATATTTGTTAAAGTTATAAACTTAATGTGGCCAGTGAAGATTGTGGAAGCATTGAAGAAAATCATGAAGAAGAAACTGAAATGTCAGGTTCTCTGTTGCAAATAGAGAAGAAATGAGGTGAGGCAAATGATGGGAAATGTGAACGCTAGGAAGGAAGAGGGCCAGAGAGAAGGTTGTGGTGGCAAGAGATTTAATGTAGCAGGATTGGGTGAGGAATGGGTGACTGACAGAACCAGATCGGGAAAAGTGATCTTTCAGCATCGTGGTGACCACAAGGAAAATAGGAGAAGCTGAAAGAAGACAAGATTAATGCAAAGTAACAATGTGATACCACTCAACTCCAACCTGCAACTACAGGCTTTCTGAT
Source organism: Chiloscyllium plagiosum (assembly GCF_037043375.1). Taxonomy (NCBI): domain Eukaryota; kingdom Metazoa; phylum Chordata; class Chondrichthyes; order Orectolobiformes; family Hemiscylliidae; genus Chiloscyllium; species Chiloscyllium plagiosum. The sequence continues at coordinate 104,440,805 of NW_028270146.1, read as the reverse complement.
TATGTTCTTCTGGATCAATCTCACAGGGTTACAGAGTGTAACTAGCTGAAAAATGTGTTGCTGGAAAAGCGCAGCAGGTCAGGCAGCATCCAAGGAGCAGGAGAATTGACGTTTCGGGCATAAGCCCTTCTTCTGGAATGAGGAGGGCTTATGCCCAAAACATTGATTCTCCTGCTCCTTGGATGCTGCCTGACCTGCTGCACTTTTCCAGCAACACATTTTTCAGCTCTGATCTCCAGCATCTGCAGTCCTCACTTTCTCTTACAGAGTTCACTGTCCAGGCTCATGCATCGCTCCTACCCACTGGGCCACATACATACATTTACACAAAGACACATGTAAACATACCTCAATTCTCTGCTTAACAGTCTATCTGCCTTCTGAGGCAGTGTCCTGAAGTCACAGAACCCTCAGAGAAAAAAATCTCCCTCATCTCTGTGCTAAAGGCCAACACTTAATTTTGAAATAGTGCCTTCTAGATTTAGTCTCAGTCCACAAAAGGACACAACCTTTCCAAATCCAGCTTGTCACTTCAGGATCTTATACACTTTAATAACATCATTCCTTCACTCTTCTAAGTCCGTAGGAAACAAGCCCAGACTGTCCAACCTTTCCCCATGAGTCACAGTCTCTCTGGACCTCTAATTCTTACAGACACAGTCCCTCTTGCCTCCCTGCTCCTCGAGAGAGTAAGTCAGATTGTCTTCGATGCTATGACTTCTTCAGTTAATAAGTCCAAACGCCTGCCAATCAGCTTTGGCGGAGCCAATAGTCTGTATGGAATTATGGCCCTGAGTTAATACCAACATCCCCTGACCCCTGATCCCCTACTGATATGCGGGGGTTTCCTGAAACAATCTCCTTGAAAGAGAGACCACATGCTGTAGATCTATCTTCTGGTAGATCCCTCTGGTAGGTTGAATACCACCCCGTGAGATCTAGTGTTAAAACTTCTCCGGGACCATCCCGAGGTGTCTCAGTTGAATATACATGTCTTTGCTCTGGGCGCCCGCGTTCTCTTTTGCTACAGCGAAGCATGTCAGAAACAGAAGCTCAAGAGACCGCTTCCCCCAGTCTTTGAAATCCTTGGGAGTATTCACAGAGCTCTCCCTCCAGCGCTGCCTGTGTGGGGAGGCTGCAGTTCAGGACGTCAAGTACTCAACCTCTCCTGGCATTTTAACTCTACACACCCCACCCCAGCCCCTGAAGTGATGGCGAAGAAACCCCGTTGACAAGACAAACCACATTGGCGGTGAGTCTTTTTTTATATAAAGAGCTACAATGTTTTTGTGCGCATAATGTATCTCTCTCCCTGTTCCAGTGACGATAGTGCAACATATATTTAAAATGTTAGGACTGCCTACCGGCCCCCACCCCCCACACACAAACACAAACCATCAGCCCTGATACATAGCCAGCAGACTGCCCTCTCCTAGGGAGCAGTTGTTGGATTGTATTTTCTCCCCACCCCCGCCTCTCTGACATTTGGAGTTCATTATGGGAGCAGTGTCAGCTCTCACAAGGTGCCAGTCAGTGCTGATACTGCAGACTCTGAGCATGGGGAGAAAACAAACCAGAGTCTGACAACAAAGGCCAGTGCCTGCAGCCCTGAAGCAGTTCTTTGTGCCTTGTCACCTCCCCTCAGAGCCTGGAGTGGGAAACAGGGACGGCTCCTCTCCAGCCTTTTATTGGGAAGCGGCGATTTCGCTGAGTTTCGCACTCTTTTTTTCCCTTCTACTCAAGCTGAAGTGGTGGGCTTTCCAAGAATGTTCGCTGCCAAAAAAAGTCCCTGTGATTCCACCTGCAAGTCAACACAACAGTGGCTGCAGCTCAGCGACTTGGCTGTAGCGTTGACGGCGTCCCCGAGTACCCCATCCAGCAATGCGGCAAACTTGGCTGTCAATTCCGCAGAGTTGTACAGCTCGAGCAATTTGTAAATAAAGCAAAACATTGTCGTTCTCCCCCGCCCCCCCGCTTTCATTCCGTCCATGGGGAGATGTGTACCAGTATTGCTCACTGCTGGCGCAGAGACAAGCGAAAAGATGGGCCCTGGAACGCTTGTTGCAAACGATCTGAAAGCAGGACAACGCTTTGGTTGTAAATAAAGCGGAGCCCATATTTGCAAACAAAATGGTGCAATGAAACACTGCCAATGTTACTATTTATGTCAAAAAAAACGAGACCACACCCTATTTTTTTATTACATCCACAGTGCTGAAACTCGGAATGTATTTATTAATGATTATGAATTAGGAATGATTATATCTGGGGGTGGGCAAAATGTAATTGCCCCTTTTACAAAAATGACTCTCTCTCTCTCTCTGTGCTCCTCGAATGAACATAACAAGATGTCTCCAGGCCACGGTATTCTCAGGGGCTTCTCTTGTACGAGATCGACACGGATTCGGTAGCCCGGACTGCTTTCTTTTTGTGTTGGCCTCGAGAGGCTGGCTTTGGCTGAGCATGGTACGTGCATAGTGGTCGGAGTTTTTCTGGTGTGTGTGTGTGTTTTCTCTCTCCCTCTTGGCCTCTGGATCAGGTCAGACTTTCCCAGTCTGGTCTCTCTTTGGCTGCTTCATGGATGAGGAGGAATTGGAAATCGACGGCCGCCAGATTCGTCTTAAATCTTACCGCATCGCTGTTCTCTGTCTGATTGGGTGGAAGTTTTACAACTACTTAGATTTACACAGTGAAACCCCTCTCGTTTGTTTTATGTTTTTTTTCAATTTAACTTTTTTTCTAGTCAACGTGTTCAGAGAAGTTATTACATACCCCTGGAGCAGGTGGGATTTAAACGCGGACCTCTCTGTCCAGGGATAGGGACACTACCTCCGAAGGTCTATTCCATGCAAAGGATCATATGTCTAGGACAACTAATATACAGTAGACCCCGTAACCGCGGGGGATACGATCCAAGACCTACCGCGCGGAAACCCGAAACCACAGATAGGAGCGAAATTTACCTTCCCGACAGGTCCCTGGTTCTGCAATGTTATCAGGAATATGTTCGGGCTGCGGTAAACCGCGGATAACTGAACCCGCAAACAATTCTGCGAATACAGCGGTCGGCCTTTACAGTGTTATTACAAAACAAAACACACTCTGCACAAAGTCAGATGCACATCTGCATCATGGATCTGGGATCTACGGTGTCTTTGTCGTTGTTCCATATTGTACTGTGCAATCACACTTGATTCACTATCTTTGCGAGCTTCCTTCTCTATAAAACTGTATGCTTAATGATCCTGAAACTCCTGACTATGGATTTCAGGAGTTTTATGGGCTGCAATGAGAAATTGAGTCAAAGCTGCCAGTGTTTCGTTTGTGGAGTTCAGTGCCATCTGCCACATGCAGTGATGCCCTGACCTTCTGACATCTCAGCTCATCCACCATTGGGCAGTCCTGGGGATCAGTGGTTGTGACCCCAGAGTGAGGTGTAGGGGTTTGGGGGTGAGCCTGTTTGAACTTAATCATTTTATCGGAGCTCCACATGCAGCAGCCAATGATCCCTCAGAGCTCAGATCTGACCCTCACTTTGGGAAACTCTGCAAGTCTTTGTAATTCTTTTGTGACTCTCCCTTCTCTGTCTCCTTCTGTAAGATGCTCCTAAAAACTCCTCCTGTAATTTAAGCAGGCACATGGTTAATTCTAGTTCACGTTCTTGGAATGTGACTCAGTATCACATTGTTATCAGATTTGCTAGCTCTTCAAGGTGCATTATCACACGAAAAGGGTAAGGTAGTAAGATGACACTGTGGATGACAACAGTCAAACATTTCTGAATGAAATCTAAAGTTAATTTCAATACTGAGATTTTATACCTCACAGATTCAACCACTGGCCCTCACTACCCCAGTGAGTGCAGTGACTGGCGTCAAGTAGAACATCTTGGCTTTCAGTCCTTACTCAGTCTTTTGCTCCAGCCAATGTTTTTTGTCACTGCCAGTTTAGGGAACAAGCCTGCTCCTGACCTCACCTGATGTGCTGACCCAGGGTGAACCCATGTTTCCAACACATGGAAAGATGTGGCTGGCTGACAGTAGCAACTCTTTGAATCGAATACCCCACTCCAACGGCTTGAGCACATAGTCAAGTCCAAGAATGCAGAGGGTTAATGAAGGGATGCGTCACTAGTCAGACTTGGAACTGAGGCAGTTAGGTTGTTTCCCCTAGTGTCCTCGTGAATATCTATCCAAACAACCAAAATCTCTGGATGGGGGAAGAGAAAATAAGTGATCTGAATATTTAGCTCAAAAGCAGAAATTGTTGAAAAGGTTTTCCCAGCAATTTCTGTTTTTGTTTCTGATCTCCAGCACTGGAAATTATTTGTTTTTTTTTAAATATTTAGCTCAGTTTGTGGGAAGCTTGCTCTGCACAGGTTGGGTAACCTGTTTCTCATATCACACTTGGGCTGAACGGTCTGCTTCCATGTTGTATGACTCTATGACATTCTTTGGCCTCCAGAGAAATCTCTTGCCTTAATAATGGGGTGAGGTGACTGTACTTCATGGCATGACTTTTGACTTTATTAATCTAGCAGTCCAGAGATAGGATAAACGAAACCTTTTAAGTTGGAGGATCAATTTATTAATTGATAAAAGTAATAATTATCTCAATTTAGAAAACTATATTACATGCTGATTGAGTTTGCAATTAAAATAAAATACTTCTTTTGTTAACTTTCTCCTCCCTCCCGATCCATCTGCAAGACATTCGACTCTTTTGCCGGTAACTGGTTTTTGTGGTTGCTATTGGTCCAAAGACAACCTTAGGAACATTTTAGAAAAATAGGAACAGGAATACACTGTTCAGCCCATCAAGTCTGAACTTCGATTCTAGATCAAGGCTGATCATTCACCTTATTGCCACTTTCCCCTGCAATCTCCATGCTTCTTGATATCATTAATAAGTAGAAATATACCGATTCTGTCTAGAACCTCCTCAATGACTGAACCTCCACTGCCCTCTGGGGAGAGAATTCCAAATATCCACCAACCTCTGAGTGGAAAAATTCCTTCTCAGTCTAAACCCTTAACCTCAGACTATGTCTCCTGGTTTTAGACACCCTCGGTGAGCGGAAAACATCCTTTCAGCCTCTGCCCTGTCGTACCTTATTAGAGTTTTGTAAGTTTCAAAGAGATCACTTCTTATTCTTCAAACTCTAGAGAATTCATGTCCAGTTTCTCCAATCTCTCTCCCCAGTGGATGTTCATGGAATCATAGAGATCTACATCACAGATAAGGATCCATTACATCCACATCAGTAAAAAACAGTCTCCTGACTTTTCTAATCACATTTTCCATCACTTGGCTCATAACCTTGTATGCATTGGCATTGCAAGTGCACATTACAATACTTTGTAATTGTTATGAGGGTTTCTGTCTCTACCATCTTAACAGGCAGTGAGTTCCAGATTCTCACCACACTCCAGGTGAAAAAGTCTTTCTTCACATCCCATCCAAACCTTCTTCCCCTTACCTTAAATCAATGTCATTGGTCATTGATCCCTCCATTAAAGGGAAAGTTTTTTCCTGTCTCCCCTATTCTTTGCATCTGTGTCCCTCATAATTTTATACATCTCAATGTCCTCTGCTCTAAGGAAAAGAACATCAGTATGTCCAATCTCTCTTTCATAACTGAAACTCTCCAGCCTAAGCAATATTCTGGTAAATCTCCTCTGCACTCTCCCCAGAGCTATCACATCCCTCCTATAATGTGATTCCAGAAATGTACACAATACTCTAGCTATGGCCCCAACATTTCATAGAGTCCTGCCATCCCAGGGATCAGTCTGGTGAATGTCTGTTGTATGTTGGTACATAAAGCTTTCCTTAGACAAGGGGACCAGATCTGAGTACAGTACTCTTGGTACAGTTTCACTGTGTAACGGAACCTGAGCTGATTCGGATCTAATGTGCATACATGCACACTTCCACAAGGGATCAGGAGCATGAAGTCTGACCACCCTTTCCTTAAATTAGGGGCTGCAATCAAGGGACATCCTTGATGAATTGAATAAAGAATTGCAGTTGGTGAAGGGAAATTAAACATTTTCTTTGCTTCTAAACTCCTAGCTGAATGTCAGATGAAATCAACCCGATAGGACTACTTTTATTTTTTGGCATTTAGGAAAGACTCTAGATTTGTTCTGTGTATTGCCTGATTGCCCATAATCCTTTATGGAAATTCACTGATATATTGTTTTTTTAAAGACAGATGCTATTATGGTAGAAGGTGACAAATACTTTGTACATATAATAAAATTGTGATGAATGGAGTATGTATGTTATGAACTCACTGTAACGAGGTCAGCCAGGTGGACCTCATAGAATATGAATTCCCTGATTGGGCTGTTAATCTAGTCCAATCAAGGACCCCTGGTTGAAGATATAAATGTAAGTGTCAGAGGTTCTATTCACTCTGAGAGCTGGCTCTGAGGAAGCTGGACCAATGTCAAGTACAATGCATTTGTAAATAAAGGGTCACTTGGTGATGGGATTCCAGCCTCTGTGAAGTTATTTCAGTGGCAGCAAGAGTGGGGAAAATATGCTCCTAAAGAAATTCACTCACAGTGGTTGTCTTTCAGTTAGGGTAAGCTTTTCTGGCATCATGCCATTATTTAGGCAACTTGACTTGTTTGATCCTGCCATGGAAAAATATAATCATTTTTCTGGGCAACTGACTTTGGGGCAGATAAAAAGCAACAAGTAATTCTGACAACTTGCGGGCTCGCAGCTATTTCAGGTATTAGAAGCCTGACATTTCCTGAGGTGCCAGATACTAAAACCTTTCAAGAGTTGACAAATTTAATTAAAGAATATTATGACCCCAAGTCTCATCTAATTCTAAGATGCTATTGGTATTACTTAGCTATTTGAGAACCAGGGAAATCTGTGTCGGGATTTTTGACAAGGTTAAGACAACTGGCAGAGGTGTGTGGTTATGATTTAACCCTTAATGAGATGTCGAGAGATCATTTGGTATGTGGATTTAATGGTGTAATTATGCAAAAGCCTACTAGCTGAAGAACAACTGGACTTCAAACAGGCACTACAACTGGCTTTCTCATTAGAAAATGTGGCAAGTTGAGCATATGACTTACAAGGCAAATGACACTCTCGCCAGGCCAACTATGCTTGGGAGATGCCACATGAGTGAAGGCAATTACATAGCCTCACTCAGGGCATAACCTGAACAGAGGGATTCTAGGTCAGCCATAGCAAAACCCCACAACAATGCCAAACTTCAATAAATGGTGAATATTTTCTTCAGGATCTAGGCCAGCAAGCCATTGGAGTTACTGCCGGTGCGCGGACTCAAGACAGCAAAAGAGTCCTGCAAGGCCTGAATTGGTTAAGAGAGAGCTCGTAGGCTGGTATTCAGGAGAGTGCACACTCTGGAAAATGCATCTACATCGGCTTTAAACAATTAAATTGCTTAGCAACAACCAAATCAGAATCAATCAAAATAAGTGTCTGGTTAAGTGGTCATCTGGTTCTAATGGCAGTTGATACGAACACGGCTGTTTCAGTGAATGCAGTACCAGTCCTAAACAAAATTCCCTCTGGTCTCCAATCTTTAAGTTTGTCTAAGACCTCGGCTGGATTGAGAATCTATACTGGGAAGTATTTCCAAATTAAAGGTACAACTTTGATACCGGTCATGTAAGAGAAGCAGCTGGTTCAGTTACCACTGATTGATGTAGTAAAAGGCTTGGGCCCAAGTCTGATGGCGTGAAATTGGTTGAGAAAGATTCATCTTGATTGGCTCAACATTTTTCAATTAGAAAATGGCTACCGAAGTGAAGTCCTAGTTAAGTACCTGTGAAGATCTAGGGACTGTCAAAGGAGCCAGGGCCACCTTGCATGTTGACTAGGAAACAATTCCATGATTCTGCAAGGTACGCCCAGTGCCATTTGCCTTGCGTGCAAAAGTAGAGGCAGAAATCAGGAGGCTGGAAAGCAAAGGAATCATCAAACCAGTCCAGTGCAGGAGTGGGCAGTACAAGTGGTACCGATTGTGAAACCCAGCAGGGAGAGTTGCCTCTGTGGGGATTTTAAACAAATGGTAAACACTTCTCGCAGCTGGATAAATACCTGATCCCTCGCATAAAGGACCTATACACAAATTTGGCAGGGGAGCTGTCCTCACAAAGCTGGACATGAGCCATGTGTATTTGTAATTGCATTTAGATAAGGATTCCTATACGTATACTACAATTATTACCCCATAAGATTTGTGCCATATAGGAGACTGTCATCTGGAGCTTCATTAGCCGGTGCCTTTTTTTTAAGCGGACAATGGAGAACATTTTATAAGGTCTAGCCCAGATCACTTTTTATCCAAATGGTATATGAGCAACAGGGAAAACCAGTAAAGAACATTTAGAAAACTTGGACATAGTGTTTAAACATTTCTCTAAAGTGGGCATTATCTTACAAGGTGAAAAATGTGTGTTCCAGCCACCTCAAGAGACCTACTTGGTCTAAAGAATTGACAAGATCAGGCAACACTGATTGGAAGATAAAATGAGGGTGATTAAAGGTCCCCCCCTGCTGACACATCTGAACTGGAGCTTAAATCTTTCCTTGGCTTGTTAATTATTATGGAAAGTTTGTACATAACCTGGTCTCCTTACATCTGCTATTGAAAAAGGGTCAGCCTTTGAAATGGTCTCGTAGCCAAGACGTAGCCTTTAGGGAAGTGAAGAAGCAGCAATCACCATCTAAGGCGTTGGCACAATATGATCCCAAACGAGTTCTGATGTTGACATGTCATGTCTCTCTGTACAGTATCAGGATAGTGTTGGCTCACAGACGGTCCAATGGAGAGGAATTCCCAATAATGTACACTTCTTGGCCTTTGGCTGATGCAGAGTGCAAATATATCCAGATAGAGTCGGAAAGGTTGCCAGTTATCTTTGGTGTGAGAAGGTTCCACCAATACCTTTACGGACATAAATTTGTAATAGTAACAGACCACAAACCTCTGCTGGGACTACTCAAAGACAGCAAGGCCGTGCCCTCCCTTAGCTTCAGGTTGAATTCAGCAGTGGGCTGTCATTTCTAAGTGTGTACAGTTTTCTGTTGGAATACCAGGAGGTCAAGCAGCAAATGCAGATGTGTTGAGCCACCATGCAGATTCACCACCAGGAATGATGCCACTGAAAGAGTCGGTTAAGGTTTTAAACTTTCTCGACATCCTTCCAGTCAGACTGTGGACGTAAAAAGATCTGGTCCAAGCAAAACTAAAAGAGCTGGTGATGGATGAAACAAAAGGATCATCACGACCAGAATTGAAACTTTTTGGCATTGTATTAAGGGGAGCAAAAGTGATTGTTCCAAGAAAAGATCTCCGCCAGATGCTGGCTGAATTCGAGCAGAGCATGCAGGGATTTCCAAAATGAAGATGCTTGCGAGAAGTAATGTCTGGCGACCAGGATTGGATGTAGACATAGCCCCTTTGGTGGGGCAGTGCCCAGAGTGCCAATAAGGATAAACATTACTGTCAACAGTTTCCTCATATTTGTGGAAGTGGCCAGGTAAACCCTTCATTCAGTTACATTTCGATTATGTTGGCCCTTTCATGGACTCAACGTTCCTGGTCATTGTGGATACCCATTCTAAGTGGTTGGATGTGCATAAAGTTTCTTCTTCAAATGCTGGGATGATTAAAAAAGCTGTGAGCATCTTTTGCAACATATGGGCTCCGGGAAATGTTGGTCACAGACAATGGGCCATCACTTACTTTTGGGAATTTGATTATTTCCTATAGTCAATTGATGGGTGACGCAGTGGCTCAGTGGTTAGCACTGCTGCCTCACAGCGCCAGGGACCTGGGTTCGATTCCCGCTCCGGGCGACTGTCTGTGTGGAGTTTGCACATTCTCTCCGTGTCTGCGTGGGTTTCCTCCAGGTGCTCCGGTTTCCTCAACAATCCAAAGATGTGCACGTCAGGTGAATTAGCCATGCTAGATTGCCCGTAGTGTTGGGTGCATTTTTCAGGGATGAATATAGGATAGGGGAATGGTCTGGGTGGGTTACTGTTCGGAGGGTCGGTGTGGACTTGTTGGGCTGAAGGTCCTGTTTCCATACTGTAGGGAATCTAATCAAATGGCATTCAGTATATAAGAACAGCTCCATACCATCCATCATCTTCGTCTGGTGGAAAAAGCGATCCAGACTTTGAAGATCGGCTTAAAGAATCAGCCTACAGCTTCACTGGACACCAAACTACTTTGGTTCCCATTTGATTATTGGGCCACCCCTCATGCAACTACAGAGATAGCACCAGCAGAGTTGCTCATGTTGAATAGACTTTGCACGAGATTAAATCTGATTTTCCTGAACAAGGGGGTCAGGGTGAAATGGTATCAGGAATACAAATGTCGGACATAACACTATTCTAAGTGAGAAAGGCAGTTTAATTCAGGGGACAAAGTTTTGCCTCAAAACCATGGAAATGGCCTTGCATGGGATAGAGGTATGGTTGACATGAGGTCAGGTCCCATGGCATACAAAGTTCAGATAGTTGAGGCGGTCCTGAACAAGCACGAAAGCTGCAACTCACAAACAGGGAGGAGCAAAACATATCCAGTCCCTCAGAACAGCTGGAAAGGTTTTTGGAACTCATTGATTGTCCTTCTCCATCTGGCATTGAAGAAACATTGGAGTCTAGGTGGACGTGGTAGATGTCACAGCCTTGACACCTTTACCGCCTGAAGAAGGGGAAGAATTTCTTCCAACTCGCTCCAGGTACAAGAGATGGATTATGGTCTGGTACATACCACCTGTCTCTGGGGCTGTGTTGGAGGAACCGGACCCAGTGCGAAAACACTCCAGGAGAGGCTACAGACTTAGAAGGGGAGGGATGTAGTGATTGTAATGAAGTTAGCCAGCTGGACCTCAGAGAATATGAGTTCCCTGATTGGGCTATTAATCTAGTCCAATCAGGGAGCTCTGGCTGACAGATATAAACAGGAATGTTCTGAGAGCTGGCTCTGAGGGCGCTGGATCAGTGTTAAGTGTAAAATGAAGGGTGACTTGGTAACAGAATACTGGTCACCAGGCTCTAAAGACTGAAAGTGGCCAACTACTCAGCATCTAGCAAATCCAAAATTGACCGTACAAATGACTGATAGAATCACCAATAGGGAGACGGAAGGCTGCCTCTAGGGTATTCACTCTGGAAGGACAATGGAGCAGACTCAGGAATACACGAATGAACCAATATCAGCAGCTGCTTTGAGTAAACAGAGACGGAAAGTATCAGGGACTGCGAACAGCAAGGTTACTGTTAACCTCTCCCTGTCTCCCCGACCATCTGAGTCAGTGTCTCATGAAAAAGCAACTTGGCAACTATTCACTGAGAACTGAAGATTTAAATTCTTCGACAAAACTGTGCGTTTGATGTTGCATTTTATTTTTTTTTCACAGTTAGCAATAGAATTCTGCCTTCTATCACTCATGAAAACCTTGGAATTTGGCTCCATCACTTTGATTTCATTGCTTACAACATCACATTTTATTCATTTCAAAGGATGTGGACATCACGGGCCAAGCCAGTATTTACCGTCCATCCCTAAAAAAGAAAAATAAACCGGAATGACCCAGCTGATCCTTTGGTCCCTCCTCCTGGTTTTGTCGCTGACATCCAGAGAACGTTGGTCGACTTCTTCTGGGACAAGAAGATGCACTGGGTCGCTGCGCAGGTTCTGAGTCTCCCTATTGAGGAGGGCGGTCAGTCGCTGGTGTGCATCCGCACCCAGGTCGAGACGTTCCGCCTTCAGACCTTGAAGCGATACCCTTACATTAGGCCTCCTCCTAGGTGCCAGGTGCATAACCTCAACTACAACATGCCGCTCCTGTTTGTTGACCATGACGGTTTGGAGGTCGCCCTCAGGACGCTGCCTGTCTTTTACCAGGACCTGATCACTGTCTGAATATGTTCGAATCGCGTCGCGCCTACCCTCCGGCTGGAGTAGCGGCTGTCATCAGGGAGCCGTTGCTCAGGAATCCGCACCTCCATACTCGCGGGTTCGAGTGGCTGTCGGAGGGGAGGGCTATGATGGTGAGGGCGACCAGGGTCCGGGACGTGCTGGGTGGCGGGGGCCTGGGCTGGACGCTGCTGCAGGACATAGCAGGCAGGGCAGTGGTAGACGTCCGGTACGTGGCCACCGCCATCCGATGCCTTAAAACGGCGGTGCTCGGACCCGACGTAGTGCACCAGTTGGAGGATGTTCAGGTGTGCGGTGGAATCCTGTCCGTGCTCACCCTCGCCCGGATGGAATTTCACATTGGCCCCAAGGTCCCGTAATTCCCCCGGGAACCTGTGCCCCACAACCTGAGCCGCCTCCGGAATTTTAGTTTTGTCCCTTTTAAGGACGTAAAAAAGCGGGCCCCATATCGACTGCTGCTGCACACCATCTACCTCTTCTCCCTCATCCACCACCCGGACATGCCTTGGCGTGCCCATTTGCCACTGGGCAGTGGAGATCCTCCCCCTTTCTCTCGGGGGATCTGGGCTGGAGGGTGCTGCATGCAGTGGTCCCCTGCAACCGCAACCAATTGCAGTGGTTCACGGATTTCCAGCCCAGCTGCTTGTTCTGTGACACTGTGGAGTCCGTGGACCATGTACATATTGGGTGTGGGCGTTTGCACTCTCTTGATTTTCTTAAAAACCTCCTTCTCTGCTTTTGATTGCACTTCAGTCCCACGCTCCTGATCTTCGGGCACCTGGTGTGGAAGGGGGAAGGCAGGTCTGAAGACCTCCTCGTGGGTCTGCTCCTGGGCCTGGCCAAACTGACCATAAATAGGTCCTGGCAGCGGGCCGTGGAGGGGGTCGTTAGGGCCGACTGCCTGCCCCTCTTCCAAGGTTACGTTAGAGCCCGGATGTCTTTGGAGAAGGAGCACGTGGTGTCCACCAACACCCTGGAGTTGTTCAGGGAGAGTTGGGCGCCGCAGGGAGTGGAGTGTATTATTTCCCCCTCCAACTCTATTTTGATTTAACCCCTGCCCTCCCCTTCACTGTTTGATCACACAGCATTGCCCTTTGATGTGAAGGACACTGCTTGTCACTGGCCACTCGGGTGTTTCTTTGCTTCCTGGTGGTGGAAACTGAATAAAGATTCGTGCACCTTGTGTCTCTCACTGTGTCTCACACCTGCGCACACACAACAATAAGCACTACACCAGTTAGGCGGTAGTGTGGGGGTAATAGAAAAAATGAAAAAAAAACAAATACAAAATAAACAGGAATGTCAGAGGTTCTGCTAACTTTGAGAGCTGGCTCTGAGGAAGCTGGACTCGTGGCAGGTACTATGCATGTGTAAACAAAAGAAGACTTAGTAACGGAATACTGGCCTCTGTGAAGTTATTTCACTAATGTCTACCATAATGCAACATAAAATGTATTATTCTGCTACTAATTGTGAAATAAACAGCGGGCAGGTAATTTCAAGTTTAATTACTGTTTGTTCAGGGGAATTTAGCGGTTTGGAATTTTCTTTTGAGAATCATTGGGCATTATTTTAGAATTTGTAATTGTGATAGATGTACATTTTTAATACATGATTAGTTGATCCCCGTGGTATTAAGTTGGATGATTGATTTTTGAAGATTTTATGGATATTTTAATCAACCTATTCAGGTCTGTTGGTCCATAATGTGTCTCTGAAACTCATTGTTAAGTAAGTACAGGGTGATGTCAATTTAAGTTTAATTGGTGACTTGTCGAGGACATTGCAGATCTAACTATGCAAGTTATAGAATCACAGAAACCTCAAGGTACAGATAGAGGCCATTAGACACATCGTGTCTGCACCAACCCTCCAAGACCCACACTCCTTCCTTATCTCTGTAACCCATTTTTACAATTGATAATCCACCTAACATGCACATGGAGAGGGAAAGGAGCAGTTACCAAGGGAAGATACTTAATTGGAGAAAAGGAACTTATGACGCTATCAGACAGAAGTTGAGAAGTACAGACTGGGAGCAATTGTTTCACAGAAAGGGGACAGCAGACATGTGGAGACTATTTAAGGAGCAGTTGTTGCGAGTGTTGCACAAATTTGTTCCTCTGAGACAGGTTAAAAAGGGGCAATTTTAAGAAGCCTGGGATGATGAGAACAGAGGAGCTTCTCGTCAAAAGGAAGAAGGCAGCTTACGTAAGGTGGAGGAAGCAAGGGTCTAGCACAGCTTTGGAGGATTATAGGCTTGCTGGAAAGGAGCTCAGAAATGGACTGAGGAGAACCAGGAAGGGGCACAAAAAGTCTTGGTGGAAAGGATTAGGGAGAACCCAATAGTATTTTACTCACAGAGTCATAGAGATGTACAGCATGGAAACAAACCCTTCAGTCCAACCCGTCCATGCCGACCAGATATCCCAGCCCAATCTAGTCCCACCTGCCAGCACCCGGCCCATATCCCTCCAAACCCTTCCTATTCATATACCCATCCAAATGCCTCTTAAATGTTGCAATTGTACTGGCCTCCACCACTTCCTCTGGCAGCTCACTCCATACATGTACCACCCTCTGTGTGAAAACGTTGCCTATTTTATATCTTTCCCCTCTCACCCTAAACTTATGCCTCATATGTAAGGAATAAGAGAATGATCAGGGAGGAGGTAGGGCCAGTCAGGGATAGCATAGGGAACTTGTGCGTGGAGTCTGCGCAGATAGGGGAAGCCCTAAATGAATTTTTTGGTTCCATTTTCACTAAGGAAAAGGACCTTGTTGTGAATGAGAACTTTGAGGAGCTGGGAAACAGGCTTGAAAAGATCAAGATTGATTAAGTTGATGTGCTGGAAATTTTAACAAACATTAAGATTGATAAGTCCCCAAGGCCAGACCAGATTTATCCTAGGTTGCTCCGGGAAGCAAGAAAGGAGGTTGCTAAGCTGCTGGGGATGATCTTTCCTTCCTCACTGTCCATGGGAGTAGTATCGGAGGATTGAAGGGAGGCAAATGTTGTTCCTCTTTTCAAAAAGGGGAATAGGGAAATCCTTGGCAATTACAGACCACTCAGTCTTACGTCTGTGGTCAGCAAGGTTTTGGAAAGGATTCTGGAGGATAGGATTTATGACTATTTGGAACAGCATAGCGTGCTTAAAGGCAGTCAGCATGGCTTTGTGAGGGACAGGTCATGCCTCAGAAATTTTATTGAGTTCTTTGAGGAGGTGATGAGACATGTTGACAAAGGTCGAGCAGGGGATGTGGTGTATATGGACTTCAGCGAGGCATTTGATAAAGTTCCCCATGGTAGGCTCATTCATAAAGTCAGGAGGTATGGGATACAGGGAGATTTGGCTATCTGAATTCAGATTTGGTTGGCTGACAGAAGGCAGAGAGTGGTTGTAGATGGAATGTATTCTGTCTGGAGGTCAATGTTGAGTGGTGTCCCGCAGGGCTCTGTTCTTGGGCCTCTGCTCTTTGTAGTTTTTATAAATGACTTGGATGAGAAGGTTGAGGGGTGTGTTAGTAAATTTGCCAATGACTCAAAGGTTGGAGGTACCGTTGATAGTATTGCAGGCTGCAGTGCAACATAGACAGGATGCAGAGTTGGGCTGAGAAATGGCAGATGGAGTTCAATCTGCGTAAATGCAAAGTGATGCATATTGGAAGATCAAACTTGAATGCTGAATATAGGATTAAAGATGTGATTCTTGGCAATGTGGACAAACAGTGGGATCTTGGTGTTCAAGTGCATAGATCTCGCCAAGTGGATAGGGTTGTTAAGAAAGCATATGGTGTTTTGGCTTTCATTAACAGTGGGATCAAGTTTAAGAGCCACGAGGTTTTGCTGCAGCTCTACAAAACCCTGGTGAGGCCACACTTGGAATATTGTGTCCAGTTCTGGTCGCCCTATTATAGGAAAGATACGGAGACTTTGGAGTGGGTGCAAGGAAGGTTTACCAGGATGCTGCTTGGATTGGAAGGCTTGACTTATGAAGAAAGGTTAACTGAGCTCTGACTTTTCTCTCTGGAGAGAAGGAGGAAGAGAGGTGACCTGATCGAGGTATACAAGGTAATGCGAGGCATGGATAGAGTCGATAGCCAGAGACCTTCCCCCAGGACAGGATTGACTGGCACGAGGGGTCATAGTTTTAAGGTGTTTGGAGGAAGGTATAGAGGAGACGCAGAGGTAGGTGGTTTAGACAGAGGGTTGTGAATGCATGGAATGCATTGCCAGCAGTGGTGATGGAAGCAGTCATTAGGGCAACTGCTGGACATGCACATGGACAGCAGTGAATTGAGGGGTGCATAGGTGAGGTTATTTTATTTTAGATTAGGAATACTCCTCAGCATAATGTTGTGGGCCAGTTCTGTGCTGTACTTTTCTATTTTCTGTGCTCTATGTTCTAAATTTTTTCTGCACTCTTTCCAATTCAATAACATCCTTCCAAAAGCAAGATGACCAAAAATCTGAACACAGTACTTCAAGTGCGGCCTCATCAACGTACAACTGCAATATAACTTCCCAACTTCTATAGTTAGTGCCCTGACTGATGAAGGCCAGTGAGCCAAAAGCCTTCTTCACTGCCCTGTCTACCTATGACTCCACTTTCAGAGAACCGTGCACCTTAACTTAAAGTTCCTGTGTTCCACTACACTCCTTAAGGCCCTATCATTTACTATGAAACTCCTACCTTGATTTGACTGCATAATGCAACACCTCGCACTTAACCCATTTTAAACTAGCTTTCAGACTTTGAAAAGCCAGAGGTCCCTTTGCCTGCAAACAAACTACTCCTTACAATCCTTGCAAGCTCCTGCCTAATTCCATCAAAACTGACCTTGCCCCAATTTAGAACATCTTTGGCCCAAGGGAGAAGACCAGAGCATCCGATTGAAACCCACAAAGACACAGGGAGAACGATCAATTGCAGGTTACCAGTTTGAATTATCTGTGATAAGTATGAGTGTGTATGTTACATACAGAGGAACCTTGATTATCTGGCATTTGATCGTCTGAATTTCTGATGATCTGAACAAGTTGCAAGGTCCCGATGCTTGTCTAAACAGTATTATCCAGCATTCATTTAACCAAACAAAATACTCCCCGCCTGTGTCCTTCGGATAATCGAAGTTCCTCTGTACTAATATAGTGTGACAGTTTAATAGAATACTTTTTTAGATTAGTAGAGGTTTTGTAAACCAAGTATAATACAAAAGTGTGACCTTTTCAGTAAATACTTGTATAAACTAAGCTTGTATTATTTTAGACTGAGGATTTCCAAATGGGAGACAGTTCTTCAAGTGGGGTCACAAGCTCAGAGACAGAAGTGGCTGCTATGGAGTTCCAATAAAGTTGTGCAGCCTGCTGTCACTCGTCCTGCCAAGCCTGCTCTCACTGAGCCGGGGGTGGGGGGTCACAACAACTTTCAAACCTGAGTATGGGTGAAAGTGGAAAAAGGTTTGGGAGGCATTGTTTTCAACAGACAAGAATGAAAGACCTTCATTTTATGTGAAGCCTTTTACAACCTCAGGATATCCCAAAGCACTGCAGAGAGAATGAAGTGCATTTAAGTTGCTTTAATGTTGTATTGCAGGAAACACAACAAGTCTCCCCTATGAGGAGCAAGGGATGCTGTTCAATGAGATAAATATCAGTCAATTACATAAAACATAGAACATTACAGCACAGTACAGGCCCTTCAGCCCTCGATGCTGTGCTGACCTGTGAAATTAATCTAACTTACACTATTATCCATCTGTATGTTCAATGCCCATTTAAATGCCCTTAACATTGGCGAGTCTACTACTCCATTAGATTAGATTAGATTAGATTACTTACAGTGTGGAAACAGGCCCTTCGGCCCAACAAGTCCACACCACCCCGCCGAAGCGCAACCCACCCATACCCCTACATTTACCCCTCACCTAACACTACGGGCAATTTAGCATGGCCAATTCACCTGACCTGCACATCTTTGGACTGTGGGAGGAAACCGGTGCACCCGGAGGAAACCCACACAGACACGGGGAGAACGTGCAAACTCCACACAGTCAGTCGCCTGAAGCGGGAATTGAACCCGGGTCTCTGGCGCTGTGAGGCAGCAGTGCTAACCACTGTGCCACTGTGCCGCCCACTGTTGCAGAAAGGCTGTTCCTCGCCCCCTACTACTCTCTGAGTGAAGAAATTACCCCGACATCTGTCCTAAACCTACCACCCCTCAATTTAAAGCTATGTCCCCTTTTGTTAGCCTTCACCATCTGAGGAAAAAGGCTCTCACTGTCCACCCTATCTAACCCTCTTGTACATTATCTTGTACATCTCGATTAAGTCACCTCTCAACTTTCTTCTCTCCAACGAAAACAGCCTCAGTTCCCTCAGCCTTTCCTCGTAAGACCTTCCATCCATAACAGACAACATCCAAGTAAATCTACTCTGAACCCTTTCCAATGTTTCCACATCCTTCCTATAATGCAGTGACCAGAACTTTACTCAATACCCCAGGAGCGGCCTTACCAGTGTCTCATACAGCTGAAGCATGACCTTGTGGCTCTGAAACTCAATCCCCCTACCAATGAACGCTAACACACGATATGCTTTCTTAACAACCCTATCAAACTGGGTGGCAACTTACAGGGATTTATGTACCTGGACACTGAGATCTCTCTGGTCATCTACACTGCCAAGAATTTTACCATTAACCAAATACTCTGCATTCCTGTTATTTCTTCCGAAGTGAACTACCTCACACTTTTCTGCATTAAACTCTATTTGCCACTTCTCAGCCCAGCTCTGCATCTTATCTACGTCCCTCTGTAACCCACAACATCCTTCAGCACTCTGCACAACTCTGCCTACCTTAGTGTCATCCGCAAATTTACAACCCGATCTTCTATGCCCACATCCAGATCATTTATAAAAATGACAAACAGCAGTGGCCCCAAAACAGATCCTTGCGGTACACCACTAGTAACTGAACTCCAGGATGAACATTCCCCATTAATCACCACCCTCTGTCTTCTTTCAGTGAGCCAATGTCTGATCCAAACCACTAAATCACCTTCAATCCCGAAACTCCGTATTTTGTGAAATAGCCTACCGTGGGAAACCTTATCAAAAGCCTTACTGAAATCCTTATACACCACACCAACCGCTTTACCTTCATCCACTTTTTTTGTTACCTTCTCAAAGAACTCAATACGAACTCAATGTCCTTCACAAAACCTTGCTGACTATCTCTAATCAAATCATTCCTTTCAAGACGATTACAATCCTATCTCTTGTAACCTTTTCCAACAACATACTCACAATCAAAGTAAGGCTCACTGTCCTAGGGTTGTCTGGACTCCCTTCTTAAATAAGGGAACAACATTTGCTATTCTCCAGTCTTCTGGCACTACTTCTGTCGATAATGATGACATAAAGATCAAAGCCAAAGGCTCTGCAATCTCCTCCCTGGCTTCCCAGGGAATCCGAGGATAAATCCCATCTGGCCAAGGGTCTTATCTACTTTCAGATCTTCCAAAATTGCTAAAACCTCCTCATTGTCAACCGCACTCCCATCTAATCTAGTAGCCTATATCTCATGTTCTCACTAACATTTCCCTTTTCCAATGTGAATACTATCGAAAAGAATTCATTAAGTGCTTCCCCTATATCCTCAGATTCCACACACAAGTTTCCACTATTATCTTTGATTGGCCCTAATCTTACTCGAGTCATTCTTTTATTCCTGATATACCTATAGAACCTTAGGGTTTTCCTTGATCCTATCCGCCAACAACATCTCATGTCCCTTCCTGGCTCTTCTTAGATCTTTTCTGGCTACCTTATAATTTTCAAGCCCCCTAACTGAGCCCTGAGCATATAGGATAAATATTGGCCTGGTATTACTATTTTGTGCTTTGGTGATATGTAGAGATGACAGTCAATGAGTATGTGGTCCCAAGATCTACGACAATGCTATTAAAAATGTCATATCCTCATGGTTATAGGTTGGTTTCAGTTTCTGCGTGGCCTAACTGACTGCCAAGAATGCTAGAGAGAATCCTGGTCACCACTTACCACTTCAGCCCTTCCTGAAGAAGGGCTCATGCCCGAAATGTCGATTCTCCTGTTCCTTGGATGCTGCCTGACCTGCGCTTTTCCAGCAACATATTTTCAGCTCTGATCTCCAGCATCTGCAGTCCTCACTTTCTCCTTCACTTACCAATGTCAGGGATTTGTTTAAAATCCTGAAAGTGCAGAAGTGACCTCTGTGTAATGATGGCATCTCTGAAAAGATGGTTCCCCTCAGTAGTGCCCTTAACAGGAGTGTCAGAGATATCTTATGGCTTAAAAATTTTGAATTGAATATAAACCCATTGAACTTCCTGAATGTTATGATTGAGGTACTGGGAGGTAACTAGGTGAATTTTATTTCTGAAGTAAAGTGGTTCATGCAGGTACAATTAGAACATTTGAAAGACATTTGGACAGGTACATGAATAGGAAAGGTTTCAAAGGATATGGGCCAAGTTTAGTTTGGGAAGCCTGACCAGCATGGATAAGCTGGACTGAAAGATCTGTTTCCATGTTCTTTGATTGGTGTGTGTATCGAATGAGCTGCCAGAGGAAGTTGTGGAAGTTGATATAATTACAACATTTAAAACACATCTGGATGGGCACATGAATAGGAATGGTTTTGTGTTGGCAATTGGGACTAGATTAATTTAGGATATCTGGTCGGCATAGATGAGTTGGACTGAAGGGTCTGTTTCCGTGCTATAGTTCTATGACTCTCTGACTCAAATCCTACTTGGAGTTGTTTGTTAACTTTATTCCATGAATTATTTGTTCATTTTATTCCATTATTTATTATGTCAAATATTTGTGTTATTGACAGTACATTACAGGCTTGACCTGCAGTGGTTGTATCTAGCAGATACAATAATGTTTTTCAGACTGTAAATGTGAACTCCTTGACTGAACATTGATTTCTCAGCTTATAAATATATGGTGTGACAGAGATTTGGAAGTGCTTGAAAGACGATATGAAGAGTGACTCTGAAAAGTGACAGTAACTATAATCTGCCCAATCAAGGAGAAGATTTATAACAGTTGTATAACTTGAGCATGGGTTACTTTAATTCACTCCACTTCAGGAATGTAATGTCCTGAGGCTACTTTCCATTTGAGGAATGACGGGCCGTGTGCGAAGAGCAGAGGAAATTGCTTCCTGTTTACGTTTCAAAGTTTTCTGCAGCTTATTAACACATAACTTCTTTCTTTTTCATCCCTATATGCGTTAAATAGACTGGATCAGTCGTACAGCTGCCTACAACTTTTCTTCCCCTTTTTCTCTGTAACTAGGTTCTTACAGCAGGCATACAGGTTTAAAACTTTGGGCGGCACGGTGGCACAGTGGTTAGCACTGCTGCCTCGCAGCGCCAGAGACCCGGGTTCAATTCCCGACTCAGGCGACTGACTGTGTGGAGTTTGCACGTTCTCCCCGTGTCTGCGTGGGTTTCCTCCGGGGGCTCCGGTTTCCTCCCACAGTCCAAAGATGTGCAAGTCAGGTGAATTGGCCATGCTAAATTGCCCGTAGTGTTGGGTAAATGTAGGGGTATGGGTGGGTTACGCTTCGGCGGGTCGGTGTGGACTTGTTGGGCCGAAGGGCCTGTTTCCACACTGTAAGTAATCTAATCTAATCTAATCTGAAAATGTGTTGGGATTTGACACTTTAAGGTCAACCTCTTTACTATTCGTACAAGGACACGCTCTGTCTTTCATACATATGGTACAAATGAATTTGTTTATTCTAAATGTGTATGTCCAAATGTAAACCACAAACAGCTCAGAATAAGTTGTGCTAGCCACCTCTTCTCCACTGTAAGGTGAGCAACCCCAGTCTCTCCACATGCATGAGGTCACCGAACCCTGGTCAGTCTCCTTTGCACTCTCTCACGATATCTTCACATCCTTCCTGAAGTGCAGTCCCCAGAATTAGGTGCAATACTCCAAATGAAACTGAATATTACTATGGTAGTTTTGTTGTTGCAGTGGTTACATTACTGTGGTTGTTACATTGCTGAAGTGGTTATGTTGCAATCATTACATTGCTGCAGTGGTTTTGTTGCTTCGGTTGTTATGTTGCTGCAGTGATTATGTTGCTGCCATCGTTATGGTACTGCAGTGATTATGTTGCTGCCATCGTTACGGTGCTGCAGTGGTCGTTTTTGCAGTGGTTGTTTTGCTGCAATCCAACAATGTTGTACTTGTTATGTTACCTTAACATTCTTGCTTTTGGACTCTGTGCTCCTTTATAAAGTCAGAGAACCTGTATGTACAGTGTATATTTCTTTTCACGGCCTGTCTTGCCACCTTCAAATATCTCTTTTGAACTGTGTGTTTTTCTTTACCCAGAGAGTGGCTACAGTATAAACTTATTGAGAGTTTCCACCATCGTGGATGTCCTGTTTATAGGTAATACCTGTGTAGCCAATCGTTCACTATTACATTTGTACAGCCATCACTAATTTGATTCCCCCCTCTCCACATGGGTTGGCTAGTAGGAGATTCATGGTTTGAGGACTCCTCATAAGCTCATTCCAAATATAAACCATTCAGCCTGTGCCAGCTTCTTTGAAAAAGCAATGCGATTAATCCCACTCCATGCTTTTGCTCGACTACCCCACAGTTATTTATTTTTAACTATTTATTCAATTTCGTCTTGATAGTTGCGACTGAATCTCAGGAAGTGTATCACAGATCATCGAAAGTACTGGTTCAGAACCTCTGATCAGTATCAGAAAACGCAATGTCCAGTCCCAAATGGACAATGAAATGCACACTTATTCTTAGAGGAGTTCTCCACATGAGCGACCAACCCAGGAGCTAACTTGAAGCTGCCTGGTCCCAGTCAGGAGGCCCAGCAGTTGAGCAGTGAGGACAATCAGCTTTGAAACTACACCCTGTTACTCAGAGCAATCCCTGGCCTGATCCAGGATTAAAAAGTCCTGAACCTCTTTCTCAATATTTAAGGGCAGTGGAGGTGGGGTGTGGGGCAGGAAGGTGGGGGGGGGGGGGGGGGGGGGGGGGGGGGCAAAGTAGGGATGCAGGTGAGTAAGGGATAAAGAAACAGTTCAGTGGGGGGGGGGGGGTAGGGAGTCAGGTGGGTGAGGGGATAGTGATATAGATCCGCGAGGTGTAAGGAAGCAGGTCGGTAAAGGGGTAGGGAGGCAGGTGGGTGAGGAGGTAGGGAAGGAGGTAAGTGATAGGATAGATAAGCAAGTGGGTGAGTGGGTAGAGTGTCAGTCAGTATCCTTTTTCAACACCTGCCACAAGACTCTGTGAGGAAAACTGTTGATTCATTCATGAGGTTTAAACTGGACAATCTTCTAGCTTCATTCCCTCATGAAATCAAACTGAGACTAAGCATTGCCTATGATCCTCCTAGCAAATGGTGAAGATGGATTTTTCACTGTTTACAGTGCAGGCCTCTGACCATCCTCTCTTGGTGAGCCACAGACCACCCATTCGTTCCAAGCCACAATGAACTCTCAGAAAACACCAATATAAAAGCAATTGCAGCATTTAAAAGAAATCTGGATGGGTATATGAATAGGAAGGGTTTAGAGGGACAAGGGCCAAGTGCTGGCAAATGGGACTAGATTGTGTAAGGATATCTGTTCGGCATGGATGAGTTAGAACGAAGGGTCTGTTTCTGTGCTGTACATCTCTAGGACTCTATAATTGAAATAGCAGAACCTTCTTCCACTCATCTCCATGACAATGTGGATGTCCTTGAATAGACCTGCAGTTTAATTACCTCTATTTTTAGTTTCTTCAATCTGAAGAAATAAATGATTTGACAATCTTTCAGAAATTGCCAAAAGCTTTTCAACAAACTTAGGTCTAATTCACAAAACCAAAATATTTTAATAAACTTATTGAAATATTTCCAAACACCTTCATTACCATAGCCACTTTGTCTTTTGTAGCCTACTCCAGCTCAACAACTATCTGAGATCACTGCATTCCTCCAGCCTTAACCTCTAGGACACTTCCCATTCTCTTGATCTCACTATTTAATGACCTCCAGTAGCCAAGGCTACGTGATCTAACATTTTATTCCTAACTTATTCACATCTACCTCCCTTTCCTTTTTAAGAAGCTCCTTAAGAACGCAAGTCTTTAGTTTTCTGACTTATCTTTTCCTTTGGCTCAATGTTACATTTTGTTGGATAACATTCCTGAGAAGCTAAAGTTAAAGATGGCTTTTGTTGAAGCTTTTCATTTTACAAAGCTAAAGGTGCTATGTTAATGCAATTCTTTGAAGTGGCCTAACTTAAATCTGGTGAATGTCAACCTTAAACTTTCAATCTTTTTGTCTAGTTTTTGTCTGAAGAGAGAAGGGGCTAATCCAAAGACTGATAGACGTTGCAACGATGTATGTTAACAGTTGGACATTGTAATAGTGAGGATTCTAAGAGATGAAGTTTTACAAGGTCATGGGATAAAGAGAGAGGAGTGAAGGTAAGATCTCGATGTGGTAAGGACCCTGGACAGGTAGGCGGTGTAGCATTTGACACTTTAAGAGGAGCATACCTGTTCTGGTGTTTGTATTCACCATTGCAATGTCATGTTTTAGAAGAATACTTTTTATAATCAGGGACAGAATCAATATAAGAACAGAACCTATTTTGTTATTATTTACATAGAAGCAGAGTGTGAAATGTCTCAAATCCCCACTTGAAGATACTTTGTAGTCATTCAGTGAACTTTGTGAGCAGTGTGCAGACAGAATCCAGACAGAAGACATCTTGTTGAAGACCGTGCTGGCAAGACTGTGCTGTGGGGCTCAGGGCTGCTGTACACTGGATGGGCGGAAACTGAGTGATTTGAGTTCATTTTGTCTCATTGTTCAAATGGTACGAGGGTGTTCAGTGAAGATTGTTAGGTATTAATAGATGAAGTCGAGAGTGTGGTGCTGGAAAAGTACTGCAGGTCAGGCGGCATCCGAAGAGCAGGAGAATTGACATTTCAGGCAAAAGCCCTTCATCAGGAATGAAGGACAGATAGCCTTGAAAATGGGCCATCGCAATGTATTTGATGTATGAATCAGAACATGACTATATTGTAAAGAAGTCCAGCTAATTGGTTCATTTGTTCTTTCCCATGTTCCCTGATGAAAACAATTGATAATGAACTGAAGAATAATACAACACAGAAGGAGGCCTTTCAGCCAATAGTCATAGAGATGTACAGACCCTTCGATCCAACCCGTCCATGCCGACTGTGTTGGAATTGTCCAACTGGAATTATCCAATTTATCATGTTCCTTTGTCCCTTCCCTAGAATCCTACAAGTTTTCATTTTCAATTGCCTTTTACAGGTTATTATGGAATAAAACTCTGGCCCTTCTCAGGCTTTGAATTGTCAAATCCCCATTACATTAAAAGATCCAAATACAACAAAGATCTGCAAGTGCTAGAAATCAGAAACAAAAGCAGAAATTTCTGGGGAAACTCAGTAGGTCTGGCAGCATCTGTGAAGAGAGAAAGCAGTTAATGTTTCGAGTTTGGTGACTATTTGTCATGGACAGATTATCTTTTAAGATCAAAGAAAACAGAAAGGGGTATTTCACCATTATACCTAAGGTTGCAACCCGACAAATTCTTTTCTCTTCAACCTTCTTTAAAATTACGTTTTGAAAGTCCCATCACTTTATAATGCAATCCACTCCAGACAACAACAAGCCACTGCATGTTGTGTAGGTTCATGCTTTACATCAGGCTTACTGGAGATGCAAGTGGAATGGCTGAAATTGTATTCTTTCTTTGTGCAGGAAGACTGCTGAACCCCTTACTACAAGTAATATATCTGAGATTAGCTAAACCACCACAAGTTTGTGTCCTTCTGGGAATGTGTGGAACAGTGTGCAGTGCACTGGACTAATTTCAGTCAACCAAGTGATTGGACACAATTTGTCTGGAGGATTTGCCTGAGTTTTTGACTTTTTTTCTATTGCTTTCTCCAGGAATAACATGCTTGTTAAGAAGGATGATGAGGAAGTATTTATGATGTGGAGATGCTGTTATTAGACTGGGATGGGCAAAGTTAAAAATCACAAGACACCAGGTTATAGTCCAACAGGTTTATTTTGAAGTACAAGCTTTTGGAGCACTGCTGTTTTGTCAGGTAGCTTGTGGAGTAGTCCACTCCACCTGACGAAGGAACAGCACTCCGAAAGCTAGTACTTCTAAATAAACCTGTTGAACTATAACCTGGTGTTGTGTGATTTTTAAAGAAGTATTTACTTATATTGCTTTGGTCATCAGAAGTAGGGGAAAGGCTTGATGGAAGAGCTGTTTGTCTTCTTATGTGTTGAATCTGTCTCCTCCACTGCACACACACAACTTGATAACACATTCCATTCTGTCCTGAACAGGACATTGACATGGTTTTTTAAAAAAAATGCTTGTCTATTTATAATTTGCATGATTCAATATGGTGGAGGATATGAGCAGTTATTCTTTTCATGAACTAAATACCTTTCTCTGCAGCTATCATGGATGATGAAGAAGGAAGGTGTCTGCTGGATGTTATTTGGTGAGTTTGTTTTATTGTTAAACAGGTTTTATCAAAAAGGTAACTAGAGTATCTGTTATATCAATGTGTTTTAAGAGTCGTTTTTGTGAGGTGATGTACTTAAGAAGATAGAAGGACATTTTAAACTTAGAATCCCATTCTTGATCTCTAGTGCTTGTAAATGATTCAGAAACACATAACTTCCAACACAAATCCATTAGGTTGATTAAGTCAGCAGCTGGAATTGGGGAAAGAAACTCAATCCATACTCATAGCAAATTAATGGATGCAGTTACAGTGCATTATCAAATAGGAACAAAGGATATTGGAACAGGATGAGACCATTCAGCCCCTTTTAGCTGCTCATCCTTTCAGTCCCTCTGAACTGTTCATCCATTCAGTCCCTCAAGCCTGTTTAACCATTTAACCTCTCAAAGCTGTTGACCATACATTTTAGATCATAGTGCTGTGTACCCTAATCCCATCTGCCAATCCCAGAGCTGTACACAGTGTCTAGGGCTTTGTGAAGTCAGAATGGGACCACTGCCCCTTTGTATTCTAGTCCTCTAAATCTAAAATCTAAACTCACAGTTGGCTGAGTTGAAGTCCATCTGCTGTAGCTTTTCCCCATTCACTTTTTCTAGCAATCTCTCTTTGTAAATTTACACTTCTATCAACATGGGTGACAATGCTTCCTCTATCTGACTCACTGCCAAATTTGGATATGTGAGTTTTGAGCCTATCTTCTAAATCATTTATAAATACATTAAATAAAAGAGGCTCCAGCACACATCATTTTGCAACAGCCTGAAAGGTGTCTTGCCAAATAAGAGATGTGCTTTCCAACTTGTTCAAATAATTTGCCTTCATGCTTTCTAAAGCTAAGTCTTTTTTTTGTGGGACCTTTTCAGATTCTTATTTTGATGACCCTTTATAATGTTCATAAATTGATATAGGAGTGGCGATGGCCCTGTGGTATTATTGCTGCACTGTTAATCCAAAGGCCCCACATAATGTTCCAGGGACACAGGTTTGGATCCTGCCATGGCTGATGGTAGAGTTTGAATTGAATAAAAATCTGGAATGAAAAGTTTAATAATGACCGTGAAACTGCCATTGATTGTTGAAAAAACCCATCTGGTTCATTAAAAGTTCCCTTTAGGGGAGGAAACTGCTAACCTTACCTGGTATGGCTTCCATGTAGCTCCTGACCCAGAGTGCAGAAGCACTCACAACTGCCACTGGGCAGTTAGGAATGGAAAATAAATGCTGGCCCAGCCAGCATACACTGATCCCATGAATGAATATTAAAAAATGATCATCAGATACGGCCCTCCCTTTGCAAATCATAGCCCAGCTCAAATTTCTGAAGTCATGCTCCTCTCTCCGCACTCTCTCAGCAGAGAGTATGATTTATTAAAGTCTACCGAATCAGATTGTTTCTATCATTTAAATACAGCAATCAGGTGACTCCTTAACCTTCTAAACGAGAGGGAGTACAAGTTGAAGTCTGTAAGTATTGTAACCTTGCAGGTATCTGTATCATTCCGGATTGACAGTGCTGCACAGTGACAGGCTGATGACCAGGATATCAATCGCCAGCTGTGGAGCTGGGAACTGAGTGCATGTCCTTGACATTGAGCACATTGCTACTATGAGCAAACAATCCATCAGAGAACCTCACATCATTGATCACAATTCTTCTGCCATGTTTTCCTCCTCCCCTCCACACTTCATGATAGGCTTCCTCCACCAGGACCACAATATTTAAAATTATCTTCTGTTCTGTGCTCCAGTGACCCTCAAGCTCTGAATGACTTTCTCCATGGAAGTGACCAGGTTAGTAGACATCCATGCTACTACTTCTTTTGATGTATTCTTGATTAATAAAACCAAGAGATGACTAGCATAGTGCTGTACCCAGGACAAGGGACTTCCGTCAGGCAGGGAAACTGCAGAAGCATTCATGGGAGTTGGACATGGCTGGCTGGCCAGCATTTATTGTCCATTCCTGGTTGCCCTTAAGAAGGTGGTAGTGAGTTGCATTCTTAAACCACTGCAGTCTACATGGTGTAGACCCACAATGCCATTAAAGAGGGAGTTTCAGGATTTAACTCAGAGACATTAGAGGAACAGCAATATATTTCCAAGTCAGGATGGTGAATGGCTAGCAGGGAACTTGCAGTTCGTGGTGTATCCATGTATCTGCTGCGCTTGCCCTTCTAGATGGAAGTGATTGTGGGTTTGGAAGATGCTGTCTAAAGATTGTTATTGAATTTCTGCAGTCATTGGGTCATAGAGATGTACAGCACGGAAACAGACCCTTCCGTCCAACTTGTCCATGCCAACCAGATATCCCAACCCAATCTTGTCCCACCTGCCAGCACCGGTCTATATCCCTTCAAACCTTTCCTATTCATATACCTATACAAATGCCTTTTAAATGTTACAATTGTACTAGCCTCCACCACTTCTTCTGGCAGCTCATACCATACATGTACCACCCTCTGTGTGAAAAAGTTGCCCCTTAGGTCTCTTCTTTATCTTTCTCCTCTCACCCTAAACCTATGCCTTCTAGTTCTGGACTCCCCGACCCCAGGGAAAAGACTTTGTCTATTTATCTGCCCCTCATGATTTTATAATCCTCTATAAGGTCACCCCTCAGCCTCCGACATTCCAGGGAAAACAGCTGTAGTCTATTCAACCTCTCCCTATCGCTCAAATCCTCCAAGCCTGGCAACATCCTGGCAACAATGCCCTAATCAATGTCCTGTACAGCCGCAACATGACCTCCCAACTCCTGTACTCAATGCTCTGACCAATAAAGGAAAGCATACCAAACGCCTTCTTCACTATCCTATCTATCTGCGACTCCACTTTCAAGGAGTTATGAACCTCCACTCCAAGGTCTCTTTGTTCAGCAACACTCCCTAGGACCTTACCATTAAGTGTATAAGTCCTGCTAAGATTTGCTTTCCCAAAATGCAGCACCTCACATTTATCTGAATTAAACTCCATCTGCCACTTCTCAGCCCATTGGCCCATCTGGTCAAGATCCTGTTGTAATCTGAGGTAACCCTCTTCGCTGTCCAGTACACCTCCAATTTTGATGTCATCTGCAAACTTACTAACTGTACCTCTTATGCTCGCATCCAAATCATTTATGTAAATGCCAAAAAGTAGAGGGCCCAGCACCGATCCTTGTGGCACTCCACTGGTCACAGACCTCCAGTCTGAAAACCAACCCTCCACCACCACCCTCTATCTTCTACCTTTGAGCCAGTTCTGTATCCAAATGGCTAGATCTCCCTGTATTCCATGAGATCTAACTTTGCTAATCAGTCTCCCATGGGGAACCTTGTCAACGCCTGACTGAAGTCCATATAGGTCACATCTACTGCTCTGCCCTCATTAATCTTCTTTGTTACTTCATCAAAAAACTCAATCCAGTTTGTGAGACATGAGTTCCCATGCACAAAGCCATGTTGATTATCCCAAATCAGTCCTTGCCTTTCCAAATACATATACATCCTGACCCTCAGGATTCTGTCCAACAACTTGCCCACCACTGAGGTCAGGCTCACTGGTCTGTAGTTCCCTGGCTTGTCCTTACCGCCCTTCTTAAACAGTGGCACCACGTTTGCCAACCTCCTGTCTTCCGGCACCTCACCTGTGACTATCGATGATACAAATATCTCAGCAAGAGGCCCAGCAATCACTTCTCTAGCTTCCCACAGAGTTCTCGGGTACACCTGATCAGGTCCTGGGGATTTATCCACCTTTAACCGTTTCAAGACATCCAGCACTTCCTCCTCTGTAATCTGGACATTTTGCAAGATGTCACCATCTATTTCCCTACAGTCTATATCTTCCATATCCTTTTCCACAGTAAATACTGATGCAAAATATTCATTTAGTATCTCCCCCATTTTCTGTGGCTTCACACAAAGGCTGCCTTGCTGATCTTTGAGGGGTCCTATTCTCTCCCTAGTTACCCTTATGTCCTTAATATATTTGTAAAAACCCTTTGGATTCTCCTTAATTCTATTTTCCAAAACTATCTCATGTCCCCGTTTTGCCCTCCTGATTTCCCTCTTAAGTATACTCCTACTTTCTTTATAATCTTCGAAGGATTCACTCGATCTATCCTGTCTATACCTGACATATGCTTCCTTCTTTTTCTTAACCAAACCCTCAATTTCTTTAGTCATCCAGCATTCCCTATAGCTACCAGCCTTCCCTTTCACCCTGACAGGAATATACTTTCTCTGGATTCTTGTTAGCACATTTCTGAAGGCTTCCCATTTTCCAGCCGTCCCTTTACCTGCGAACATCTGCACCCAAGAACTTTTGGAAGTTCTTGCCTAATACCGTCAAAATTGGCCTTTCTCCAATTTAGAACTTCAACTTTTAGATCTGGTCTATCCTTTTCCATCGCTATTTTAAAACGAATAGAATTATGGTCGCTGGCCCCAAAGTGCTCCCACACCGACACCTCAGTCACCTGCCCTGCCTTATTTCCCAAGAGTAGGTCATGTTTTGCACCTTCTCTGGTAGGTACATCCACATACTGAATCAGAAAGTTGTCTTGTACACACTTAAGAAATTCCTCTCCACCTAAATCTTTAATACTATGGCAGTCCCAGTCAATGTTTTGAAAGTTAAAATCCCCTACCATAACCACCCTATTATTCTGACAGATAGCTGATATCTCCTTACAAGTTTGTTTCTCAACTTCCCTCTGACAACTGGGGGGTCTATGATACAATCCCAATAAGGTGATCATCCCTTTCTTATTTCTCAGTTCCATCCAAATAACTTCCCTGGATGTATTTCCAGGAATATCCTCCCTCAGCACAGCTGTAATGTTATCCCTTATCAAAAATGCCACTCCCCCTCCTCTTTTACATTCCTTTCTATCCTTCCTGTAGCATTTGTATCCTGGAACATTCAGCTGCCAGTCCTGCCCATCCCTGAGCCATGTTTCCATAATTGCTATGATATCCTAGTCCCATGTTCCTAACCATGTCCTGAGTTCATCTGCCTTCCCTGTTAGGCCCCTTGCATTGAAATAAATGCAGTTTAATTTATTAGTCCTGCCTGCCCTGACTGTTTGACTCACTTCTGTTCTCAGCTGTATCCATCTCAGATCAATCTCTTTCTTCACTATCTCCCTGGGTCCCACCCCCCAACCTTACTAGCTTAAGTCCTCCCAAACAGTTCTAGCAAATATCCCTGCCAGTATATTAGTCCCCTTCCAATTTAGGTGCAATCCGTCCTTCTTGTACAGGTCTCTTCTACCCCAAAAGAGATTCCAATGATCCAAAAATGTGAATCCTTCTCCCATACACCAGCTCCTCAGCTATGCATTCATCTGCTCTATCCTCCTATTCCTGCCCTCACTAGCTCGTAGCACTGGGAATAATCCAGATATTACTACCCTTGAGGACCTCCTTTTTAAATTTCTACCGAACTCTCTGTAATCTCCCTTCAGAGTCTCAACCTTTTCCCTTCCAATCTTGTTGCATTTGAACATGAACTGCTTCAGGACCTGAGAAGTAGAGTTAAGAGTCTAATAATGACCATGAATTAATTGTCAATTGTTGGAAAACTCCATCTGGTTCACTAATGTCCTGTAGGAAACGAAACTGCCACCCTTACCTGGTCTGGCCTACACGTGACTCCAAACCCACAGTAGTGTGGTTGACCCCGAATTGCCCTTTGGGCAAACAGAGTTGGCCAATAAATGCTAGCCTAGCCAATGACCCCCCCCCCTCATCCCACGAATGAATAAGAAAAATATAGGGCTGGAGAATGGGGCTAATTTGGTAGTTCTTTTGGGAGCAGGTCCAGTTCTGATGGGGCGAATGGTCTCCTTCCATGTTGTAAAATTCTATGATTCTGTGTCCAAATGCAGCAGGATGTAGGCAACATTCAGGTTTAGGCTGAGGAATACTGTAACATATAACATTCATACCTCACAAGTGCTAGACAATGATCATCTTCAACCATCACCTGTTGACATTCAATGCTGTTGCCATCATTGATTCTCCCAATGTCACCATTGACTAGAAACTGAACTGGGCTAGTTATATAAATATAGAGCAGGTCAGAAACTAGGAATACTGTGGTGAGTACTCACCTCCTGACTCCCCAAAGCCTGACCACCATCTACAAGTCACAAGTCAGGAGTGTGAGGGAATACTCCCTATTTGCCTGGATGGGTGCAGCTCTAACAACACTCAAGGACACCATCCAAGACAAAGCAGCCCAATTGATTGGCACCACATCCCCAAGCATCCGCTCCCTCCACCACCAACACCCAGTAGCAGCAGTATGTATAATCAACAAGATGCACTGCAGAAATTCACCAAGGCTCTTTAGACAACAATTCTGGAAGCTAGAGTTGCTAAACTGCTGGTGTTCTAAAAGATGCTAGTGTTAGGTGACCTGGTGCCACAGAGGTTGATGAATTCAGAGCTCTCTGTGGCATGTGAGGAGTGAAGGGGAGTGGGAGGGTGTAGGGAATCAGTAAATAGGAAGCATCTTGGTCACTGAGTTCATAACAAGAAGCAGGCAGCTTCAGTTAAAAATTCATTGTGCAACAAACTGGAGTGAGTGACATTTTGATTTGCTTTAAGTTTGGGGTGCCCTATTCCTGTGCCTTGCTTTTCTAATGCTTCTTATTAATGTTGCCTGCAGTGACACAAGATGTGACCTTGTCTTTACTGGTTTCAGTTGGCACCAGCTGGAGAAGGAATCAGCCACGGGGTGCCCTCATCTGCCAGCAGTGTTGACATCTCCTTCTTGGGCGAAGACCTGCTGGGATCCCCAGCCAGCTACGGTACTGAGCAGCCCTGTGATATCCTGCAGCAGAGCTTGCAAGAGGCTAATATCACTCCGCAGACTCTGCAAGGAGGAGACGACTTGGCAGCCGGGGGGGTCCATGTACAGGCCAGCCCCAAGCCACAACCTGCCAGCCTACCCACCCAGGACAGCCCCCAGGCGCTAGACACTGATCTCAGCAGCTTAGCCCCTGCCGTGATTGCCCAGCAGTCTCTGCTTCAACATCCAGTGACTGCTCAGTTTGTCAATAAAACCGTCAACGTGCAACACTTGGTCCATCAAGTCAGACTGAGCAGTGTCGCCGTGCAGCCGATAGCAGGCATTCAGACCATGTCCAATGGCACCACCAAAGTTGGACGCACACAGACGGTCGACTGGCAATGTGGTCAGACTACCATGCTGCCCGACGATCAGCCGTCTCGGACAGGGCTGTTGGCAAAGCCTGGCCTCACATCCCCGATGGCTGCTCCTCTCTCCGAACATCCAGTCACCACGACTTTGGGCATCTCTGCCCCATTTCAAAAGAATATCACCAGCAATTGTCTGAATGGAGAATCCCTTTTTGCCCACATGGGTTCTGCCCAGGCTGCTGTTGGGCACACCACAGGGAACCAGCTGGTGCAGGTACCAGTGCTGACGCGCGTCATTCAGAGGAGCTCAACGCCAATCCAGCCAAAGCACCTCGTGAATAT
Organism: Chiloscyllium plagiosum; assembly: GCF_037043375.1. Lineage (NCBI taxonomy): Eukaryota > Metazoa > Chordata > Chondrichthyes > Orectolobiformes > Hemiscylliidae > Chiloscyllium > Chiloscyllium plagiosum. Next base: position 104,406,739 of record NW_028270146.1, on the reverse strand, counting down.
ACAACCTAAACTGGTCCAGTTAAGCCCAAAGTCTTCATTTCCTCCAACCTCTCCACATGTCCAGACTGCCTCAAAGACTTCAATAGAAGCTGCACAGCAGCAGCAGAAAGCTTGGCAGAACTTGGCAGTGACTGCCCGAACCTCAGGCCCTGGTGTCCTACTCTCCACTCAGGCCCCTGCAGTCTCCCAGACAATAGCCACCAATCGGGTAAAGCAACCATCCCAGCAAGGTCAACCCAAGTCAAGCAAGCCAGTCAGTGTTCGGGTTCTCCAGCAGGGCACTGGTGTGGTACTGCAGTCCCAGTCATTACCTCGGGCACTGCTGACTGGTCAAGGCCAGTCCACCTTGCCTGGGCACTTGGCCACCAGAGTCTCAGCAAGCACTGGTCCCCAGCGGCTTTCAGCAATTCAACCTGGACCTGTTTTGACCACCCAGAGTGGGTCTGTGCTAGCCATCCACAGACAGCCAGCTACGGGTCGCATTGTGGGACGTGTGCAGGCATCTCCGGGACAAATAGTTTGCAGCCAGTCAATGCCTGCTCACGTCTTGATGACCCAGAATGTGGTGGGACAGTCGATTACCAGCCACTGTGACATTGGCCAGGTGTACACAGCATCAAACTCACAGTTGACGGTCAATGAAGGAGCAGCACAGAGACTATCTATATCCGTGCAACCACAGCCCAGTCAACCAACTCTGTCTACAAGCTTCCTGGTGCCGAGTCAGCTGGAAGCTAGCTTTGGTTCGCAATTAGATTTGTCTGGTCAAACACCAGAAGGGCAGCTGGATCCAACTGTGCCTCTGCCAAATCAGCTACCAGTGCTCAGTGAGACTGAACTTCTTGGACCAGCCTTGAGTATTCAGCAGTCAAGCACCAGTGACCCTGATAGCAACATTGTGAAGGTTCCATTTGCCCCTCAGTCTCCGTTCACATCAGCTGTTGAGCTTCAGCAGATTCCTGCTCTGGCCCAGTGTCGCCAACAAACGCACCAGTCTCAGTCCCAACCAGCAGAGCATCATCACTCTGGACTGCTGTCAGCTCTAGCATCAAAACCCAACAGCATCTCAGCCAAAACTACCGACAAACCTAATAACGAGGGAGCCACAGGAGCAGCACTCAACGCTGACCAGCTTTTGCTTTTCCAACAGGTCAGTCTTTGATGTTGTAGCAGATACTGGTTATGCTTTATACTTCTGCAGGTAAGGTGTTTCAAGAAAATCAATAAAACAACAAAGATGTAGGAGCAGAAATAGGCCATTCGGCCTATGCTGTACTCTGCATTTCAATGAGATCATGTCTGATCTGATAATCTTTTACTTCACTTTCCTGCCTTTTCCCCATAACCCTTGATTGCTGCCTTGATTAAAAATCTCTCTATCTCAGTCTTGAATATACTTAATGACCCACCATCTACAGACCTCTGTGGTGAAGAATTCCACAGATTCACTACTCTCAGAGAAAAAGATTCTTAGAGGACTTGGCAGGGTAGATGTGGAAAAGTTGTTTCCCCCGTGGAATTTCTATATTAAGTAAGTGACTCCTTACTCTGAGAAACAACATTTCCACATCTACCCTGTCGAGTCGTCCAAGAATCTTGTATGATTCATATATTTTATCACTTTTGGCTCGTGGGAATCCAGATAAGGTAAATTGCTTTTCAGATTAAGAAGAAACCTCATCCTGGATTGACGGTCTTGTCACATGAGGACAGGTTGAGTAGCTTTCGCCTGTATCTATTCTTGTTTAGAATGATGACAAGTTTTAAAACATGTCAGATGTTTTGACATAACATAAGCATCGATGTTTAATATACCAGGGACTCAAGGATTATGGGGGACATACAGGAAAGTGGGTTTGAGACCACAACCAGATCAGACATAATCTTATTGATTGGTATAGCAGGCTCAAATGGCTGCTAGTTCTATGCTTCTAGGATAAGGCACTCAAAATGCTGAGGAGGTCAGTTCAAGTTTGAAGATGTATGTTCGGTATCAGGACCAAAGGCAGGCAGTGGAGTCAAGGTAAGCCTTAACTGAATGAGGTGGTATCCCAGGTTGGAGAGGTTCTCCTAGTTAGAGTCATAAACTCATGGAAACAGACTCTTCGGTCTAACCAGTCCATGCCAACGATACACCCAAACTAAACTAGTCCCACTTGCCTGTGTTTGGCCCATATCCCTCCAAACCTTTCCTATGTACCTGTCCTAACGTCTTTTAAATGTTATAATTGTACCTGGATCTACCACTTCCTCTGGCAATTTATTCCACATACGGACCACCCTCTGTGTAAAAACATTGCCCCTCATATTTTTTATAAATCTTTCTCCACTCACGTTAAAAATATGCCTCCTGGTTTTGCACTCCCCTACTCTAGGGAAAATACCCTTGTTATTCACCTTATCTATGCCCTTCATGATTTTGTAAACCTCAATAAGGCCATCCCTCAATCTCCTATGCTCCAGTGAAAAAGGTCCCAGTCTTTCCAGTCTATTTTTATATCTCGAACCCTCCAGTTCCGGAAACATCCTGTGGATGTTAACCCTGCTTGCAAGATATATCAGAATTGGGAATCAAACACAGAAGACTGGTTCTTTTGTCTTGAAAAAATAGATGACCCATAGATAATCCAGTCATCATTTTAAATGAGAAAGGGATTTGATAGGGCAGGAGATATCTCCACAAGTGGGCAACACCAGAGCTGCAAAATGTAAAATTAAGGTGTCTGTTAGTAAATCCAACAGGGAATTTTGGAGATGCCCATTTTTCCCAAAGGTGTGGGAATGTGGAGCTCAGTACCACATGAGGCTGGATTTTACAGAATGTGTGGTTTCCCCCTGCCCCAGCTTTGATTCACACTAAGCAGGAAGGACTGTTCCCCTGCTGTCACCCAATGGACAATTGCCCGTTAATAGTGTGGAGCTTTCACCCTGTCGGAGATAGGATATTCTCTGTGTATCTCAGTGGTCCCAGCAGTAGGAGGAATCACTGCCACCCCCAGTGGGGTGTGTGTGTCTATACACACATATACAGTATATAGTTTCCCGACTTTCATGTGATAGGTCCTTAATTGACTGTTTAAAGGCTTAATTGACTGTTTAAAGTTAGCCTAAGGGCGACAGTCCAATTAAACTCCCTTGAATTTCATACAAATTGGGGGTGGAGGGGTAAATAATCGAAAGATTACTTTTACGAGCCCTCTCCCCTTGGTGACACGGGGAGAGTGAAATGCAGGGCTGTGGTGTGGGGAGATGGGTTGAGGTATACTGCTTTGATGGATTGAAGGAAAGTTAGGTGACTAAATGAGGGAGAAGCGACTAGTAGGTTTTCAAGATCAAAATGGTCCAAGCTACCTTGAGGGAAAGGGAATAGGCAGACAGTGCAGGGAGCTCCTGTGGCCGTTCCCTCAATAATAAGAATACCATTTGGATACTGTTTTAGGGGACAACGTACCAGGGGAAAACCACAGCGGCCAGGTTTCGGGCACTGTGGCTCACAAGGGAAGGGCGGAGAATAGGAGAACAATAATGATATGAGAGTCAGTTGTTAGAGGTACAGACGGGACATTCTGTGGTTGCGAGCAAGACTCCTGGATGGTGTGTTGCCACCAGGCTTCAGGATTCTTAAGGGGAGGGAGAGCAGCCAGAAGTCATGGTACACATTGGTACCAATGACATAGGTAGGGAAAGGGAGGAGGACCTGAAAAGAGAATATAGGAAGTTATATTGGAAGCTAGAAGGCCGGATGAACAGAGGAGTAATCTCAGGATTTCTACAGGTGCCACATGCTAGTGAGGCTAGGATTAAAGAGCAAGTGAAGCTGAACGCAGGGCTGATGCAGGTGGGAAGGCTTCAGATATGTGATCTTGGGATACTTCTGGGGAAGGTGGGACCTGTCAAGAAGGGCAGGTTACACCTGAACTGGAGGGGCACCAAGATCCTGGACAGGAGGTTTACTGGCACTTTTGGGAGGGGTTAAACTCGATTGGCAGCGGGGTGGGAACCTGAGCTATACGGATCAGATGATGGAGTAGGTAGTGAACAGTCAGATACAGCATGCAGAGAGACTGTGAGGAGGGATATGCACTTGATAGGGCAAAAGTACAGTCAGTATGATAAGTTGTCTATTTTAATGCAAAAAATGTCAGGAATAAGGGTGATGAACTCAGAGCATGGATCAGTACTTGGAACTCTGATGTTGTGGCCATTACGGAGACTTGGATATTACAGGGGCAGGAATGGTAGTGAATGTTCCAGGATTTAGATGTTTCAGAAGGAATGGGGGGGGTAGATAAAAGAGGTGGAGGAGTGGCATTGCTAATCAGAGATAGTATCATGGTTGCAGAAAGGGAGGTCGTTGAAGAGGGTTTGCCTACTGAGTCAATACGGGTGGAAGTCAGAAACAGGAGAGGAGCAGTCACTCTACTGGAAGTTTTCAACAGGCCCCCCAGTAGCAACAGAGACACAGAGGAACAGATTGGGAAGCAGATATTGGAAATGTGTAGAAGTAACAGAGTTGTTGTCATGGGTGTCTTTAACTTAATATTGATTGGAACCCACTTAGTTCAAATATTGGAGCAGTTTTTGTCAGGTGTGTCTCAGAAGGGTTCTTGATGCAATATGTAGATAGGCTGACCAGAAGGGAGGCCATATTGGATTTGGTGCTTGGCAACGAGCCATGTCAGGTATCAGATCTCTCGGTGGGACAGCATTTTGGTGATAGTAATCGCAACTCCATGAATGTTATGAAAGTCATGGAAAGGGATAGGAGCAGACAATATGGGAAAGTATTTAATTGAGGGAGGGGGAATTACAATGCTTTTAGGCAGAAAATGGGGCACCAAATTGGCACTGAAGTTCCCAGGGAAATGCACAACAGAAATGTGGAGGTTGTTTAAGAAGCACCTGCTGATCATATAGGAAAGTTTGTCCCACTGAGGTTGAAAGAACCTTGGGTGACAAGGGATGTGGAACATCTAGTCAAGAGGAAGAAGGAAGCTTACGTAAGGTTGAGGAGGTAAGGATCGGACAGGGCTCTAGAGAGTTACAAAGTAGCCAGGAAGGAACTGAAGAATGGACTTAGGAGAGCTAGAGGGGGTATGACAAAGCTTTAGTGGGTAGGATTAAGGAAAACCCTAAGGCGTTCTATGCTTATGTGAGGAACAGGAGAATGGCGAGAGTGAGGGTAGGACCAAATAGGGAGAGTGCAAGGAACTGGAATTGGAGGAAGTAGGGGAGGTCCTAAATAAATACCTTGCTTCAGTATTAACTACTGAGAGGGACCTTGATGTTTCTGAGGACAGCGTGTAACAGACTGATATGCTCGACCAAGTTGATGTTAGAAAGGATGATATGCTGAACATTTTGAAAAACATAAGGGTACATTAATTACCTGGGCCAGATGGGATATACTCTAGGTAAGTGAGGGAAGAGATTGCTGTGCCTCTGGTGATAATCTTTGCATCCTCACTGTCCACTGGAGTAGTGCCAGATGATTGGAGGATCATAAATATTATTCCCTTGTTCATGAAAGGGAATAATCCTGGGAATTACAAACCAGTCAGTCTTACATCTGTGGCAGGCAAATTATTGGACAGGATTCTGAGGGTCAGGATTTATAATTACTTGGAAAACCATAGTTTGATTAGAGATAGTCAGCATGGCTTTGTTAGGGACAGGTCATGCCTCACAAACCTTATTGAATTCTTTGAGGATGTTACAAAAAACATTGTTGAAGGTAGAGCAGTGGATATGGTGTAAATGGATTTTAGCAAGGCGTTTGATAAGACTCCCATGGAGGCTCATTCAGAATGTAAGGAGGCCTGGGATACAAGGAACACTGTCCGTCTGAATACAGAATTGGCTGGCCCAAAGAAAACAGTGGGTGGTGGTAGATGGAAAATATCCAGCCTGAGTTCGGTAACCAGTAGTGTTCCACTGGGATCCGTTCTGGGATGTCTGCTGTTTGTGATTTTTATAAGTGACTTGGATGAGGAAGTAGAAGGGGGGTAGTAAGTTTGCCAATGACACGAGGGTTGATGAAGTTCTGGATAGTGTGGAGGGTTGTTGTAGATTGCAACAAGACATTGACAGGGTGCAGATCTGAGCTGTTAAGTGGCAGATGGAGTTTAATCTGGAAAAGTGTCAGGCCATTCACTTTGGAAGATAAAATTTGAATACAGAATACAGGATTAAAGGCAGGATTCCTGGCAGTGTGGAGGAACAGAGAGATCTTGGGGTCTATGTCCATCAATCCTTCAAAGTCACCACCCACGTTGATAGGGTTGTTCAGAAGATGTATGGTGTGTTGGCTTTCATTAACAGGGGAATTGGGTTTAAGAGCCGTGAGGTTATGCTGCAGCTCTATAGAGCCCTGGTTAGGCCACACTTGGAATATTGTGTTCAGTTCTAGTTGCCTCTTTATAGTAAAGGTGTGGAAGCTTTAGAGAGGGTGTGGAGGAGATTAACCAGGAAGCTGTCTGGACTGGAGGACATGTTTTATAAAGAAAGGTTGAGGGAGCTAAGGCATTTCTCATAGGAGCGAAGAAGGATTAGAGGTGACTTGATAGAGGTGTACGGGATTTTGAGAGACATAGATAGATTGGATAGCCAGAGACTTTTTCCCAGGGCGGAAATGTCTGTCACAAGGGGGCATCATTTTAAGATAATTAGAGGAAGGTTAGGGGAGATGTCAGAGGTAGGTTCTTTACTCAGAGAGTGGTAGGTGCGTGGATTGCACTGCCAGCAGTGGCGGTCAAGTCAGATACATTAGGGATATTTAAGTGATTCTTGGATATAGAACGTAGAACAATACAGCACAGAACAGGTCCTTCGGCCCACGATGTTGTGCCGAACTTCTAACCTAGATTAAGTACCCATCCATGTACCTATCCAAATGCCGCTTAAAGGTCGCCAATGATTCCGACTCTACCACTCCCACGGGCAGCGCATTCCATGCCCCCACCACTCTCTGGGTAAAGAACCCACCCCTGACATCTCCCCTATACCTTCCACCCTTCACCTTAAATTTATGTCCCCTTGTAACACTCTGTTGTACCCGGGGAAAAAGTTTCTGACTGTCTACTCTATCTATCCCTCTGATCATCTTATAAACCTTTATCAAGTCACCCCTCATCCTTCGCCGTTCCAACGAGAAAAGGCCGAGAACTCTCAACCTATCCTCGTACGACTTCCTCTCCATTCCAGGCAACATCCTGGTAAATCTTCTCTGCACCCTCTCCAAAGCTTCCACATCTTTCCTAAAGTGAGGCGACCAGAACTGCACACAGTACTCCAACTGTGGCCTAACCAAAGTCCTGTACAGCTGCAACATCACTTCACGACTCTTGAATTCAATCCCTCTGCTAATGAACGATAATACTCCATAGGCCTTCTTACAAACTCTATCCACCTGAGTGGCAACCTTCAAAGATCTATGTACATAGACCCCAAGATCCCTCTGTTCCTCCACCTGACTAAGAACCCTACCATTAACCCTGTATTCCGCATTCTTATTTGTTCTTCCAAAATGGACAACCTCACACTTGGCAGGGTTGAACTCCATCTGCCACTCCTCAGCCCAGCTCTGCATCATATCTAAGTCCCTCTGTAGCCGACAACAGCCCTCCTCACTGTCCACAACTCCACCTATCTTCGTATCATCTGCAAATTTACTGACCCATCCTTCGACTCCCTCATCTAAGTCATTAATAAGTCATTAATAAAAAGGCACATGAAAGTTATTACAATGTAATATATAGATCAATCTGATCTTAGAGTAGGATAGAAGGCTGCACAACACCAAGGATGGAAGGGCCTGTACTGTTCTATGTTCTACATTCTCCTGACTTGCCACAACCCAACTTCCTTTTGCCCCAACCTAACCCTAAGCTTAGCTGTTATCGTTCCTCAAGCTTCTTTCAAGCTCATTGTGTCCACAAGACCCCTTCCTATGCCCTCAACCTTAAAGTGCTAACTACACAATAGTCCTTCTGGATTCCACATTAGGTGATCTTATTGCAATTCTCTCATCTTATGTTGTATTTCCCTCCCTCCCTCCCCTCCTCCTTCAAATCACCCCATCCTCAATAACAAAAGTACTGACTGTCCTTGCAACTCACCAGCTTCCCTCTCCACCTCCCTTTCCAAAGTCCTTGATGATGTTGTGACCTGCCAAATCTGTCCCGAAACTCCATGTTTGAATCTCTCCTCTCAGCTTTCTGTCTTGTATAACTCTTATTAAAGTCATTGGCTTCCTATGTGACATTGACAAAGGCACACTTTGCCTCCTCACCTGCATATCATCATCTTTCAGCATTCTGTCCAGACTTTCCAGCTTCGCTCACCTGGTTCCATTCTTATCCCTGTCATTATATTCAGAGTATCACATGCAATGGCTCCTCTTCCCATCCCTACACTATTATCTCTATTACCAAGGATCTATCTTTGACCACCTCCAGTTTCTTATCTACATGTTATCCTTCGGTGACATTACCTGAAAGCACAATGTTAGTTTTCACATGTATGCTGGCAATATCCAGCTCTACCTTACCAGCGCCTATTTGCATTCCTCCACTGTCACTAAATTCAATGTGACCAACATTCAGTTCTTGATGAGTACAGATAACCTCCAACAAAACATTCGGAAGACCGAAGCTGTGTTTCCATCACCATCCTGCTGCAAACTCCATTTTGCAGCTATAGACTCCATCCTTCTCTCTCCCTGTCACAACAGTCTGAGCTGGAACCAGACTGCTCCGATCCTACTGTTGGATTTGACCTGGAGATGAGCATCTGACCGCATTCTGAAAAAAAATCACAGAATTCTTGTTGTGACACAGAAGGAAAACATTCAGGCCATTGCCTCCACACCAGCTGTTCGAATGAGTGTCATTCATGCTGATTTCCTGCTTTGTCCCCTAGACTCTTGCACATAATTTCTAACCAAGTTTCCAATATTGTCTTGAAAGACTCATTCATGCCTTTTTCCACCCTTGCCTGATTTCATCTGCTGCTGAAGCCATCACTAATTTCTTCATTATTTATTGATTTGATTGTTGCAGTCTGTTTCTTTGCACCGTCCATAGTTCGATCGCCCACAAACTTGAGGTCTTTGAAAGCCTCAGCTGCTGGTGAATCAGCTCATTCCAGCCATTCACGCCCAACTTTCAATTATTTGCTGATGGCATTGGCCCCCAGTTCAGCATGTTTTAAAATCTTCATTATTCTTTTCCCATCTCTGTGATTTCCTCCAGTCTTAGCCCCAGAATTTGCTGCACATCACCATTTCTGGCTTCCTGAGCATTCCTGATTTCCAGTTTTTCCACATTCAAGTACCTGGGTCCTGCATTCAGGAATGCCCTTCCCCATCACTGTCTCTTCCTTTGAGCTGCTGTCTTAAAACTGGCCTCTTTGACCAAGCTATCATTGTCTGTCAAACTATCTCCTTGTGTGGCTGGATGCTTGGAACACAGCATCACCATGTTTTTAGAACTATTTCGATGTACATTGTCATTGTAATAAAGAAGCCACATTTTCTTGTTGAGATTTGTATTATCAGTAAAGGTGATTTCTCTTAATTCTACAAAGGTCTATTTTTATTTTGGCATTCTTTCACTGGATATTAGTGATATGACAAGCAGAGCATTTATTGCCCATCCCCAATGGTCCTTCAGTGGTAGCTGCCTTTTTGAACCACTGTAGTCCATGTGCTGTCGGTTGAACCGTAATGCCCTTATGGAGGTTTTCTGTATTATTGGTGATATATTTCCAAGTCAGGATGGTGAGTGGCTTGGAGAAGAACTTGTAGGTGATGATGTTCCCATGTATCTGCTGCCCTTTCCTTCTAGATCGTAGAGGTCTTGGGTTTGCAAATAGCCTTGGTAAGTTTTTGCAGTGCATCTTGTAGTTAGTTAGTCCACACTGCTGCTACCGAATGACAATGGTGGAGGGAGTGGAGAAATGTGCATGTGGTGCCAATCAAGTGGGCTGCCTTGTCCGGGATGGTGTCAAAATTCTTGAGTGTTGGATCTGCATCAATCCAGGCAAGTGGGGAGTATTGCATCGCACCCTTACTTGTGCCTAGAAGGTGGCTCTGAGGAAGCAGGAAGTGAGTTACCTGCCACTGTATTCTGATCTGATCTTGTAGTCGTTGTGTCTATGTGGTGAGTCCAGTGGAGTTTTTGGTCAATGCTAAGTTCCAGGATGTTGACAATGGGGGATTTGATGATGGTAACACCATTGACTATCAATGGGTGATGGTTAAATTCTCTCCTGTTGGAGATTGTCATTATCTGGCATTTGTATGGCGCAAATGTTCCTTACCACTGGATATTGTCCAGGTCTTGCTGCATTTGGACATGGCTGGCTGCTAAAGTGTTTATTAAAATGAATTATTTTTAACCTTTTTTATTTCCAGAAAGAGCAAAAACAGCAGCTCCTTTACCAGCAAGCCTTGAAGCTCCAACAGGAGAAAGGCCTCTCACTGACCTCTGGCAATGGCTTGGCTGTACCACTCTCTGCCAGCAGTGTCCCACCATCTGGAAGTAGACCTGGAGTACAAACAAACACTGTCCTCATACCAGCCAACACTTTTCTGGTGGAGCCCAAAAACCAAACAGTCTTACCTCAGAGTCAACCCAGCCAATTCCTGCCAGCCTTGCCAGGCCAGGTATGAACTGATTCCAAGTTGCAATATCTTTATTTAAGTAGGTGTATCTCTGTTTACTTTCTCCTGAAGCCAAACCCAATGGAATTCTCATCAGACATCCGTTAAAGTTGTGATTTTGTCACTAGTATTGTTCATTTGAGAAGTTATATTTATCCCTTGTTGGATCCTTGTTGCTATCAGTTTTCAAAGCAACAATGACCTTCATTTATATAGTGCTTTTAACAATGTAATAGTGCATATCAGATTGTAAGTTGACATCATGCCACATAAAGGAAAATGAAACCAAATGAGGAGAGGGTGATCAAAGAGGAATGTGATAAGACTTGCCTTATTCTCCATTGGGATAGAAAGTGAAGCAGTCCAGTCCAAAAAAAAGGGAGGACATGAGATAGCTTTGGCAAATAGAGTTAAGGAGAATCCAAAGGGTTTTTACAAATACATTAAGGACAAAAGGGGAACTAGGGACAGACTAGGGCCCCTCAAAGATCAACTAGGAGAAAGTGAGGACTGCAGATGATGGAGTACCAGAGTTGAAAAATGTGGTGCTGGAAAAACACAGCAGGCCAGGCAGCATCCAAGGAGCAGGAGAATCGACGTTTCGGGCATAAGCCCTTTTCCTGAAGAAGAGCTTATGCCCAAAACGTCGATTCTTCTGCTCCTCAGATGCTGCCTGGCCTGCTGTGTTTTTCCAGCACCACATTTTTCAACCCCTCAAAGATCAGCAAGGCAGCCTTTGTGTGGAACCACAGGATATGGGTGAGATACTAAACGAGTGTTTTGCATCAGGGTTTTTCTGTGGAAAAGGACATGGAAGGTATAGAATGTAGGGAAATAGATGGTGACATCTTGAAAAATGTCCATGTTACAGAGGAGGAAGTGCTGGATGTCTTGAAATGCACAAAGGTGGATATATCCCCAGGACCTGATCAGGTGTACCTTCGAAATCTGTGGCAATCTAGGGAAGTGATGCTGGGTCTCTTGCTGAGATATTTGTACCATCGATAGTCACAGGTGAGGTGCCAGAAGACTTCCCTAGGAGGTTGGCTAACATGATGCCACTATTTTAAGAAAGGTGGTAAGGACAAGCCAGGGAACTATAGACCAGTGGTGGGCAAGTTGTTGGAGGGAATCTTGAGGGACAGGATGTACATGTATTTGGAAAGGCAAGGACTGATTAAGGATAGTCAACGTGGCTTTGTCTATGGGAAATCATGTTTCACGAATTTGATAGAGTTTTTTGAGGAAGTAACCACTTCTGAAGAAGTATCCTTTAAAGAGGATTGATAAGGGCAGAGCAATGGTCGTGATCTATATCGACGTTTGTCAGACTTTCAACAAGGTTCCCCATGGGACATTGGTTAGCAAGGTTAGATCACATGGAATACAGGGAGAACTAGCCATTTGGATACAGAACTGGTTCAAAGGTAGAAGAGAGAGGATGGAGGTGGAGGGTTGTTTTTCAGACTGGAGGCCTGTGACCACAAGGATTGGTGCTGGGTCCACTACTTTTCGTCATTAATATAAATTAGTTGGATGTGAGCATAAGAGGTATAGTTAGTAGGTTTGCAGATGACACCAAAATTGGAGGTGTAATGGACAGTGAAGAAGGTTACCTCAGATTTCAATAGGATCTTGATCAGATGGACCACTGGGCTGAGAAGTGGCAAATGGAGTTTAATTCAGAAAAATGTGAGGTGCTGCATTTTGGGAAAGCAAATCTTAGCAGCACTTATACACTTAATGGTAAGGTCCAGGGGAGTGTTGCTGAACAAAGAGACCTTGGAATGCAGGTTTATAGTTCCTTGAAAATAGAGTCGCAGTTAGATAGGAGAGTGAAGAAGGCGTTTGGTATGCTTTCCTTTATTGGACAGAGTGTTGAGTACAGGAGTTGGGAGGTCATGTTGCAGCCGTACAGGATATTAGTTAGGGCATTGTTGAAATATTGCGTGCAATTCTGGTCTCCTTCCTATCGGAAGGATATTGTGAAACTTGAAAGGGTTCAGAGAAGATTTACAAGGATGTTGCTAGGGTTGGAGAATTTGAGCTATAGGAAGAGGTAGAATAGGCTGGGGCTGTTTTCCCTGGAGTGTCGGAGGCTGAGGGGCTGACCTTATAGAAGTTTATAAAATCATGAGGGTCATAGACAGGATAAATAGGCAAAGTCATTTCCCTGGGGTAGGGGAGTCCAGAACAGACGGCATAGTTTTAGGGTGAGAGGGGAAAGATATAATAGAGACCTAAGGGGCAACGTTTTCACATAGAGGGTGGTGCATGATTGGAATGAGCTTCCAGAGAAAGTGATGGAGGCTAATACGATTGCAATATTTAAAAGACATCTGGATGGGTATATGAATAGGTTGGGTTTGGAGGGATATGGGCCGGGTGCTGGCAGATGGGACTCGATTGGGTTGGGATATCTGGTCAGCACGGACGAGTTGGACCGAAGGGTCTGTTTCCGTGCTGTACATGTCTATGACTCTGTGACTAGGGTCCTAAATTTTAATGAAGGAATTTACAAAGATGTGAGGGGTGAGTTGGCTGCTATATATTGGGTAACTTCATTGAAAGGCGCGACACTGTATAGGCAATGGTTAGTGTCTAGGAATTGAATGCATGCATTGCAATAGCTGGACAGTTGTTTTGCTATAATATGCATTTCGTCAGCACGAATTGGCTATATCGTGATTGACAAACTGTGGGCATTGTTTGGATAACGCGAACCATCTACCGAACGGGTATTGCAATTTTCTATTAGCGATCTTCTACAGTGCAATTTTTGGTAGCATTTTTCCATAGCACGAGGTTGCAGAGGAACACAACTGTCGCGTTATTGCAGAATGACCTGTGCATTCCTTTTAGACAAAAGAACAGAAAAAGAGAAGTGCTCAACTATGACTAACAAAATAAATTGAAGGTAATACTAACTTCAGAGAGGAGCCATATCAATTTACTAGAGAATGTAGCAAACCTCAGGTTTGGAAGCAGTGTAGAATTTAGCAAAGAAGGCTCAAGAAGTTGATTAAGAGGGAAAAAAATGGGAGTTCCAAGATGGCAGCAATCTGAAATGATAGCTTTGCTGGACTTTGCACTACAACACAGGCGAGGCAGAGCTGCAGCCCACCCAGTCAAGTCATTTCTACATACAAAGTCTGTTAAAGAGCCGTAGAACCTTAAAGTCTTACTTACCTTCATTCCCGTCGCGAGGAAATGCCAAAGAAAGAAAGGAGCTCACCGGAGGCTGGGGCCGCAACCCAACTCATTGGCGCATTGGACCTGATTACTTACCAGGCCTTGGTTGCAGAGCTCACAAAGTCTTGCAAGATGCCAGGAAAGCAGATCAAGGAAAAGCTGGCCCTGATATCTGCTATGTTTCAGAAGGATGAGCACAGCTGGGTGACCTCGGGATAAGGTCAGACGAGGTCGAACGCCGAGTCACAGTGCTGGAGGCCAAGATTGACTTTTCTAAGGATAAGATCAAAGCCCTGGAAATGCAGGTCCGTGGTCTACTCGATCATGTTGATGATCTTGAGAATAGGGGCAGAAGGAAGAATCTTGGTATTGTTGGTCTGCCAAGGGAAAAATTGTTGAGCAGTCAATGGAATTCTTTGCGAAGTGGCTGCCAGAATTCCTTAGCTTGGAAGCTAAAATGGGAAAAATGAAAATTAAAAGAGCTCTATCCTGGTGCGGTTCCACAATTATCGAGTTAAACAAAGTGTCATGGAAGTTTTCACAACCCAAGGGAAGGATCCAGGGGCTTTGGTTTGCGAGGGCTCCAGGATCACGTTTTTTCAGGACTTCTCGGCAGCGGTGATCTGGAAAAAGAAATCCTACATTGGCATCAAGAAAAGATTAAGAGAGCTTGGGATCCAGTACTCTCTAAGATATCCAGCAGTGTTTAGGCTTACCTTTAATGGATCTGTACACTTACTTCACTGACCAGAGAAAGCAAGAAACTTTGTGGGCACACTAACTTAGACTAGAAAATTTAATAGGTACAGGTAATAGCGTTGTTTGGGTCAGTTCTTCTTAAAGGAAGTCTAGTTGGGGTTTTCTTTCTTGTTGGTAATAATCTGCGTTCAATTACACTCGGGAATGGACAGAATATTCACTTCTAGCTTCTAAGTTAAGCTATACCGGGAATGAATCGGGTATTTACTTTTAACACCTTTGTTCACATTACTATTCTTTTTTTTTATTTTCCCTTTTTCTGCCTGTGTTTGTGGTGCAGCCCCAGCCAGGAGGAGTTAAGAAGATGGTTGGGATGGCAAGATACCTATGGACGGGCAGTTTAAGCCGGGTTCTGGTATTTAACTACCTTGATTGCCATATTGGCAACGGAGTGGGAAACAGGGTCTTGGGGTGTGTAGGTGCCCACTCTGAGCGGGGGATAAATTGACACTTTACATGCAGTTGTTTTTTGTTGTACATAGTTTTTGTGAAAGTTTTGTAGATTTGTTAGTTGTAGCTGTTTTAGTTTTTGTAGTTGTTGCGGTCTGTGGATTTTCTTTCAATGAGGGTCAGCGAGTTGTAATTTGACTTCAACATTTCTGGAGTCTAAATGTTGCTACAGAATGCAACGGCTTTGGTGTGCCTAAATGGTGTGCCTGGAATATTAAGGGGAGCCACTCGCCAGTTAGAGGAAAAAGGTACTCTCCAGTCTTACAAAGGAAAGGATGGATATTGTCTTATTGCAAGAGACGCATCTGGATGATAAGGGACATTTGAAATTGCAGCAGAGTGGTTATGATCGGATTATTTCTCATATTTTAATATTAGGAGTAGGGGGTGGCCATACATGTCAGGAGGAATCTCCCGTTTAAGTTAATAGAGCATGTTAAAAACACATACGGGAGGTTCGTAATCTTTAAAACCATGATAAATGGAGAAGAATATGGTATTTTAAATGTTTACTGCTCCCTAGCTCATCCCTTCAAATTTCTGGTAGATGCATTCTCTAAGCTGATTAGTCTTGTATCTCAGCATATTATCATGAGGGGGGTTGTAATTGTTTTATGGATCCTATGGTAGACAGATTTCCCAAAGGCCCCCCGATACTCTCTTTACAATGTAAGCAGTTGGAGGATTTGTGTGTTGAACTAGGGTTGGTGGAAGTCTGGAGGCATACCCACCCTGCAGGCAGGGATTTTATTTCTTCTCCAATCCGCATGGGTGTCACACCAGGATTGATCTCTTTTTGAACCCTGCAGCACATTTGGACTCGGTGACATCCTGTACAATTGGGAATATTACTATCTCTGATCACACTCCAGTGTACTTATTGGTCAAGAGTAAGGACACTGTAGTAGGTTCAGGATACTGGTGAATGGATCCCTTCATCCTTAAGGATAGTACGTTTGTTCAGTATTTCTCCAGTGAATTCAGGGCATTCCTAGATATTAATTCAGGCTCGGCCAGTAATCCATCCATTTTCTGGAAAACTGCTAAAGCTTAGGCTAGGGATTTAGCTATTTCCTACTCTGCCAGTAAGAAGCGGCAGAACAGTGAGCAGCAACATCTGCTCGAAACATGGCTGAAGGCAGCAAAGAAGGCATTACTTTAAAATGGCCCTCGTTGGCTAAGCACTTCGATCCACACTGAACTCCATGCTTACACAAACAACTAAGAAGGAGCTTACTTTTGCAAAACAAAGGTTGTTTGAGCATGATGATAAACCAGGCAAGTACTTAGCGTTTCTTGCCAGGAAAAAGAGCCCCCCGCCCCCAAGTCATCACTTCGATCAGGGAAGGTGCTGGAAACCTAACCTGTGATTCTAAAAGGATTAACACGGCATTTTGGAGATTTTACTCCGAATTATACCAGTCTGAAAGTTGAGGATGAGCTGGTTAGGCTGGAGTCTTTTCTCAAGAATCTGGATCTCCCAGGTGTAACCTCCAAACAAGAGTCTTTCCTTAATGCCCCATTATCAGTGCAAGTGGTGCAGGAGCTTCAGTGCAGAAAGGTGCCTGGTACTGACAAACGTCCCAGTGAATTTTGTAAAGGATTTATAAACATACTGTCAGGACTGATGCTCAGCATGTTCAATGATTCATATAGTCATGTCTGTCTTCTGCCATCCTTAAGAGAGGTCAATATCTCTCTTATTCTTAAAAAAGGGAAGGCCCAGGAGAACTGTGCTTCCGAAAAGCCCATCTCACTTTTCAACGTTGATTACAAAATCCTCTCTAAGACTTTTACACTAAGGCTAGAAACTGTGTTGCCTTCCATTATTAAAGAGGACCAGACAGGCTTTATAAAGTGCCGCAGATCATTTAATAATGTTAGGAAGTTACTCAGAGTGATCCAAGCGTGTCAACAACAGTCTGTCCAGGGATTAGTGATCTCTCTTGGTACAGAGAAGGCATTTGATAGGGTTGAGTGGCCGTATCGTTTTTATTGTTTATTGCAGTTTGGCCTGGGTGAAGCCTTTATCAGATGTGTGAAGATTCTTTACAGTGACCCTCTTGCTGCGGTTCTTACCGATGGTGTGCAGTCAAGCAATTTTAATATCCT
Organism: Chiloscyllium plagiosum; assembly: GCF_037043375.1. Classification (NCBI taxonomy): domain Eukaryota; kingdom Metazoa; phylum Chordata; class Chondrichthyes; order Orectolobiformes; family Hemiscylliidae; genus Chiloscyllium; species Chiloscyllium plagiosum. The sequence continues at coordinate 104,389,563 of NW_028270146.1, read as the reverse complement.
CAGGGGTAGTCGTCAGGACAACTCTCACTATTGCTCTTTATATTGGTGACTGAACCGCTAGCGAAGACCATTCGTTGGGTTCCAACATATCTGCTGCAGAAGTGGGGTCAAAGTCACACAAGATTACATTGTATATGGATGATATCCTTACCTTTTTGCCAAATCCAGGAGTTTCGGTACCTCATCGGATACAATGCGTCAATTTGTTTGGCATTTTTATGGGTTACAAGATCAACTTTGCAGAATCAGAGGCCATGCCTATGGGTGGTGTCCCGAAAGTGCCTGGTTTCGAGGGTGAATCCCGATTTCCCTTTAAATGGTCACGGGAAGGTTTTCTTTATTTATGTCTATTCATTACTCCCATTTTTGATCGACTGTTTAAAGCTAATTTTGCCCATTTATTTGACAAAATCAAACAGGACCAGTGAAGGTGGGAGGCACTTCCTATTTCTTGGCTCGGTTGGATAGCCCTCATTAAAATAAACATTCTCCTCCGCTTATTGTATGCTATGTGAATGCTCCCTTTGATCTTCACGAGGCAAACATTCAGGAAAATGAACAATTGGTTCATTTCTTTCATCTGGTATCATAAGCAACCCCTTATTAAATTAACTAAATTACAACTGCACCACAGATTGGAAGGTGTGGACCTCCCAGATATAAAAACTATCAGTTAAATTCGCTGTTATCTTACGTGAGTGATTGAGCCCATGGGGGTCCACTTTCAATATGGTTAGATATCAAAACTTCTCAGGCAGGGTGCCCTCTTACTAGCTTGATGTTCCTGGACAAAATGAGGACAGTTAAGGAATATTGCCAAAATCCAATAGTCATCAGTACTGTTACAGCATGGAGGGCAATGCAGCAAAGTGAAGGCAATATTGCTAAAACATTATTTCTTATGCCTGTAATTGGCATGCTGGGTTTTTGACCAGGGATGATGGCCTCTGGGTTCAAACTCTGGGTAGTTAGGAGTGTGTTTGAGGGAGACATACTGATGTCTTTTGACCAGTTAGCTCGCAAGTACAATCTACCTAGCAGATGCCTCTTCTGCTTTTTTCAAATCAGGGACTTCATTCAAAAAAGAACTAAACTTCTAACTGACTCCCGACATGGAGAAGAGGATGCTCAGTGCTCAGGACACACTTTCTGTTAGCACTCTTTATCACCTTTTGGGGGACAGCTCCTTGGATGAGGCCGAGTGGCTTTGTAAGGTGTAGGAGAGAGAGCTGGGTGTTGAGATCTCCTCTGAGATGTGGGGAGAATTTTTTTTTAGATTACATACAGTGTGGAAACAGGCCCTTCGGCCCAACAAGTCCACACCGACCCGCCGAAGCGCAACCCACCCAGACCCCTACATTTACCCCTTACCTAACACTACGGGCAATTTAGCATGGCCAATTCACCTAACCTGCACATCTTTGGAGTGTGGGAGGAAACCGGAGCACCCGGAGGAAACCCACGCAGACATGGGGAGAATGTGCAAACTCCACACAGTCAGTCGCCTGAGTCGGGAATTGAACCCAGGTCTCTGGCGCTGTGAGGCAGCAGTGCTAACTACTGTGCCACCGTGCCGCCCAAATGATATTTGGGAAAATGTCAAAAAGATCTCAATTTGCAATCGGACCCTGGCCTTGCAGTTGAAGATTCTCCACAAGGCTCCAGATCATCTCTCAAAATTTAAAACGGGAGTATCTTCAACATGTCCCAAGTACAAAATGAGTACGGGTACTCTCACTCATTGTCTCTGGTCCTGCCTCTGGTCCGGACATACTGGAGCGCTGTGGTTGATGAAATGGAGAGGATCCTGGGGACAAAGGTGGAGAAGGACCTAGTCTCTCTTCTTCCTGACCTGGCTAGTGTACTGCCTTTAGATGCGCATAAAAAAAAACTTTTCAATATCCTTACTTTTTGCGCAAGAAAAATCATTCTGCTAGGATGGGTGTCTGAAAATCCCCCTGTTTTACGGGCTGGCATAAACTAATCATGGAGCGTATCCTTTTGGATTTTCTTACCGGTATAGTGAGAATTTCCATACAACATGGCAACCCTTTTTGGATTACCTGGGCACAGACTTGTCTGCCACACTAATAAGGGCTTTTATATAGTCATAACAATTGTGTTTAATGAATTTAACACCCAGAGAGGAAGAATTACAAACATATGAATATGAATAAATTAATGCTCTCGATTGTCGAGAGCTATTGTTTTGTCTCGCTGAGCCGTATTATTATTTATTAATTAATTGTTAGTTATTATTTATTTATGTATTTAGTTGGCCCTTATATTCTGTGCTTTTTCTTTGTACTTTTTTGAATTGTAATGATTTGGATTTGTTGTAATATTAAAAATAACCCTTTTTTCAATAAATATATGTATAAAAAGTCTTAAAATGAGAGTAAACTCACAATATAAAATCACTCCAAGAGGTTCCATATGCGTGTCATAGAGTCATAGAGATGTACAACATGGAAACAGACCCCTTGGTCCAACTCGTCCATGCCGACCAGATATCCCAATCTAATCTAACCTGCCAGCACCTGGCCCATATCCCTCTAAACCCTTCCTATTCATGTACCCATCTAGATGCCTTTTAAATGCAGTAATTGTTCCAGCCTCCACCACTTCCTCTGGCAGCTCACTCTATACATGCACTGTGTGAGAAAGTTCCCCCTTGGGTCTCTTTTATATCTTTCCCCTCTCACTCTGAACCTATGCTCTCTGGTGCTGGACTCCCCCACCCCAGGGAAAAGATGTTGTCTGTTTATCCTATCCATGCCCCTCATGATTTTCTAATCTTCCATAAGGCCACCCCTCAGCCTCTGACACTCCAGGGAAAACAGCCCCAGCCTATTCAGCCTCTCCCTTTACCTAAAAAGAAAAAGATTAGTGCAAACAAATGTTGAGTCCCGTACAATCTTGAATAGGGGTGAATTGATAATAGAGAACAAAGAAATGACAGAGCAATAAAACAACTACTTTAGTTCACAGAAGAGGACACAGAAAATTTCCTTGAAATGCTGGAGAGGCAAGTGTATATTGGGAAGGAAGAATTGAAGGAGATTGATATGATTACAAAATACTGCTGGAGAAATTAATGGTACTCATAAAGATACTAAAGGAAGTGACCATGGAAATAGTGGATGTGTTGGTTATCATCTTCCAAATTTCTGTAGATTCTGGAACAATCCCTGCAGATTGAACAGTGGAAAATGTAACTCTACCATTTAATATAGGAAGGAGGGAGAAAACTGGAAATGGCAGACCATCAGAAGGAGGGAACATCTATGGATATAATAACTGGACACTTAGGATATGGATTTATAAAAAGAAAGTAGCATTTGACAACTCACTGGAGACTTTTGAGGACGTATGGTGCAGAATAGATGAGGGCAAATCAGTAAATGTGGTGTTTTGGATTTTCAGAAAGCTTTTAAGAAAGTCCCACAAAAGATTATTGTAATGCAGAAAATCAAAGCACACGGAACTGGTGATAATATACTGGCATGGATTGAGAATTGGTTAGCTGACAGGAAACAGATTCTTTATTGATTTTAAATCCCATCTTCCATGGCAGATTTCAACCCAGAACATTAGCTGAGTTTCTGGATTATTATTATAGTGATAATATCACTAGGCTTTTATCTCTCCCCGTTCCTGTTCCTATTTCCCATGTTTTGAAAAAAAAAGAGAAGTTGAAAGTCTAATTAAAATGTAGAGATCATAAAATGTGAGGCATGAAAAGAGGCCAATCAGTCTATTGAGCCCATGCTAGCTGACAAAAGTCTCTCTGGACCGATCTTCCATTCCAGTTGCTCGCCTGTAGTTCTGAAGGTGACTGTATTTCATTTGGATATCCAAGGACTGATTCAATATGATGAGGGGTTCCATCTCAACCATTCTTCCATTCAGTGAATTCCAGACCCTGACTACCTTTTAGGTAGAAGAAATTCTTCCAAACCCCCTCTCACCCTCTTGCCATAAATCTGTGCTGTGGGTTCAGGCCTCTCAACCAAAGTGATTTGAACCCACTTAGTCGAGAACCCTCCAATTTTATATTCATCAATTCAAACTCCCTTCAGCCTTCACTATTTCAGATTAAACAACTGAACCCTATCCAATCTTTCCTCTTGTGTAAAATTCTCCAACCCAAGCAGCATTGCCACATGTCATTTCAGTACCCTCCATGGTGTAATCACATATTTCAGATACAGCACGTAGTGTTGCTATGGCCTAAGTGGTGCATTATACAGCTACAATATTAAACATCTATTACACATTTTAGTGTATCCCATGCACTTACATCATGACTTACCATATGCTAGAAATCAAACCCTACTATTCGGCACAAATGTGAAAAGGTATAATTAAACTATTCAAAATCTCCAATTTGCCTGTCTGATAAACTTATCTTAAAAGATAACATCCCCCCCACCCCCCAAAAATTTCTATCCTTAACAAGGAAATAACTGGTTATCACAAGGCAGTTATTTTAACTAATGGCAGTTAGAAAACATGAATTAGTGATAAATGCCTAGTCCAAACAGGACTTCACTCTAGCAGCTTTTACACCCAATACCCTCCTTAGAGGAGAATACCAGATTGCTGGGTGAGTGGGCCAGTGGTATGAGTCTTGAATTGCATTAGCTCACAGCCAGTATGCATACAATGGTCTCTATCTGGATTCTATAATGCTATAGTTAAGGGGAAATGTTTGAAGAGGGTTTAGTCTTGGTAATGCAATGGTGTGATGGTATCCGTGAACTGCAATGATTCAAGATGGCGGCTTACCACCACTGTCTCAATGGTCATTGAGGATGAGCAAGAAATGCTAGTCCAGCCAATGACGCCTACTTCCCTAAGAATTAATATAAAGAAGAAATCTGCACCTAGTGTGTGCTGAATGTGAGACATTTCATTGTGGGATTAACCTTAATGATTCCGGATTCAAGGTTCCCTCTATCTACTTCACTCTCCCTCAGTTACATCATCTGATAGCACAATATTAGTTTTCACATGTATGCTGGCAACATCCAGTTCTATCTTAGCATCGGTTCTCTCCACTCTTCCCTTGTCACTAAATGATCGGACTCTGTAATATCCAGTTCTTGATGAGCAATAATTTACTTCCATTAAATACTCGGAAGTGTAAAACCATTCGTTTTGGCCCTTGCTCCACACTCTGGCAACAGCTTGAGAATAAACTAGTTTTATTCACAATCTTGATATCCATATTTGACCCAAGACAGCTTCATATTCGCACAAACACTGAGATTCCCGGTCTGTAAAGTTGTCCAACTGCAGCTCTGTCTCAGCTCATCTGCTGCTGAAGTCCTCATCCAGGGCATTTTTATTTGTAGACTCAATTATTCAAGCACTCTCCTGGCTGCTGTCTCATATTCTACTCTCTATATACACAAGGGGACATCCAAAACTCTGCTGCCCATGTCTTCAATCACACCATGTCTTTCTCTGTGCTAATCTGTGCCAGCTCCAGACAAGTCTTCACACCCTCTTCTTTCAAATTCTTCCAGGACTTCACCTTTACCTATCTCTAAGATCTCCTACAGCCCCACAACCCTTGAAGATATCTAAAATTATCTCATGCAGGCATGATTTTTAATTGCTCTGCCATGTGCTGTAAGCTCCTGCACCCTCCCTGCACCCACTGTCAGTTGACCTGTCTTCCAAATTGTAAGACTTTTTGGAGAAAGTGAGGTCAGATGTCAAACGAGCACCACAGTGTGTAGCATTGTGAAGACAATCGACTACCCATAGAGCAAGAGCATCAGACGTACAAATCTGTCCAGCTGGAGTGGTCCATAGTTTAGTAACAGGATTACAATAGCAGCTGGGTTTGGACCACAACTGCCTTTCAGAATCAGAGGTGTCCCTCTGTAAGGTAACAACATCTTGAATGATTGGCGTCAGTTTACCCAAGGTAGACCCATCCTTGTCAGAGCTTTCAGTCTGGCTCACCATTTTAGGCACAATCTTAAGACGATTGCGAGAGACCTGTTTTGCAGCCTCATCAGCAGCATGGTTACCAATGTCAACAGGGGATTGGCCAGTAGTATGGGCAGAAAGTGAGGTCTGCAGATGCTGGAGATCAGAGCTGAAAATGTGTTGCTGGAAAAGTGCAGCAGGTCAGGCAGCATCCAGGGAACAGGAGAATCGAAGGGCTTATGCCCGAAACGTCGATTCTCCTGTTCCCTGGATGCTGCCTGACCTGCTGCGCTTTTCCAGCAACACATTTTCAGCGTGTAAGACTTTTTGACCAAGCTTATTGTTTTAACCATATTATCTCCTTACCTGGCTTAGTGCTTGACTATGTTTTACAATGCACCAGTGAAGCACTTTCGGATATTCTGTTTCATCAAAGGTGCTAAATAAATAAATTGTTGTTAATTATGACATATATTGGGGACCATAATGGGTCTATTTCAAGAGGAAAATCAGCAAAATGAAGAAAAGAATTGGTCTACACACATTGAAGGGAAGAAGGGTAAACACATTCGATTTAAACGCAGCAAGCTTTGGTTTAACTGGCACCTTATGAACCGGCAAACATTATATAGTTCAAATACCATGAAGTTTACTGTATTATTCTGTCTAATAATTATAATTATTTAATTTATTTACTTAATGTATATATACTTGTTCAATTGAATGGCCACACAAAATATCAACAGTTGATTCACTGTTGAGTCAATTTCTCCTCAAATACTGTGAACTACCGTGATGTCCAAGGTTGCAAGTGAGAAGGCTCCCTCCCAGGAAGTTTTATTTAAGGCAAAGTTGCATTATTATTGAAGTGATTTATGCCATAAATCAGGTATAACAGTGATGTGTATACCTCCTGCATCATGTTTCTATTATTTAGTGTGTATTTTTACCTTGATTATGTGGACTTCTTGATAATCTGGAATATTTGATCAACCAGCACATTCCTGGTGCCATAGTTACTGGATAATAAAAGGTTTGCTGTACATCACAGACCTACAGAGCTGATATGGTGCAAAATGTAGCCATAGGTGCCTGTAAACCCATCGTGACTGCTCTGGTTTAATTACACAGTGCCAATCTCCTTATCTCCAGATCTCTACATACTGTTCCAGTTCAAATAACCATCCAATGATCTCTTGAATGTCTCAAATTATTCCCCAAATATGCAAGTACAGACATGTGAGCATAAAAAGGTGCTTTTTTTACATTGAATATTATAGAAGTGCACAAAAAGAAAGAAAAAAACACATTTGTGTTGAAACTTATTGTATTGAAAATGACATGGTTCACTACTGGTGTGCTGTGTATAGTTCTTGATGGCACTTTGTAGAAAGGATATGAAAGCACAGAGAGTATGACTTGCGGATTTACAAGTGATAGAAGTCTGCAGGGAAGAAGGTAGGCTGGAGATAGTGACATTATTCACACTGGAGCAGGGACAGTGAAGCAGGGGTTACTTTCTCTAAATGATATGGAGTTCTAATCGAGTCCCAACCTTGTGATGAACACCGGTTTACGATGTGATGATGCTTCTCCTTTAACAAGGCAACACACTGTCCTTTGCTTTTTTTTTCAGAGCAGTCATAAAAACAGTGATTCCAAAATGTCTGGCTTGGATGAGTTTTAGGCCAAATTTGATTTTAGCCAACAGCTATTGCCTCAGGCAAAAGGCTTTCATTTTTTTTAAAAAGCACTTATATGATGAAAGACGAGTGGCCAGTTCTCCCAACTCAGCTTTTCTCTGGTTTGATTTGGCTTTTGGGTCGAGAATGTGGTGCTGGAAAAGCGCAGCAGGTCAGGCAGCATCTAAGGAGCAGGAGGATCAATGTTTCGGGCATAAGCCCTTCATCAGGAATGAATTGATTTGGTTTTTTGGCAGTCTGGCTATTCACTGAAAGCAGTCAGGCAGTTTGAGGCTGCTGGTCCAAGAAACAGCTTTATAGAAGAGGGTGTTCCATGCTGCCACCCCTCTGATATCTCTCCTGTAAGACCGTGTTTTATGCAAAGAGGTATTTATGGGGATTGATGCAAGTATTGGGAACAGCATTATTAAATTGGTATAAAAATCTGTTAGGATTTTGGATAGGTTAAGTGATTCTGTATACTGTTCTCTGTTTCATTCACTAATCTTATGAATAAATTCTGTTTGTTTAAAACTAAGTGGTTTGACCAGCTGCGTCACTCCTGGAATATCCACGTTACACCTGCTTAAAACAACCAGCAAATTGGCTACTTTCTTGAAATGTTTTGAGAGGGTCTGGCCTGGTCTAAACAACAAAGAGGAGTTATAAAGTTAAAATGTTACTGAGGGTGATGAGAGAGATTAGGAGATGCTTGTTTCAAGTGAAGGTTACCGAAATATGAGTGCAAACATCTTACAGCCAAAAGTATCAAGTGGACCTCAGAGGCCCTCAGCATCATAGATTAGCCAATTCCATTCACTCCACACAAAAACCCTTCAGGGAGGGAGGTCTCACCTGGTCTGGCATTTATGACTCCAGACCCACAGAAATGTGATTGACTGTTAACTCCCTCTGAAATGACCGAGCAAGCCTCTCAGTCCATTGGGAGGTTAGAGATAGGCAACAGATGCTGGTCTTGCCAGTGATCCCTGTATCCTGTTAATGCATTTTAAAAGAACCTAAAAGGTTTTCACAAGAGGGAATTAAATTGCAAGAGGCAATATACAAGTTTTAACAGACAGACCTGAACGAAAAAGGGTTACATGGAGTACATCAGGAGAGTTAATGAGCTTTGAGTTTGTTTGTGGTCTATTCCCCGTTTGAAGAGTGTGGTGTTTTCAAGCATTGACAGATTAATTAATAACCTAATTGGCCATCCAGTGTCTGCTCAGTTCATGAGTGTTGCTGAGTGTTGTACAATCATCAGCAAACATTGGTGCGACTGACCATTTATTTTTAAAACAACCATTGTTTTTTGTAACAGTTTATTGTTCAAACTTGTACCATCTTCTAATGGTGTGATTTTTATTGTTCATTCTTCAGACAACATCCAGTATGATCAGCAACCTCACAGGCCTGAATGTCACCCTAAGTAAGGGTTCAATCCAAATCCAAATGATTGGGAAAGGAATTGCTCACATCACATCAACAGCAAATCAGCATCTCCACTCAGCATTGGTTAGTATGTTATCATTGGTTGGGAACTTCTTACAACCTTTATTTTATCTCTGGATTATACAGTTACTGTTGTAAATCTGTTGAAAACCTAGTCTGCAAATTCTGGGAAGTCAATTCACTCTTAAACAAAAGGAGACATTTGTATTCTGCTCTATTTTGTTTTGCTTTTGTACTTTGCAGTTTGAAGGATCAGTTGGGAAGTTGAAGAAAACAGCAGCAGCCACTCTGACACGAGGAGATCTGTAAGTGTGTTAAACCTGACCAAAGCCACTTTGTCCTTTACTCATTTGTTGATGTTTAAAGTACATATATGGACAATGTGAACTGTTCTTCTGTTCGCTCATTCATTTCCATTAGGTTGCACAAAAAACTTAAAATAGCCCATTGCTCTCCACCACATCTGAAGAGTTATTTGATTTCACTATGTGAGTGCAGTCGCGGTGAGACAAGAGTTCACCCAGCAGGGAGCTGCTGCAGGCTCAGGAAGTTGAACAGAGAACAGTATAGCACAGTACAGGCCCTTTGGCCCTCGATGTTGTGCCGACCTTTAATCCTACTGTAAGATCAAACTAAGCTTCATTTTAGTATCATCCATGTGCAGATCCAAGAGTTGTTTAAATGTCCCTAACCCAATCTGACTTTCCTACCACCATTGGCAGTGCATTCCACGCACCCACCACTCTCTGTGTAAAGAACCGACGTCTGACATCTCCCCTAAACCTTCCTCCAGTTACCTTAAAATTATGCTCCTTGTAATAGCCTTTTCTGCCTTGGTAAAAAGTCTCTGACTATTCATTCTATCTATGCCTCATCATATTGCACACCTCTATCAAGTCACCTCTCACCTTTCTTTGATCCAATGAGAAAAGCTGTAGCTCCCTCAACCTTTCTTAAGGCATGCCCTCCAGTCCAGGTAGCATCCTGATAAATCCCCTTCACACCCTCTCTGAAGCTTCCACATCCTTCCTATAATGAAGTGACCAGAACTGAACACAATATTCCAAGTGTGTTCGAACCAAGGTTCAAGAAATGCAGCATAACTTCACAGCTCTTAAACTCAATCTCCCAGCTAATGAAAACCAACACACCTTACATCTTCTTAACAACCCTAACAACATTGGTAGCAACTTTGAGTGATCTATGGACCTAGACTCCAAGATCCCTCTGTTTCTCTACACTGCCAAGAATCCTGCCTTTAACCCTGTATTCAAAGTCAACCTTCCAAAATGAATTACTTCACACTTTTCCGGTTGTACTCGATCTGCCACTTATCAGCCCAGTTCTGCATCCTGTCAATGTCCCGTTACAACCTACAGCAGCCCTCCACACTATCCACAACTCCATCAAACTTCGTGTCATCAGCAAACTTACTAACCCACCCTTTCACTTCCTCATCCAAGTCTTTTATAAAAATCACAAAGAGCAGTGGTCCCAGAACAGATCCCTATGGAACACTGCTGGTCACCGAGTTCCAGGCTGAATACTTTCCATCTACTACCACCCTCTGTCATCTACGGGCCAGCCAATCTGGATTGCGAAATTTCTCTGCATCCCATGCCTCCTTATTTTCTGAACGAGCCTACCACACACCACATCCACTGCTCTATCTTCATTAATGTCTTTTGTCACATACTCAAAGAATTAAGTAAGGCTTGTGAGGCATGGCCTGTTTCTCACAAAGCCATCCTGACTATCTGTAATCAAACTATGATTTTCCAATTAATCACAAATCCTGTCTCTCAGAATCCCATGCAATAATTTGCTGACCACAGATGTAAGACTAACTGGTCTGTAACTCCCAGGATTATCCCTGTTCCCTTTCTTGAACAAGGGAATAACATTTGCGACCCTCCAATCATTTGGCTGTACTCCAGTGGACAGTGAGGATGCAAAGAACATGGCCAAAGGCAAGCAGTCTCTTCCCTTCCTTCCTGTAGTAACCTTGGGTATATCCCTTCTGGCCCAGGGACTTGTCTAAGCATATGTTTTTCAAAATTTTCAGCACATCCTCCTTCTTAACAGCAACCTGTTCGAGCATATCACCCTGTTTAATGCTATCTTCACAAATGTCAAGGCCCCTCTCAGTAGCGAATGCTGAAACCAATTATTCCTTCAGGACCTCACCTACTTCCTCCAACTCCAGGCATAAGTTCCCTCCACTCTCCCTGATCGACCCTACCCTCACTCTGGCCATCATCTTGTTCTTCACATACGTGTAGAACGCCTTAGAGTTTTCCTTCATCCTACCCGCTAAAGCTTTTTCTTGTCCCCTTCTAGCTCTCCTAAGTATATTCTTCAGTTCCTTCCTGGCTACCTTGTAACTCTCTAGAGCCCTGTCTGATCTTTGCCTCCTCAACCTTAAGTAAGCTTCCTTCTTCCTCTTGACTAGATGTTCCACATCCCTTGTCATCCAGTGTTCTTTCAGCCTTCCATCCCTTCCTTGCCTCAGTGGGACAATCCTATCCAGCACTACCAGCAAGTCCTCCCTAGACAACCTTCACGCTTCTGCCATGCATTTCCCTGAGAACATCTGTTCCCAATTTAGGTGCCCCAGTTCCTGCCTAATAACATTATAATCTCCCCTCCCCCAATTAAATAGTTTACCATACGTCTGCTCCTATCCCTCTTTATGACTATAGTAAAGATCATGGAGTTGCAATCACTATCACTGAAATGCTTTACCACCAAGAGACCTGACACCTGGCCTGGTTCAGTGCCAAGCACCAAATCCAATATGGTCTCCCCTCTCGCTGGCCTATCTACATATTGAGTAAGGAATTCTTCCTGGACACACCAGACAAAATCTGCTCTATTTGAACTAAGTAGGTTCCAATAAATATTAGGGAAGTTAAAGTCACCCATGACAACATTAACCTGGGGAATTGGAGAAGGAGCAACATTTGCGGGGTTAGGACTAGGCAGAGAGATCACAGGGGTAGGCTGCAGGGAAACAACGAGAATTTGAGAATTAGGTGGAACAACAGTTTGATATGCACGAGTCTGTGGAGAAGGGGTTAGGGCAGGAGGTGCTTGGGGCTCTAAACTTGTGGATCCGACAGGGACTGGAATAACTGGGGGTGCATTAGGATGCACTTGCAAGTTAGGCAGGGTTGGTGGAAGTGGCGGCGGTGCAGGGCATAGGTAGGAATCTAAATCTAAATTTGGTCTCCCGTGCCTAAACCAAAGCCAACCATCGAACTGTACAGTTCTTTTTGCTTACCGGTCACTAGTGACTTTTCCCTTTGTTTCTGTTGGCGTTTAACTCGTGCACATTCATTTTTGAGGACCTCAATAGATTTCATGGTACCATCAGTAGTTAATTAAATTCCCAATTTAGTGCAGTATCCTGCCATGAGCACAAAACTGATTCCTTGTGGCTTTCATCACAGAATTGCCTCCACACTCTAATTAATTCCTTTGTTTTAGAGCCAATGTTCCGTTGCCAAATCAATTGCTGGGCTGATTTAACCAATTGAATACTTTTAGGGCCACCTAGTGGCCACTGCTACTTTGCTTCAGGTGCCAGAAAGTTTCCGCAGACTTTCAGACTTCTTCGGAAACTTCTCACATATTTTTACTAACGGTGAAGTTGGATCTTCCGTTTTGTCGATATGATTACCCATCTTTAAACAACCCCCCTTTTATAGTCCTGACTCAAAACCTTTACTATTTAACAGCCCGTCAACACACAACAATCTACAGATTTCCGCAAACTCTCTCGACTTTCCAAAACCCTTGAGATTCCCATTATAAAATATCGCAATACTTTCTTATTTTACAGAACAATTTATGTATTAATTTAGACAGTGCCAATACGACCGACTCAGATTTTCTCAACTCTGAGAAGGTCCTTGACCTCTTTCTCTTATTTTTAGGGTGCTTGACCCTATTTGGATCCGCCTCTCAACTCTGTCCTCAGATCCCCGACCCGAGGTGGAGTCCCCGACTCCGTAAAAGTCCTCAACTTTTTTTTCTTCTATTTTTTAAATGAATACCCCGACTCCGTAAAGGTTCTCAAACCTCTCTCTTCTAAAGGTCCTCGACCTTCCTTTCTCTGTTTTTTTCTTCTTCTACCCCCCCTTTATTTTTAGGGTCCCGGAAGCTATTCTTGCCAAGACCGATCCTTTTTAGACGGAACTGAGACAATAGACAGCAAGGGGTCAGGTCAACCACTACTTGAATGAGAGGAAAACCAAACAACTATGAAGCACTCACGTCTGGCTGGTCGATTCCTCAACACTCAATAGCGGAGGACTCAAGGCTCTTACACTGCTGACCACAATCTGTCCATATCAAATCCGAGTCACGGCACCATATGAAGATCTCAGCCCCCCGGGAGGAGTCTCTCAGTTCCGCGATCAGTAAATAAATACTAGGAGTTCAGTCTGTTTCAGCAAGATTTCACATTTTAATCAGTATCAGCCAGGTACAGGTTGACCAGCAACACAGAGGTTAAAAGCTCTGTGTTCCTTGGAGACACTGTGCAAATAGCTTGAAACAAAGACAATTTTTATATGCTTCTTAGGAAATAGTAAAGCCTTAATTACAGAGTAAATCCAATAAAGTGCAATAAAATTACATTATGACAGCAGGTTAACCCAATAATATTTCTCGGAAACCAATGTTGTTTTACACACTATCTCTCTGCACCTGCATCTCCAAGGTTAACTAGGATGGTTAGTAATGTCCTATCTAGCTTGGTTAATTCCATACTGAGAAGGGAGCATTGTCTGCTAATCTTTGATGCAGTTAGCTCAGGAATGCAGCTTTTAGCAGTGTTAATTTGCAGCCTAAAAGCCATTTGATTATGTTACTTTATGTTACTTGCATTAAGAAGCCATTTTGTAGTTAGTAAAAGCATGTATTAAATGGTTGCTCCTGACAACAGCTTAAATCCAGATTTTAGATCCTCACAGTGAGCAAACTTATATCCAGAACCAAGCTGTGCATTGCCATTAAGTCCATTTGCTCCTAAATGCATATAGATCTTGTTTCTCGAACCTTTTCCAATAATTGCCCTACCACTGACATGAGGTTCACAAGCCATCCAAGATTATCCCTGCTATCCTTCTTAAGCAGTGCAACAACTTCGGCTGTTCTATGTCCTCTGGGACCTCAGCTGTAGCCTAAAAGAATGGAAACATGTCTGTCAATGCTCCAGTAATTTGTTCTGTTGCATCCCTCAGTATTCTGGGATAGATATCATCAGGACCTTATCAGTGGTAACATGATGGCTCAGTGGATACCACTGCTGACTCACATCATCAAGGGACCAGCGGTTGATATCACTCTCAGGTGACTGGGTCTGTTTGGAGTTTGCTTATTCTTCCCAAGTCTGTGTGGGTTTTCACTGGGTAGTCCGGTTTCCTCCCACAGTCCAAGGATGTGCAGGTTAAGTGGATTTGCCATGCTAAATTGCATGAGATATGTACGTTGGATGAGTTAACTATGGGAAATGCAAAGTTACAGGAATGGGGTAGTCGGTGTGGTCTTCAGAGTGCTGGCGTAGACTTGATGGGCCAACTGGCCTGCTTCCATACTGTAGGGATTCAGTGATTAATACTTTTTAAGATGCACAATACTTCTTCCTTTTTTAGTAGCAACTTGGCTTAGAAATTCAACTCTCCCTTCCCTGAGATCATCCTCCACCAATTCCTTGTTCATAGATCCCTGAAAGTTGCCCCCAAGGTTGATAGGGTTTTTAAGAAGGCATACAGTGTATTAACTTTTATTGGTAGAAGGATTGAGTTTCGGAGCCACGAGGTCATGCTGCAGCTGTACAAAACTCTGGTGCGGTTGCACTTGGAGTATTGCGTACAGTTCTGGTCACCACATTATAGGAAGGATGTGGAAGCTTTGGAAAGGGTTCAGAGGAGATTTGACAAAGGGTCAGTTAGACTCGAAACATCAGCCCTTTTCTCTCCTTACAGATGCTGCCAGACCTGCTGAGATTTTCCAGCATTTTCTCTTTTGGTTTCAGAGGAGACTTACCTGGTATGAAGGGAAGGTCTTATGAGGAAAGGCTGAGGGACTTGGGTCTATTTTCATTAGAGAGAAGAAGGTTGAGAGGTGTCTTAATTGAGATATATAAGATAATCGGAGGGTTAGATAGGGTGGACAGTGAGAGCTTTTTCCTTGGATGGTGAGGGCTATCACATGGGGATATAGCTTCAAACTGAGGGGTGATGGATATAGGACAGATGTTAAGGGTAGTTTGTTTACTCAGAGAGTAGTAGGGGTGTGGAATGCACTGCCTGCAACAATAGTAAACTCGCCAACTTTAAGAGCAATTAAATGGTTGTTGGATAAACATATGGATGAAAATGGAATAGTATCGGATAGATATGCTTCAGATAGGTTGCACAGGTCAGCGCAACATCAAAGGCTGAAGAGCCTGTACTGTGCTGTAATGTTCTATAATCTATGTTCTCTTTGGTGAATACTGACCTAAAGTATTCATTTAGGGCCTCACCTTCCTCTTCTGCCTTCACACATAGATTCCCTCCTTTGTCCTTGATTGGGTCAACCCTTCCCCTGGCTATCCCCTTGCATGCAAATATATATGTATAAAAAGCCTTAGAATTCTCCTTAATCCTGTTTACTAATGATTTTTCATGACTCCTTTTAACCCTTCTATTTCCTTGTTTAAGTTTTTTCCTACTTTCCTTATAATCTTCAAGGGCTCATCACTTCCCATCCTCCTAGACCTTATGTATGCTTCCCTTTTCTTTTTGACCTAGGATATAACATCCCTGGTCATCCAAGGTTCACATAACTTCCCATACCTATCCTTCATTGTTAGAGGAAAGTGCCACTCCTGAATTCTTATCCACTGCTGTTTGAAATACTCCCACATGTCCAATGTGAATTTACCCTCAAACAGCCGCCTCCAATCAACATCCTCTTATTCCTGAAAATGTGTTGCTGGAAAAGCGCAGCAGGTCAGGCAGCATCCAAGGAGGAGGAGAATCGACGTTTCAGGCATGAGCCCTTCTTCAGATTCCTGAAGAAGGGCTCATGCCCGAAACGTCGATTCTCCTGCTCCTTGGATGCTGCCTGACTTGCTGCGCTTTTCCAGCAACACATTTTTCAGCTCTGATCTCCAGCATCTGCAGTCCTCACTTTCTCCTATTCTCTTATTCCTGCCTAGTATTGTTGTAGTTCACCTTCCCTCAATTTTAAACCTTCACACAAGGACTGCTGTTATCCCTAACCAGTTTAACTCTGGCGTTCTATAACAGGGTGACCAAAACTGTACACAAAAATCCAAGTGCTTTCTTACCAGCAACGTATACAATTGTAATATAATGTTCTTGTTCTTGTGCTTAGTAATGTTTACCTTGGTTTCTACGTCTCCCTCATTTTCTACATCTACTGCCCTACTCCTCTAGTTCCCGTCCCCCTGCCACACTGCCAAGTACCCTCCCAAGGACACCAGTCCTGCCCAGGTGTAACCCGTCCAGTTTGTACACGTCCCACCTCCCCAGAACCGGTCCCAATGCCCCACGAATCTTAAAACTCATGGTATTATGGTCAGTAATCCCAAAATGCTGTCTCACTGAAACTTTATTCATCTGGCCAGGCTCGTTTCCCAAAACCAGATCTGGTATATAACACCTTCCCCATTTGGACTGTTTACCTTCTATGTCAAGAATGGCCCTTACAAATTCCACCCCATCTAAGCCCCTAGCACAAAGTGAGTCCCAGTTAATATAGGGGAAATTACCTCCCCTTCTCTCACACCTAAAACATCTCAATCCTGGGAGGTTCAACTGCCAGTACTGTCCCTCTTTCAGCCAAGCCTCCGTAATCGCACCAATGTCATTGTTCCAAGTACTAATTAAACCTCTGAGTTCACCTACCTTACTTATTATTATTCTTGCATTGAAACACATGCATTTCAGACCACCTCCCTTGCTCTTTTCAGCAGCGTTTCCTTGCCTGTTATAGAGCCATAGAGTAATACAGCATGGAAACAGGGCCTTTGGCCCAAACTGGTCCGTGCTGACCATGGTGCCAAATCAGCTAGTTCTAAATTGCCTGCATTTGATCCATATCCCTCTAAATCATTCCTATCCATGTATATATCCAAGTGTTTTTAAAATGTTTCAACCACTTTCTCTGGCAGACCATTCCATATATACACCACTGTTGCTGCTCAGGTCATTCTTAAATCTTTCCCCTCTCATCCTAAATCTACGCCCTCTAGTTTTTAATACCCCATCTCTGGGAAATCGACTATATGCATTAATGCTACCTATGCTCCTCATGATTTTATACAACTCAATAAGGACACCCCTCATTCTCCTACATTCCAAGCAATAAAGTCCTATCCTGGCCAACCTCTCCCCTAATACTCAGGCCTACTAGTCCTGGCAGCATCCTCATAAATCTTCTTTGCACTCTTTCCAGTTTAACTATGTCTTTCTATAACAGGATAACCAAAACTGTACACAAAAACTCAAGTGTTGCCTTACCAACAACGTATACAACTGTAATATAATGTTCTTGTTCTTGTGCTTAGTAATGTTTAGATTAGATTAGATTACTTACAGTATGGAAACAGGCCCTTCGGCCCAACAAGCCCACATCGACCCGCCGAAGCACAACCCACCCAGACCCATTCCCCTACATTTACCCCTTCACCTAACACTACAAGAAATTTAACATGGCCAATTTACCTAACCTGCACACCTTTGGACTGTGGGAGGAAACCGGAGCACCCGGAGGAAACCCACACAGACACGGGGAGAATGTGCAAACTCCACATAGAGAGTCACCTGAAGCAGAAAATGAACCCAGGTCTCTGACGCTGTGAGGCAGCAGTGCTAACCACTGTGCCACCGTGCCGCCCACTTTACCTGGTTGCTACCTCTCCCTCAATTTCTGCATCTACTGCCCTATCCTTTAGTTCCCATCCCCCACCACACTACTAAGTACCCTCCAAGGACGTCAGTCCCGGTCCTGCCCAGGGATAACCCGTCCAGTTTGTACAGGTCCCATCTCCCCAGAATGTCCCATGAATCTGACAGTCTCCCAGTCACATTTTCTTTTCAGCCACATGTTTATCTATCTATCCTGCTGTTTTTGTTCTGACCAGCTCGTGGCACTGGTAGTAGTCCTGAGATAACTACCTTTGAAGTCCTACATTTCAACTTTCTTCCTAGTTTTCTATATTCTGCTTTTAGCACTCGTGGGATGTGATGTTGCTGGCTGTCTAGCATTTATTGCACATCCCCAGTTGCCCTTAAAAAGGTGATGCTAAGCTGCCTTCTTGAATCATTTCATTCCAAGTGCTGCAGGTTCACCCACAATGCCCTTAGGAAGTGAATTCCAGGATTTTGACACAGCAACAGTGAAGGAATGGCGATATATTTCCAAGTCAAGATAGTGAATGGCTTGGGGCAGAACTTGCAGGCGATGGTGTACCCACATAGCTGCTGCCTTTTTCCTTCTCAATGGAAGTGGTCATGTAACTTGCAGATCTACATCTCTGAAGCCAGGTGCCAACTTGTGGACAAACCAGCAGACAAGGGGGGTGGGGGTGTAGCACAGTGGTAGTTGGGTGCACTGACTTTGACACCGCTGAAGCCAGGCATCAACTCACAGACACCTCCTACTGCCCGCGACTATGAACTC
Source organism: Chiloscyllium plagiosum (assembly GCF_037043375.1). NCBI lineage: Eukaryota > Metazoa > Chordata > Chondrichthyes > Orectolobiformes > Hemiscylliidae > Chiloscyllium > Chiloscyllium plagiosum. The sequence goes on along the minus strand of NW_028270146.1, from coordinate 104,370,778 downwards.
ACTTCCCATCTCCAATCCATCATCTCCCAGACCATCCACAATCTCATCACCTCAGGGGATAGCTCACTCACAGCTTCCAACTTCATAGTTCGGGAATCCCGCACTGACCAGTTCTACCTCCTACCTAAATCTCACAAACCTCCTGTCAACCCATCGTCTCAGCCTGCTCCTGCCCCACCGAACTTACCTCTGTGTACCTTGAAACCGTTCTGTCCACTTTGTTCCTTCTTCAAGGACCACAATTTCCCCTCCCATATAGTTGATAATGCTCTCCAGTACATCTCCTCCACTTCCCACACCTTCGCCTGAGGATCTAAAATCTGGATTTAGGCTGTTGTCAGGAGCAACCATTTAATACATGTTTTCACAAACAACAAAATGGCTTCTTAATGCAAGTAACATAAAGTAACATAATCAAATGGCTTTTAGGCTGCAAATTAACACTCTGTTTAAATATTTGCAAAACAACGTTGGTTCCCAGGAAATATTATTGGGTCAACCTGCTGTCCATAATGTCATTTTATTCCACTTTATTGGGTTTGCTCTGTAATTAAGGCTGTACTATTTCCTAAGAACCATATAAAAATTGTCATTGTTTCAAGCTATTTGCGCAGTTTCTCCAAGGAACACAGTAGCTTTTAACCTCTGTGTTGCTGAACGACCTGTGCCCAGCCGATACTGATTAAAGTGTGAAATCTTGCTGAAGCAGACCAAACTCCTAGTGTTTATTTGACCGATTGCGGAACCGAGAGACCCCTCAGGGGATCAAGATCTTCACGTCCTTGAACCCGACCCCTCCAATCACAACAAGAACAGAAACCCTCTGGTCCTCACCTTCCGCCCCACTAACCTCCAATACATTGCATTATCCTCCGCCATTTCCACCACCTACAAACTGACCCCACCACCATGGATGTATTTCCCTTCCCACCCCTAACTGCATTCCGCAGAGATCATTCCATCTGTGTTAGCTCCATGCCCTCCACCAATCCACCTTCCACTTCCGGCACCTTTCCCTGCCACCGCAAGAAGTCTGTACCCACACCTCCCATCTCACCTCCATCCAAGGCCCCAAAGGATCCTTCCACATCCGACATAGATCTATCTGTATTTCCCCACACATCATCTACTGTGTCTGTACTCTCGATGTGGTCTCCTCTACATCGGGGAGACAGGACACCAACTTGTGAAATGTTTTAGATAACAACTCTGGGGCACATGCATTCATCAACCCCACTACCCCATGGCTGAGCACTTTAACTCCCCCTCCCATTCTGCCAAAGACATGCAAGTTCTGGGCCTCCTCCACCACCAAACTCTAGCCACCTTACACCTGGAGGAAGAACACTTTATCTTCTTCCTTGGGATCCTCCAACCACACAAGATCAATGAAGACTTCACCTGTTTCCTCATTCGCCCCCCCCCTCACCTTATCTCAGCTCCAACCTGCCACCATCCTCTTAAACTGTCCTATCTGTCCATCTTTCTTCCCACCTATCCACTCCACCCTCTGCTCCGACCTATCACCATACCCCGCACCTTCAACTACCTATCGCATTCACAGCTACCCCCCCTCCACCCCCCCCCCCCCCCCAGACACCCACCCCCATTTATCTCTGAGTCCCCTTGGGCCATCCCCTCATTCCTCATGAAGAGCTCATGCTCGAAATGTCGACTTTCCTGATCCTTGAATGCTGCCTGACCAGCTGAGCTTTTCCAGCACCACGCTTTTCCACACTGATCTCCAGCGTCTGTAGTCCTCACTTTCTCCGAGTGCATTTGTAAGATGCTGTTTAAGGAACTTTGATGAACTTTTGCTGCGTATGCAATGCACACTGCTGCTTCTGAGCGTCAGTGGTGGAAGGAGTGGATTTTTGTGGATGATGCCAATCAAGCAAGCTGCTTTTACCTGAATGATGTCAAGCTTTCTGAGTGTTGTTGGAGATGCATTCATCCAAGAAAGTGGGGCATATTCCATTACAGTCCTGACTCATGCCTTGTGAATGGTAGAGAGAGGTTTTGGGGAATGAGGAGGTGAATTACTCACCACAGTATTCCTAGTCTTTGACCTGCTCTTGTAGTCATTATGTTTATGTGATGTGGCCAGTTGAATTTCTGGTCAATGGTAACCACCCCCCCCCCCGCCTCCCCCCGCAGAAGATGGCTGATAGTGGAGGATTCAGTGATGGTAATATCATTGAATGTCATGGGATAGTGGTTAGATTGTTTCTTATTAGAGATGGTCATTGCCTGGCACTTGTTGGGTGCAAATGTTACTTTCCACTTGTAATCTCAAGCTTGAATATTGTCCTGGTTATGTTGCATTTGAACATGGAGTGCTTCAATGTCTGAGGAGTCATGAATAGTGTTGCACATTGTGCAATCATTGGCAAACGTTCTCACCTCTGAACTTATGATGGAAGATCTTTGATGAGACAGCTGAAGATGGTTAGGCCTAGGACACTCCCCTGAAGACTTCCTGCGGAGATGTCCTGTTGATGAGATGATAGCTCCAACAACCTCAACCAATTTCCTTCATGCCATCTATTACTCCAACTCGTGGAGAGTTTGCTCCTTAGTACCCATTGATTCCAGCTTTTCTAGGGTACCTTGATACCACACTCAGTTGATTGCGGCCTTGGTGTCAGGGGCTGTCACTCTCACCTCCCCTCTGGAATTCAGCTCTTTTGTCCATGTTGAACCAAGGCTGTAATGAGGTTAGGAGCTGAGAGGCCCTGATGGAACCCAAACTGGGTGTCCCGGAGCAGGTACTGTTTAATAGCACTGTTGATGAAACCTTCCATCACTTTACTGATGATCGAGAGTGGACTGATGAGGTGGCAATAGGCTGGGTTGGATTTGATCTGCACTTTTTTGTACTATTTTCCACATTGTCAGGTAAATGCCAGTGTCGTAACTGTACGGGAAGAGCCTTGCTAGGGGAGCTGCAAGTTCTGGAGCATGAGTCCTTACTACTATTGACAGAATGTTGTCAGGGCCCATAGCCCTGGCAGTATGCAGTGACTTCAACTGTTTCTTGATAAATCAAATTAGTTGAAGATTCATATCTGTAATGCTGGGGACCACTGGAGAAAGCTGAGATGGATTATCCACTCAGCACTTCAAGCTGAAGACTGTTGCGAATGCTTCAGCTGACCTTTTGCACTGACGTGCTAGGCTCTTCCGTCATTGAGGGTGGGACTATCCTCTTCCACTAAGTTGTTTAATTGTCCACCACCATTCACAATTGGATGTGGCAGGACTGCAGAGCTTCGATCTGATCCATTAATTCTCAGATTATTCAGCTCTGTCTGTCATTTGCTGCTTTGTGCTGTTTGGCGTACAATTATTCTTGTTAGGCAACTTCACCAGGTTGACACCTCATTTTTAGATATGCCTAGTGCTACACCTGGCATACCCTCCTGCACTTTCCATTGAACCAGAATTATTCCCCTGGCTTGATTGTAATGCTTGAGTATGGGATATGCCAGACTGTGAGGTTATAGATTGTGCTGTAGTACAGTTCTGCTGCTGTTGATGGATCACACTACCTCATGGATGCCCAGTCTTGACTTGCTAGATCTGTTCGAAGTCTGTCCCATTTAGCACGGTGCCACACAATACAATGGAGGTTATTTTCAATGTGAAGGCGGGACTTCGTCTCTACAAGGACTGTGCAGCAGTCACTGTTACTGATACTGTCATGGACAGATGCATCAGATTGGGAAGGATGAGGTCAAGTATGCTTTTTCCTCTTGTTGGTTCCCTCAGCACCTGCCACAAACCCTTTAGGACTGGACCAGCTTGATCAGTAATTCTGCTGCTAAGCCACCCTCGGTATTGGATGTTGAAATCCTTCCCTCAGAGTATATTTTTAACCATTGCCACCCTCAGCGCTTCCTTCATGTGTTGTTCAACATAAAGGTGTACTGATTCATCAGCCAAGGGAGGGCAGTAAATGGTAATCAGCAGGAATTTTCCTTGCCCATGTTTAACCTGAAGCCATGAGACATCATGGGTCTGAAGTCAATGTTAAGGACTTCAAGGGCAACTCCCTCCTGACTGTATACCACTGTGCCGCCACCTCTGCTGTATCTGTCTTGCTGATGGGTCAGGATATACCCAGGATCGTGATGGTGATGTCTGGGACATTGTTGATAAGATTTGATTCCATCATATGATTCCAGATATAGTCATACTGTTGCTTGGCTCATCTATGAGACAGCTCCCAATTTTGGCACTAACCACCAGATGTAAGTAAGGAGGACTTTTCAGGTTTGACAGGGCTACGTCTGCCTTTATCTATTCCAGTGCCTAGGGCAATGCCAGCTGATCCGACTGGCTTCATTTTTTTGTTGAGACCTCATAGCAATTGATACAACTGAGTAGCTTCCCAGGCCATTGCGGAGAGCTATTGAGAATCAACCACATTGCTGTAGATCTGGAGTCACATAGAGGCCAGGCAAGGATTGGTAGTTTTTTTTATTCATTTATCAGATAAGGATGTCGCTGACTAGTTCTGCATTTATTACCCATCCCAATTGGCCAAAAGCCATTTAAGAGGCTGCCACATTGTTGGGGCACTGGAGTCACTTGTAGGCCAGATCAGGTAAGGATGGAAGATTTCGACTGAAGGCCATTAGTGACCAGATGGGTTTTACTGACAATCGGAAATGGCGTTGAATAGATCTTAATTCCAGATATTTTTTATTGCATTCAAATTCCACCATCTGCTTTGGTGGGATTCGAACCCAGATCCCCAGAGCATTGGCTGAGTTTCTGGATTAATAGTCTAGTGATAATACCACTACTATCACCTCCCTGTTTCCTAGCCTCTGACCTATTCTTGTATCTACAGTATTTATATAGTGAGTCCAGTTTAGCTTCTAGTCAATTGTAACTATGAATTGTTAATAGTGGAGGATTCAGTGATAGAAATGTCATTGACTGTCGGGGGATGGTAGTTAGATTGGCTATGGATAATATAAAATTACTTGATGGTTTGCACAGTAGATAATATCTTTCTCCTTGGGCAGCATGGCGGCTCAGTGGTTAGCATTGCTGCCTCACAGTGCCAGAGATCTGGGTTTGATTCCAGCCTTGGGCGATTGTCTGTGTGGAGTTTGCACATTCTCTCTGTGTTTGTATAGGTTTCCTCCCACAGTCCAAAGGTGTGCAGATTAGGTGAATTGCCTATGATAAATTGCCCATGGTGTTCAGGGATGTATAGGTTAGGTGCATTAGTTAGAGGTAAATGGTGAGTAATGCGATAAGGGAATGGGTCTGGGTGGGTTAGTCTTCAGAGGGTCGGTGTGGAGCTGTTGGGCCGAAAGGCTTTTTCCACACTGTAGGGATTCAGTTCTGTGATAAACACAATTATTTCATTCCTGAAGTTGATGTGAGGAAAACCTATATTTTGCTCAAACAGGCTAAGTAAGGGTGCCTTGATATGAATAAACGTCCAGCAGCTTTAGCAACCTCAGCTGAAATCGTGACAGGCCAAAGGTTTTAATATTATTATCTTTTGATAGTTTGTTGCAGCTCTCCCAGTGATGGCTATTCACACAAGAATTCGACCACAAGTTACTGGGGGATATTCTGAAGAGTATCAGATGCCACTGTGGATTCACAGTGGACAAAATATTCGTTCAGTGTTAATGGATAGTATTCTTATCCTTAAGAAGAGAAGCCATCCAGTGAGTGAAGGGAATTATGTCCATTAGGCCTTGATCTATGTATGGCCGTGGCGTTTTCTAAAAAGCTTTGCATGTCATGACGGTCAGCATATTTGTAGACCTCTGGGGCTTCCTCTCCCACCACTTCTCTTCCAGGTTGTCCTTTTGGGTATTTGCCTTGATTTATTGTAACACTGTCTTTGTGACTGGTGACCTTGGTTCAGACACAGTGAGGATATCTTGTTTCTGCTCAGGATGTCATATATTTGAGCATTGTTTTCACTGAACCATTGCTGGTGATGACAACGATTGAACCCAATGGTATGGACATAGGAGCCTAGGAAGGCTAACTCCTTTGATTTCATTGTTCAGGAATTGAGTTGGGCAGGTGAAGACTTTCAAGATTAGACATGAGCTAAACTTAGACTTCCTCCTCCATTTGGGAAGCTTCAGGTGGAGACATCAATTTCGTCTTACTGGACATTTGGATCTTGGTGTTGTGATTGGATATTCATCTCTGATCAAATAAGTTAATGATCTGTCTAACAGACAATAGTCTCAAACAGGGATTGTGTGGCACACAAATCCCTTAGACCTGAGCAATGACATAATATCCAAGGTGCTGGTGTTTGATCCAAGTTGCTTCTCCGTAGTTCTGTATTTGTCTTTCTGGTGGGAGAGGCTATCTGTGAAAGTGAGGCTATGCTGACCACACTTTGTCACCATTTGAATTGGCCTTTCCCACCTCATTGTTTCCAATGGTTCCTCACCCTGGAATATGTAACACCCAATTTTAACACCTTTTCTTGAGCCAATTCTCTGTTATCACCACAGCATTATAATTTCAAACAGCAATTTTTGCCCACAACTCTCCAACCTTATTTCCTCTACTCTGCATTCACATACATGCACAATAACCCTAATTTAGTCTTTAATTTTCACTTTCTTACTGTAATTTTACCTGCAAACTTGCTAATTGTCTGTGCTTGTGCCGGTTGCAAGTCTTAAATATTTAGTGAACCCTGGTCTCTAGTTCCCACAACCCTGTCAAGTTACTGTAAAGCTTCCCAATGACACTAGCATAACAACATCAGTTGCAACAGTGTTCAGGTGCAACCCGCTTGGCTTTTATCTCATCACTAGGATTCTGAATTTTGGACTCCAGCTAAATTAAGTTTTGAGTAGCATGAGATTTCACCTGTACAATCAGTTTGAGTAAAAATAAGAAATAACAAAGAAGTGACTTTGAGTGTAGTTTATAAGCTTCCTAACAATAACTACACTGTATAATGGGGCAAATAGTTAGAAATAATGGGAGATTGTGACAAAGGTACAGCAATATTTATGAGTAATTTTAATTTATAAATGGATGGACAAATCATATTGGCACATGTAGCCTGGAAGATGAGTTCATAGAAGGATAGCTTCTTAAGCAGCATGTTCTAGATCCAACCAGAGAGCAGGCAGTATGAGATCTGGTAAGTGAAATTAGAGCAGATTAATTAATTCATCAAGTAAAGGTCTCTCCAGGTAACAGTGATCAGAACATTATTGAACTTCACTGTTTGAGGAAGAGAAAAGAGTAGGTCAAGACTAATGTTTCAAATTTCCAGAAGGGTAATTTGGAAATTATGAAGACAGAGCTGACTAAATGAATTGGGATAGGTCACAGAATCACAGGAATATTATGGAACAAAAGGAGGCCACTCAGCCCATCATGACTGCACTTGAGAGATTAATAAGAAAAATAAGAAATAACAAAGAAGTGACTTTGAGTGTAGTTTATAAGCTTCCTAACAATAACTACACTGTATAATGGGGCAAATAGTTAGAAATAATGGGAGATTGTGACAAAGGTACAGCAATATTTATGAGTAATTTTAATTTATAAATGGATGGACAAATCCATTAAGTGATGTGTAATGGGCAAAAATCCTGATTTTTGCCCATTACACATCACTTAAAATCTCTGCCATTTCATTCTGGTTTCTTTTATTAGACAAAGACAGTTTCTCCTTATTTACTTTGCCCAACCTGTTCAGGATTTTGAAAACCTCAATCAGATTCCATCTCAAACTTCTTATCTCCAGGGAGAACATTCTCAGCTTCGGTCTATTCTCATAACTGAAGTTTCTCATACCTGGAACAATGATAGTAAACTCTTTCTGCATTCTCTCCAATGCATTCATCTTTTTCCTTTAATGTAGTGCCCAGAACTGAGATCTAACAAGTATCTTATATAAGTTCTACATCGCCTTTGTACTCTATGCCCCTATAAATAAAGCCAAGAACATTGTCTGCTTTATTTACTGTTCTCTCCACCTCTCCTGTACTTTGAATAATCTTCTCACATGTAACCCCAGGTCCGTCTGCTGCTACAGCCCCTCTAGAATTGTAACCCCTATTTTATATTGTCATTCAATGTTATTCTGACAGAATTACGTCACCTAATACTTTCTGCACTGAACCACCTATCCGCCCTCTCCAACAACTTGTCCATGTCCTTTTGGAGTTCCACAGTGTCATCCTCACAATTCACAGTTCTCCCAAGTTTAGTGTCATCTGCAGACTTAGAAATTGTCCCCTGCACACCAAATTTTAGATCATTAATGCTAATAAGGGAAAATAAGGGTCCCAATACCAACCCCTCACGAACACCCCGACAAAGCAGTTCAGTGACAAGAAGCACTTCAGTGCTTCTTCATCCCCAAATAGGGAAGATGGTGCTCAATGAATTTTTGGAAAAATGGAAAGAGAAAGGCACGCAACCTGGGGGTGAACTAAAGCACTTTACAGACTCTGCAGTGCCTACAGATTAGTCATTGCAATGTAGGAAATGTAGCAGCCAGTTAACACACAGCAAGATACCACAAAGAGAAATGTGACAAATTGGATTTTCAGGGTTTCTTACTAACTGTTTCTTTCTTTTTAATTGTGGCACAAACAGATTACTTGAAAAATTCTACAAGGACCAGACCTCTGTCCTTCAGCCTGATTGCAACACTCCTTTTAATTCCTTTGAGGACACAGTATTCAGACTGCTGCCCTATCATGTATGTAAAGGGACACTACCAACTAATGTGGACTTTAACAAAGGTACTTTAAAACTGTCTTTTGCTACAGGATGGGGAGGAGCAAAGTGTGATGTGCCAGTGAACTGATGGGCAGTATGGTCTTTAGTTATCCGGTTAGATTATGAACTCTGGAGAACTTTAGTCACTGTAAATATTAATTTCAATCACAGAACTACTTCAGGATTAATTACTAAACTAAAAATGACACACTTCTGATAAGTAGTGAGTAACAGGTTGATTTAAAAACAAAATGGTTCAGTCATAAAACTTTGAAATAAAGTGCTGCAGATTAACCATCCTTTGGTGCTATTTGTATTGTGGGTGTAAAGATCGTAAATGTTTGAGCTCCTACATAATCTACACTATAAGGACATCCAAGAGCTCCGCATATTCAGCAGTATTTCCTGAGGCTTCCTGCAGGCAGTCACCTGTCCTCATCCTGCAAGTGGTCAACTGTCCATAAGCTTTGGGAGCAGAATGAGGCTTTTTGGCTCATCAAGTCTGCTCCAACATTCAATGAGGTCATGACTGATCTGATTATCCAAACCTCCACCTGCCTGCCTTTTCTCCACAACTACTGCTTCCCTTACCGATTAAAGATCTGCCTCAGCTTTGAAAATACTTAACAACTCAATCCCTCTGCACAAAGAATTTTATAGATTAACAACATTCTGAGAGAAGAAATTCCTGTTATCTTCATTTTAAATGTGTGAGCCCTTACTCTGAGATTATGCTCTCTGGTCCCACACTGGGAAACAACCTTTCTGCATTTACCCTGTCAAGTCTTCTAAGAATGCCAAATGTTTCAATTTGCTCAATATTTTTCAATTTCTTATTGTTCTAAACTCCAGTGGGTACAGATTCAATGTACTCAACCTCTCCTCTTAAGACAATCACTCCTAGTGAGCCTAGTGAGCCTTCTCTGGACTGCATCCAGTGTCAGTATACAATTCCTTCTTAAGAGGGCCAAAACTCTTCAAGCTGTTACCTGACTAGAGCCTTGTATAGTTTTAGCAAGACTTGCCTATCTTTATACTCATTCTCTTTAAAATAAAGACCAGCGTTTTATTTGCCTTCCCTTTTACCATTGAACTTAGATACTTGCTTTTTTTGATCTATTCAAATGGACCACCAAATCCCTCTGTTCTCTATCTCTCTGCAGTCTTTCTCCATTTAAATAATACTCATCTCCTTTATTCTTCATACCAAAGTGCATAACCTCACATTTCCCCACATTAGGTTTCACCTGCCACTTACCTATCTACATCTCTCTGCAATCTCAATCTTCCCCTCTTGCATTCCCACCTATTTTGTGTTATCCGCAGACATGACTATAGAACATTGTTTCCTCAACCAAGTGATTAATATATGTTATAATTACTTGTGGTCCCAGCATTGATCTACTAGTTACAGGCTGCCATCCTGAAAATGCCCCCATTACCCCAACTCTGTCTTCTAATAATTAGCCAATTTTCTATCCATGCTAAAAATATTATCTTCGAGGAGAGAGTGAGGACTGTAGATGCTGGAGATCAGAGCTGAAAATGTGTTGCTGGAAAAGTGCAGCAGGTCAGGCAGCATCCAAGGAACAGGAGAATCGACGTTTTGGGCATAAGCCCTTCTTCTCAACACTTCAACTCCCCCTCCCACTCCACCAAGGACATGCAGGTCCTTGGACTCCTCCATCGCCAGACCATAGCAACACGACGGTTGGAGGAAGAGTGCCTCATCTTCCGCCTAGGAACCCTCCAACCACAAGGGATGAACTCAGATTTCTCCAGTTTCCTCATTTCCCCTCCCCCCACCTTGTCTCAGTCAAATCCCTCGAACTCAGCACCGCCTTCCTAACCTGCAATCTTCCTGACCTCTCCGCCCCCACCCCACTCCGGCCTATCACCCTCACCTTGACGTCCTTCCACCTATCACATTTCCAACACCCCTCTCCCAAGTCCCTCCTCCCTACCTTTTATCTTAGCCTGCTGGACAAACTTTCCTCATTCCTGAAGAAGGGCTTATGCCCGAAACGTCGATTCTCCTGTTCCTTGGATGCTGCCTGACCTGCTGCACTTTTCCAGCAACACGTTTTCAGCTCTAAAAATATTATCCCCAATACCATAGAGTCTTAGTAGCCTAATGTGCAATGCCTTATCAAATGCCTTCTGAGAATTCAAATATATTATATTCACTGTATTCCCTTTACCTGTCCTGCTTGTTACTTCCTCAGAGTAAATGTGTCAGGCATGAGTTTTCCCCTCATGAAGCCATGTTGACTCTGCTTGATTTTATAATGTATTTCTAAATGCCTTGCTATGACTTTATAATAAACTCTTGACATGTTTCCAGTAAAAAGATGTTAAGCTAACTGTCCTATAGTTAGTTTTTTTTTTATTGTCTCCTTTTGAATAAGGATGTTATGCTAGCAATTTTCCAATTATTCAGGACTTCTGGTGATAGGAGATTTTAATTTTCCCAGCATTGACTGGGATTCACTTAGTGTTCGAGATCTGGATGGAGCAGAATTTATAAGGATCATCCCGGAGGGTTTTCTAGAGCAGTATGTAAGTGGTCCAACTTGGAAAGGGGCCACACTGGACCTGGTGTTAGGAAATGAGCCCGGCCAGGTGGTTGACGTTTCAGACAGGGTTATTTGGGAATAGTGATCACAATTCCATAAGTTTTAGAATACTCATGGACAAAGACAAGAGTGGTCCTAAAGGAAGAGTGCTAAATTGGGGAAGGCCAAGCCATCCCAAAATTTGGCAGGATTTGAGGAATGTAGATTGGGAGCAGCTGTTTAAAGGGAAATACACATTCAATATATGGGAGGTTTTTAAAGAGAGGTTGATTAGAGTTCAGGAGAGATATGTTCCTGTGAAAATGAGGGATTGGAATGGCAAGATTAGGGAACCATGGATGACAGGTGAAATTGTAAGACGAGCTAAGAGGAAAAAGGATGCGTACATAAGGTCTAAGCGACTGAAGACAGATGAAGCTTTGGAAGAGTATTGGGAATGTAGGATCAATCTGAAACGAGGAATTATGAGGCCTAAAAGGGGTCATGAGATATCCTTCGCAAGCAGGAAACCCCCAAAGCCTTTTATTCACATATAAGGAGCAAGAGGGTAACTAGGGAAAGGGTTGGCTAACTTAACGACAAAGGAGGAAAGATAATGTGTGGAGTCAGAGAAAATGGGTGAGATTCTTAATTAGCACTTTTCTTCGGTATTCACTGAGGAGAGGGACAGACGGATGTTGAGTTTAGGGATAGATCTTTGATTACTCTAGATCAAGTTGGCATAAGGAGGTTGGAAGTGTTGTGTACTCTAAAAGGCATTAAGGTGGACAGATTCCCAGGAACAGATGGGATCTATCCCAGGTTACTGGGGGAAATAAGAGAGGAAATAGCTGGGACTTTAATAGATATCTTTTCAGCATCCTTGAACACAGGGGAGGTCCCAGAAGACTGGAGGATTGCTAATGTTGTCCCCTTGTTTAAGAAGGGTAGCAGGGATAATCCCAGGTAATTACAGACCTATGAGCCTGATGTCAGTGGTAGGGAAGCTACTGGAGAAGATACTAAGGGATAGGATATATGCCCATTTGGAAGAAAATGAGCTTCCAAGTGATAGGCAGCACGGTTTTATGCAGGGAAGGTCACGTCTTACAAACCTGATGGAATTCTTTGAGGAGGTGACAAAGTTGATTGATGAGGGAAGGGATGTAGATGTCGTATACATGGACTTTAGTAAGGCATTTGATAAGGTTCCCCTTGTGGTAGGCTGGTGAGAAAGGTGAAGTTGCATGGGGTCCAGGGTGTTCTAGCTAGATGGATAGAGAACTGGTTGGGCAACAGGAGACAGAGAGTAGTAGTGGAAGGGAGTCAATCCAAATGGAGACCTGTGACCCTTGGTGTCCCACAGGGATCCGTGCTGGGACCACTGTTGTATGTGATATACACAAATGATTTGGAGAAAGGTGTAGGTTGCCTCATTAGCAAGTTTACTGATGACACTAAGATTAAAAATCACACAACACCAGGTTATTATCCAACAGGTTTAATTGGAAGCACACTAGCTTTCGGAGCAACGCTCCTTCATCAAGTAATAGGAGCGTCGCTCCGAAAGCTAGTGTGCTTCCAATTAAACCTGTTGGACTATAACCTGGTGTTGTGTGATTTTTAACTTTGTACACCCCAGTCCAACACCGGCATCTCCAAATCATGACACTAAGATTGGTGGAGTAGCAGATGGTGAAGGGGACTGTCAGAGAATACAGCAGAATATAGATAGATTGGAGAGTTGGGCAGAGGAATGGCAGATGGAGTTCAATCCGGGCAAATGCGAGGTGATGCATTTTGGAAGATGCAATTCCAGAGTGAACTATACAGTAAATGGAAAAGTCCTGGGGAAAATTGAAGCACAGAGAGATCTGGGTGTTCAGGTCCATTGTACCCTGAAGGTGGCAATGCAGCTCAGCAGAGTGGTCAAGAAGGCATATGGCATGCTTTCCTTCATTGGACGAGGTATTGAGTACAAGAGTTGGCAGGTCATGTTACAGTTGTATAGGACTTTGGCTCAGCCACATTTGGAATACTGCGTACAGTTCTGGTCGCCACATTACCAAAAGGATGTGGATGCTTTGGAGAGGGTGCAAAGGAGGTTCACCTGGATGTTGCCTAGTGTGGAGGGTGCTAGCTATGAGGAGAGGTTGAGTAAATTAGGATTATTGTCATTGGAAAGAAGGAGGTTGAGAGGGGATCTGATTGAGGCCAGAGTGGAGACTCAATTACTTGGGGTCACAAGTTCAAAGTGAGAGGGAACAAGTTTAGGGGAGATATACGTGGAAAGTTTTTCACACAGAGGGTGATGGGTGCCTGGAATGCATTGCCAGCGGAGGTGTTAGGAGTGGAAACGATAGCATCATTTAAGATGTTTCTAGTCAGATACATGAATGGGCAGGGAGCAGAGGGATACAGACACTTAGAAAATAGGTGACAGGTTTAGATCGAGGATCTGAATCGGTGCAGGCTTAGAGGACCGAAGGGCCTTTCCCTATGCTGTAATGTTCTTCGTTCTTTGATCTCCAGAATCTAAGGAACCTTGAAAGATTACTATAGTGTATCACTATCTCTGTAGCTACTTCCTTTAAATTTTAGGATTCAACTTATCGTGTCCAGGGTACTTATCAGCCTTTGGCCCTATTAGTTTCCCTCATACTTTTTATTTAGTGGGTTACTATATTTATTTCTTGTGAACTATCCCCTTAGCCCCTTGAACATTTAGTAATTTTGACATGCTACTGATGTCTTTGTCTTTGAAGACTGATGCAAAGTATTTTTTATTTATTGCCCATTATTATTTCCTCAACCTCACTCTCTAAGAGGCCGATGTTTATTTTGTAGAATCAGCCAAATTCCTGAGGAATTGGAGTTATATGCAGGCCAGACTGAGTAAGGATGACAGATTTCCTTCCCTAAAGAACAGTAGTGAACCATTTGGATACTTACAACAAATGACAATGGTTACACTAGATTGCCTTTTATTTTGTTGCATTCAGATTTCATCACCTGCCATGGCGGACTCAAACTCATGTGCCCAGAACATTAGCCTGGGTTCTGGATTGTTAGCCCAATGACCACTATGCCATTGCTTCCCTCACCTGCTTCCAACACATTTACATCTTTCCTTTAACAAGGAGACCAGTGCTGCACACAGTACTCAGATGTGGTTCCGCCAGTGCCCGTGTAACTGAAACATAATCTCCTTACTTTTATATTCAATTCCCCTTGCAATAAATTATGACATTCTATTAGTTTTCCTTATTACTTGGTGTACCGGCATGCTGACCTTTTGTGATTCGTACATTAGGAAACCCAAGTTCCTCTCACTAAAATACCTTTACATTCTTCCTGCCAAAATTGACACCCTTTCTGAATATCCTTTCATTCCTTCCTTCCTCACATGTCTTAATTGTTTTAACCTTAGTCCGGGCTGTGATAATGTGCCACCATTGTTGTTTGTGGTAGCAAGTTCCACATTCCTGCCTCTCACTGAGTCAATTCTTCTGAATTCATTTTGTATTAATGACTGTCAGTCTTGTGTTGATGGCCTCTGGTTTTTGATTGTCCCACAAGAATTGTACAGTACTCTTGCTTTAAAGAGGAAGCGCTGGAGGTGTGTGAAAATACAAAGATAAATGAACCTCCAGGACCCATTCAAGTGTATCCAAGGACATTGTGGGAAGTTAGGGAGGAAATTGCAGGGCACCTAACAGAAATATATGTATCATCTATAAATGTAGATGAAGTACCAGAAGATTGGAGGGTGCCTAATGTTGTGTTATTGTTTAAGAAAGGTTGTGAGGAGAAGCCTGGGAATTACAGACCTGTGACATGAGTGGGGACTAAGTTGTTGGAAGTGATTCTGAAAGATAGGGTTTACATGCATTTGGAAAACAAGGATTGATTCGGGATAGTCAGCATGGTTTTGTGCGAGGAAAATGCCATCTCACAAACTTGGTTGAGTTTTTTTAATGAAGTAACCATAATGATTGAGGGCAGAGCAGTGGACATTGTTTAATTGGACCTTGGCAAGGTGCTGCATGGTAGACTAATTAGTAAAGTTAGATCACACGGGATTCAGGGTGAGTTTGCCAATACAAAATAGGCTTTTTGGCAGGAGACAGGGGGTGATTGTGGTGGAGGATTTATTTTGGACTGGAGGCTTATGACCAGCAATTTTCCACAGGGATCAGTTCAGTCTTGTTTATAATTTATATAACTCAGTTGGATGAGAATATAGGAGTCATGGTTAGCAAGTTTACAGATAACACCAAAATTGGTGGTATGGTGAACATTGAGGAAAGTTATTTAAGATTACAGAGAGAACATGATCAATTGGGTCAGTAGGCTGAGGAGCGGCAGATGGAGTTTAATTTGGATAAATGTGAGGTATTACATTTAGACAGGGTGGTTAAGAAGACATTTAGCACACTTGCCCCTTTGAGTATAGGAGTTGGGACATACCATTGAGGTTTTACAGGACTTTTACAGTTGAGGCCTTTTCTGGAGTACGTATGCAATTCTAGTTGGCCTGTTATAGGAAGTAAATTACTAATCTGGAGAGGTTTCAGAAAAGATTTACCAGAGTGTTGCTGGGAATAGATGGTTGGAGATATAAAATAGACTGGAAAAACTAGGACGTTTTTCACTGGAGTGTGGGAGGTTGAGGGGTGACCTTATTGAGATTTATAAAATTGATGGGCATAAATAAGGTCGGGGGGGGGGGGAGTTCAAAACTAGGGGGCATACTTTTAAGATGAGAGGAGAAAAATTTAAAAAGAAAATGAGGGGAAATGTTTTCCTCAGAGAGTGGTTTGTGTTCGGAATGGAATGCCAGAGAAAGTGATGGATGCAGGTACAGTTACACTGTTTAAAAGCCATTCAGATAAGTTCACTAATATGAAAGATTTGGATGGATGTGGACCAAGTGCAGGCAGGTGGGACTAGTTTAGTTTGATAACATGTTTGGCATGGATTGGTTGGACCAAAGGTTCTGTTCTATGCTGTATGACTCTATAAGAGTTGGTCTGACATTGTACATGAGCTCACTTGAGATTAAAAGGGGACAGAAACCCACAAATATCAGAAACATGGATGAAGTGTAGTTTATATTGTATACAAACAGACACAAGAATGAGCTATCTTCATTATTCCAAATTTTCATGAGTCCAAAACATAAAGCTCATTGAAGTTCACAAGATTAGGCTCGAATATTTTTATAGTTTTCTCACTGTCCATCTGATTCTTCTCTCCCAGTGGATGAAGAGTTTGAGGTCATATCAACGCAACTCCTCAAACGAACGCAGGTCATGCTGAACAAATACCGTCTGTTGCTCTTTGAAGAATCTAGGGTAAGGTGTTAATGTTGCGTTAACTACACAACTCTGTGCAAATGGGATCCAAAACGTACAGCAGCATTCCAGGTCAGTGGATGGTCTGCAAGTACTTTGACCCACTGATCCTCCTTCATGTGAAGGCAGCGAGTGTTGCTCAGTGACTTCAGCAGAGATGAAGGGAATGGAGAGGGAGAAAACAAAAAACGATCATTGATTAGCTGAATCCAGTTCTCAGTCAGTATTAACACAAACCAATTCATATTAACCACTAGAAATTGGTAGATTGTGAGCAAAAGTACCAGCCGTAACTGTTTTTTACCTCCCCATCTCTAGCAATGTTGTAGTATCTTACCTTTCGCAATTTGCCGTTAATTCCAAGGTTGAATTTGTTAAATTATAAGGAGCGGTTTGGAAGGATGTGAATGCATTGGAGAGAGTGTGGAAGTGGTTCCATGAGAATGGTTCCAGGAATGAGAAACTTTTGCTATGAAGGAAGCTTTGGACAGGTTGGGATTATTATCCTTGGAGGGGAGAATGTTAAAAGGAGGTTAGACAGAATTTTTCAAAATCATGGAGGGTCAGGACAGAGTGGATCAGGAGAACTTTTCCCATTCATAAATGCATCGAGAACCAGAAGGCACAGTTTCAAGGTGTGTTGTCAATGTAGCAAATATGACATGAGAAAAAATATCAGTCAGGCTTTGGAATGCACTGCCTGGAAATGTAGTGGGGGCAGATTCAACTGAGGCATCCAAGACCACTTTGGATGATTATTTAAACAGAAGCAATGCTGAGGGTTTCAAGGGAAAAAGGCAAGAGGTGCAAAGTTAAATGCTCAGTCAGCCAGTGCAAGCACTATGGGCTAAATGCTCTCCCTCTGTTGCACTGTAATGAGAAAACAAAAAGCCCTCTGACTGAGGTGTTTAAAATGTAAAAAGATTTCATACTGGAGATAGAAAGTTTCCTACGTAAGGAAGGTGAAGGTACAATCTTAAATACAAGCTGGGCCACCCAGGGGGAATATCAAGATGGGCATCTTCGCATCACTGATAGTGAAAATCTGAACTTTCTGAAAGTTATTGAAAGGGCTGGAAGGGAACAAGTTGAACATTTCAGAAATGAGCAATGATAACTCGTTGTTGGTGAATGGTATCAAGGGACATGGAGCAAGGTTGAGGGAATGGGGTTGCAGTATGACAGTGCCCTGATCTAATTGAAGGAGAACATACTGCAGGGGCTGAATGGCCTCTGTGTTTCCAAATCCTGCAGCTTAACCAATTTGTTCTTTCCTTTTGTGTTATCAGAGGACACACCCCTCATCTGAGATGGTGATGATCGATCGAATGTTTATTCAAGAGGAGAAGGTGGCCTTCTTGGAAGCTAAACGATTGGCCAAAATCAATCCTGGTGAGATGCCCCTTGAAATATCCAATCAGTAGCAAATGTACAAGACAGGAGTTGGTGCTTGTACACAGTTTAAAACTGGCAGGAGTCTGCAATCGGGAGAGAATAACTCCCTCGTTTGTAGCCAGAGTTTATACATTTCTGCAGCACGTCAATTGGTGAAATGATGCAGATTTGACAGGAGGTAACATTGTAGAAACATGGGACTCCATCATTTAACATGATCATGGCTGATCTTAGTCACAGAGTCATAAAGCACAGAAATAGACCCTGTGTCCAACTCATCCATGCCGACCAAGTTTCCCAAACTAAACTAGTCCCACTTGCCTGCATTTGGTGCATGTCCTTCAAAACCTTTCCTATGTACCTATCCTAATGTCTTTTAAATGTCGTAACTGTACCTGCATTACTGCTTCATCAGGCAGCTCATTCCACATACAAACCACCCTGTGTGTGAAAAAGTTGCCCCTCAAATCCTTTTTAAATCTTTCTACTATCACTTTAAAAATATGCTGTTTAGTTTTGAACTCCCCCACCATAGGGAAAAGGCCTTTATGTTCCTCATTACTTTATAAACTTCTGTAAGGTCACCCCTCAACCTTCTACGCTCGTTTACTGGTCTCAACTCCACTCTCCTGCCTGCTTCCCATGGCCCTTTATCCCACTTTTCATCAGAAACATATTGATTTCTTTCTTGAGTCTGTTGATTGATTCTGCCTCCACTGCACTTCGGGGGCAGTGAGTTCCATAGATTCGCAAGCCTCTGAGAGAAGTGGTTTCTCTAATCTCAATTTTGAACCTACCTCCTCTCACTCTACATCTATGACCTCTCGATTGAGACTGTCACACAAGGAGAAACATCTGTTCGAAGACGACCTTATCAATCCCCATTAGTATTTTATATACCTCAGTCAGATCCCCACCCCTTATTCTTCTGAACTCCAGCAAGTACTAGCCCAACCTATTCAATCGCTCCTCATATGACAGTCCTTTCATCCCTGGAATCAACTTGGTGAATCTCCCCTGAACTGCCTCCAGTGCCACCAGATCCTTCCTCAGGTAAGGAAACCAAAACTGGACACAAATATTCCAGGTATGTTTTCACAAATGCCACATATAATTTTAACAGCACTTCTTCACTTTAAAATTCAGTCCTTTTGCAATAATTGCCAGATTCATTTTCTGCGTATCATGCACAAGGACACCAAATCCTTCTGCACTGAGCCACTTTGAATATGCTTCCCAATTAAATAATAATTTGACCATTTTTTTCTACCAAACTGGACAACCTCGCACTTAGCCATATTAAACTCCATCTGCCAGATTCTGGCCGGTTCTCCTAGCTTTTCATCACAGCCTGCTTTTCCAATTATTTTAGTATTATCCATGAATTCTGCAACGTTACACTCTGCCCCAGCTTGAATTCATTTCTATAGATTGTAAATAGTTGTGGTCCAAGAATTGAACCCTGCGGCACCCCACTAGTTACAGTTTGCCATCCAGAGAAGGAGCCATTCATATCGACCCTCTTTTTCTGTCAGTGAGCCAATCCTGTATCCACGCCAGTACTCTACCCTTAACTACTATGGATCTAACCTTCTGGATCAGTTGCAACACCTTGTCAAATGCCTTCTGGAAGTCTAGATATACAACATACATACAGGACAAGATCTGTTATAGCAGAATAGCAGAGAGAGCAGCAATTATTGTGAACATTGCTCAGGCATGTGTTGGAAAAAGGCAGAAGTCCCAGGATATGAATCATCCTGATGGCTATGTATCAGTAGTGGATTCCTACCCCTGTTCCCAAATCCCAATGGTCTTAGTGCAACTACCTGTACTTCTGACACTTACTTTGGAAGATACTCTGGGAGTGTTGTTTAAGATCTAAATGGTAAGGCAAGCCTGAAGTGTTTAGATCTCTTGGTCCTGCCCCTTTATATCATGGGGTTGCTATTGGACATCTCACCAGATTATTCCAAACAACTGACTACTGCAGCCAAGAACTAGGATGGATTTGAAAGGTTCAGAGGGCAAGTGAAAAATCAAATCAGAGAAACAAAGAAAGTGTGTGAGAAGAGACCAGCAGCTAACATAAAAGAGGTGGCACAACGGAGGACTGCATCCTATTATGTGTGGCAGGAGGGATAATTACTGAGTTCTTTGAAGGATTTGTCCAGGTCTTAGTGAAAGAGGAAGTAATTAACACTTCCAGGTGTTTAACATTGATAGAGAAAGCATAATTTTCTCTCCAAGGCTCAAGGTAGTGACAGAAGACTGGAAAATTACAAATATTATACCCAAACAAAAAATGTAATGATAAACCCAGCAATTACAAACCTGTTAGTTTAACCTTTGTAGTGTACAAGCTTCTAGAAACAACAATTCAAAACAAAATAAATTACAAGATTGAAAATCACAGGTATTTCAGGAATACTAAAACAAATTTAGGAGAAAATTGTGTTTAACTAATTTGGTGGATTTTTTTTTGATGAGCTAACAGAAAGGATTGATGAGGAAAACATTGTTGATGTGGTGTACACGGACTTCCAAAAAGTGTTTGATAAAGTCCTGCACAACACAATTTGTGATCAAAGCTATGGCTCGTGGACTAACAGAGACAGGAGCAATTAGATTACTTAGATTACTTACAGTGTGGAAACAGGCTCTTCGGCCCAACAAGTCCACACCGACCCGCTGAAGCGCAGATCACCCAGACCCATTCCCCTACATTTACCCTTTCACCTAACACTATGGGCAATTTAGCCTCGCCAGTTCACCTAACCTGCACATTTTTGGATTGTGGGAGGAAACCGAGCACAGACGCGGGGAGAACATGCAAACTACACACTGACATTTACCCAAGGCTTGAATCGAACCTGGGTCTCTTGCGCTTTGAGGCAGCAGTGCTGACCACTGTGCCACCGTGATGCCCTTGGGGAATTGTGTGGGAAGAAGGCATTGAAGTACAGGATCATTGATGAGGTAGACTCAAGGAGCTGGAAGGCCTACTTCTGCTCTTGTGTTGTTCATGTTCAGGGCAAATGTGGTCTGATTTGAAACATCTTGAAATGTTTTACACATATTAAAGATACTGAATACTAAGATACTGTATTGTTTCTCAATGTATTTACTTTGAACATCCATGAACTGTTGGGAAATATTTGTTTGGTTTGTTTGGTTTTTAGATGCATATGTCACATCGGTTTTCAAACCAAGGATTGCCAACACTCTGCCCATCTCTTGTGGCCCAATTCTAGGCTCTGACCAGGAGGTTCAGTGTTCACCACAGGCCCAACTGAAGACATATGTTGCCAGCAGCCGAGGAGGCCTCAAGCTGAAGATAAGGCAGGAGGTTGTCCACAACTCGGAGTTGGAGCAGCTCTGGCCTGCAGGCACCCAGGCAAGACCAGCTCCTACAGGCCCCTTTTCCCTCACAGCTAATACCCTGAGGCAAACCGATGGCGAGCCAGGCTGCAGATTCCCTGCTCCAGCTGAGAAATGGCAGCTTGGGCCTGGAGAGACACAGGAATCTGGGGGCTGTCTTACAGACCTCAGGAAATCCCGGAGGAACCTCCCCTGTGACAGCACCCCTGGTTTGGGGCCTGACCAAAGTAAAACATCACCACTCAGCACTAAGCTTCACAGATCACTGGAACACAACGTGAACCAACAAGCCATCACCATCGAGCCTGGCCCTGGGCACCGTCCAGCTCAGGCTTCGTCTTCACACGACTCCCATGTCCAGAATAGGCTTCATCTCCATGTGGACAGGCAGGGACCAGGGAGGACAGGTGTTGACATCAATGACCATGTAAAAGCTGGCTTTGTGGGTGACCTCCCCCTCCCACAGCCCAAACGTCGCAAGTGTGACTCAGTGGACAATGCCAACAGCACGGGTCACAGCCCCCAGGACAGTGCGCTGAGCGCCCACCTGCAAAGTGCCATCAACAGCCTCCTGGACCTGCAGAGGCACCAGAGCTCAGAACCCAGAACTCCAACACCCCAGAAAGATGATTGCAACCTTCCTCCCTACTCACTTCCAGCTTCCTCAGCAGATTTCCTGCAGTCAGACCCTGATAGTGGCCTTGCTGAAGTGACAACCTCCACTTTGGAAGAGGCAGTAAACAGTATTCTTGGTGACTGAGGAAAGATTGTAAAATGGGAGTTATAAACTGGAATTGGAATGCCATTTAAAATTGAAAATGGCACACGATGTTGTGTGCCTTAAATACAGAAGGTTACAGTCGCAGTTACTTGGACAGTGCCTAAATAGATTATTGTAAAAACCAGTTACATAACAAGAGTCATAACATCTAGTAATTTCTAGAAGGTGGCTGGTACTACACAACTGGTGTTGTATAGTTGAGTTATTTATTAATAGTGAAGACTTGCAGACTTAGCAGATGGTTACACTCCTCAAATGATGCTCCGTTAAATGTTTTGGAAAGAGAGGACTAGGTTAGGTGCCAGAACCTTTTCTTTATTAAGTCACTGGCTGGCTCCTCACAATTGTCTTGCAATATTGACCTCTGGTCATTGTAGTCCAAGCTCATTCCTTGGACTCCAATAATTTAGGTAGGCACCATTGTGCACCTTTTTTTTGTACTACTGTACTGAGTATTTTCTTCCACTGTTGAAGGATAGTAGTCAGCCTTGGTTTTTTTCAGAGCTTTCAAACAAATCGAGATTTTTCACAAACTGGTAGGACCTGTTTCTGTGCTGGGTATATGCACAATACTGATGAAGTTGTGTTTGAATCATTTGAAATGTGTTCCCAGAGCTTGTGTGAACAGATGGTGTCTATTTTGTAAGAACTGAGTGTACAATTATCAGGAATTGGCCATTGATAAAGGCTAAAAATCCTCTTCATATGAATTGTTGCAAAAACACAACTTAATTTTAGGATATATATTTCTTTTGTTGAGTTTGTTCCACTGATTGTTTTTAATTTCAGAGATTGTTTTTATTTTTTAAAAAATTGTCTTGCACTTATTCAGGGACAGGTGATTTTAGTTTAGTAATTAGGTACTATCACCTTGCAATAAAACAGTATTTGCCTCTGTACAGTTTTATGAAATTCACCTCAGATTTTAAGGTTCTCAATCTTTTATCCAAATTGCCACACAGAGACCTCTCTCTTCACTTTTATCTCAAAAGAGTCCTTAACACACAGTATTTGTCAACTTAACAAAGCTATCATGTATTGGCACTTTTCAAGCACAATTTGGGAAGGAAGGCACTTTGACCTTACTCAAAAAGAAGTCAAACTCTGAATGTTAATCCATTTTTACAATTGTCACTAAATATTTTGAGCTGAAGAAGATCCCATACTGCAAAAGTAAAACTCACGCGGGACAGACTGATTTCTTGATGTAAGTATGTTTCAAAGTAAAAATGGATTATTAAACATTATAATTTTGATCAAATAATCAATGAAAGTGTAGATCCAAGTTACTTGGTGCCTAATGTTTTTTGCATTATTTGTTTTTTTCATTGACAGTTTAATGTAACAGTTTAATGGAAACAATTACAAAATGTGTGTAGATTTTGTTAAAAAGAGTTCTATTAATACTTTCAGGACCCCACATCCTTCACTCCATTAGATCAAAGAGAAAAAGCAGCTGTGATTTAAGAAATGTCAATTAATTCTATGCTGTTACTCACTCTTTCACACCAGACAAATGTTGTTTGACCCACACTTGTGAAAAGTGGGGAAGTGGGTGTTGATCTTCTGGTTGTTAATATTGGCAGCGTGTCTCTATCCCTGCCATTGAGTGACCAAAGTGCCTACCTGTTCAAGTATTTGGCTGCTGTTTATATGGAGCAATTGGTGTCTTCAGTCAGAGCTGGCCAAGGAACCAGGGCTGTGCAGATCTCCCCCAGCCCACGGATGTTGGATGAGAGAAACCCTGGTGAAGGCAAATGTGGATTTGTGTCAGAGGGCCTTGGGAAAGGCCTGCTGACAAAATCTGCACCTCTGCCTCTCTGGGGATCACTGTCTGTGATCACATCACGTCTGCCACCAATCCCAACCCCCCTCATTCAAAGCTCTGCTTGATGATTATATTACAAGTGTTTATGGACAAGTAATTGTTTCAGGCTGAGATTTAATGTGAATGTGAGAAAATCTGGTTTAGTCGACGAGAAGTTAGGGTATGGAGTACACTACCTAGAAATGTGGTGGAGGCAGGTTCAGGTTTTCAAGAGAGCAATGGACAGAAATGTTTTTCAGGAATATGTGGAAAAGACAGGAAATTAGCACTAAGTGATAGAACCAGTTCAGCTGAATGGATGTTTTCTGCACCCTAACAGTTCTACAGTTGTGGAGGAACCTTTTTTTTATTGTTAGTGAGGCAGTTTGGTTTATTCGTGTGACGCATACCTCCCATGTTCTTGTAGCAATTTCCCTGGTGCTTTGTGCTAAACCGATTAGTACAGACTTTCTCATCTTTTACTCAAACAGTAGACTGAATTGTAGGAAACCTCAACCTCACCTTAAATAGTATTGTTTAGAAATCTGACAAATTCAGTTTCTTTTGTTGAAGAGATTGAGTGTCCTGTATTTCAGTTGTCTGTTTCTCAGGTTGTTATACTCGTACATTATGGCTGAGGAAGGGATTTCTGACTCTAAGTCTGACTGTGGTAATCTTGTAAACCTGCAGATAAAGGAGCAGTTGCTTATTTTCAAATATCTGGCAGACTCTTCTCAATTGCAAAATAAAGACCATAGTCCTCTCAGAACTACAGGGTATTCTGAAACACTTTTCACAGTTGATTAAGTACTTTTTGATGTGTGGTCACTGTTGCAGTCTCGGAAAAACAGCAACCAAATAGCCCCCAGTAAACTCCCTACAATTCACCAAATGACCAGATGAATCTGCTTTGGTGATATTGATAGAGGAAGATGCAGGCCAGGAAATCACTCCTGCTTTCTGAATCATGTTATGAGATCTTTGATACTCACCTAAGAAGGAAGATAAGGCCTGGGGCTAATGTCCCATCTGAGAGATGGCACCTCCACCAGTACAACAGCACCCCCTCTGTCTTTAATGTACAGTCGAGTCTCAGG
The DNA here is from genome assembly GCF_037043375.1 of Chiloscyllium plagiosum. Lineage (NCBI taxonomy): Eukaryota > Metazoa > Chordata > Chondrichthyes > Orectolobiformes > Hemiscylliidae > Chiloscyllium > Chiloscyllium plagiosum. The sequence goes on along the minus strand of NW_028270146.1, from coordinate 104,345,657 downwards.
AATGAGGCTTGATCCATAAAACTCTGCCTCAAAGACAAGAGGTACAGCTGCTAATCCATGGCTGCCATTTCTCAGGAGCACCCGTTTGAGCTCCTTGGTGAACCTAATCTATATTGTGTTCCACGTAGAAGGGAGGACTGCAAGCATAAAGTTAATATTTTTAAAGCCCTCCATTTCATATTTCTTTAATAAAAAATCAGTTGGTTTCCAAAAAAACACTCAAGTCTGTTCAGGACAAAATAAAACCCTGGCAGGTCAGTTTTACAGGTACATTCTGATTGTACCTTCAGTTGTGTTCTTGAGACAATTCTTGTGTTGCTTGAGTGTGACAGTGTTGTGACAGAGCCTTGTCCCAGGGTCAGTGCACATGCTCAGTTAAAACACTGTCTGAGTGGTGTTGGTAATGGGATGGGACCTCATCCTGACTTGGTGTAGCAGTTTCAGTCCTGTCTGAATTCAGGAATAAGGCTTTTGAGGGAGTGATAGACTTCGAGGAAGGTCAGTGACCCAGCTCTCATTTCAGACTCAGCCACTGTACGTTTAGCTTGCTGTTTCCATTGACCTTTTTAACTTTTTCATTCCCATCATCAAACTGTAGAATTCGACAAAACATTTGTTGTAAAATCGTACTACGCAGAGAGAGACCATTCAGTTTACAATGCCTGTGCTGGTCCTTTTATCAATCCCGTTAGTACCACCTCCCTGCACTTTGCGGTAACCAGTATTTCTTGTTTTCATTTTCAAGGAGATGATCGAATTCCTCATTGCATCACCCTTCCAGAGAGTACAGCCAGATCACACCTTTCAGTGTAAACACTAAAACCTTTCCTTACAAAAGGCATAGACTAATTAGGGCTCTGAAGGAGGCATTATGGTCTGTCGAATTCATATTGACTCTGTGTTCAGCAATTCAGTCCTATTTCCCTGTCCATTAGCTTCTTCAGGCTGTTTCCCCTTATTTGCAGTTTTTAATTGAAATACCAAAGGTTGTCATGGTTTGTCTCTTGTGCTTGTAATGCACACTCTGAGCATGTTCTCAACGCTGGTTCAAAACACTGTTTATCACATAATGTGAATCTGATTGTTTGTGTGTGAGTGCATTATTTACAGTAACTGTCCAGCAGAAAACCAAGACTCTAACTTGGATTTGCACACAGGTGGAGTGATGTCACAAAGATATAACTTACATTTAACGTCTCTCCCAAGCTGGACTCTGCAGTGATTCACCTCTTCGGGGTGTGCTTGTACCCTGGCTGCTGGTATCTCCAGTTGTATCATTGCATTCCAGTGTTTCAGTGTTGAGTCACAGACATGTAAACTGGTTAATCGTCAGGTAGAATTTGTGTGTTTGGTGCTTCATATCCCCATTGCATACTGAACCATAAAACTACATTGGTTATGTATATAAAATTGACGAATGCATTTTTTACTTTGTACAGCAAGGCAAGTCTTTTCAGCCAGTTTAGAGGCCTTACTTGGAACACGTGGGATTTTCGATATTGGGTGAACAGATCCTTCATTGTTTCGTAGGCTATATATTATTAAATCTCTTACCTAAAGCAAATAAACATTTTGTACAATTTTTATTAAGCTATTTATTAAAGTACCATTTTCTAATAAATGAGGAAAATGCAAAAGATAATTTTTCTGAGTTGATAATTTTATTGTTGACATTGAAATTTTTTAATGTTTAACTTCTCAAAATTTTCCAGCTGCCCATTAGGAATGATTTTTTTTGAACATTCACGCATGGGACATGGGTGGTGCTAGCTGGCCAGCATTTATTGCCCGTCTCTAGTTGTGCATGCCTTCTTGAATTACTGCAGTCCATGTGCTGTAAGTAGACCCACATTGTCCTTTAGGCAGTGAAATCTGGGATTTTGAGCCAGCAACAGTGGAGGCACAGCAATATATTTCCAAGTCAGGATAGCGAGTAGCTTGGAGGGGAACTTGCAGGAACTGGTGTTCCCATGTATCTGCTGCCCTTCTAGATTGAAGTGGTTGTGGGTTGGAAGGTGCTGTCTTTGATGAATCTTTGGTGAATTTCTGCAGTGGATCCCTTAGTACACACTGCTGCTACTGAGCAGTTGTGGAGGGAGTGGATGTTTGTGGATGTGGTGCCTATCAAGTGGGCAGCTTTCTCCTGGATGGTATCAAACGTCTTGAGTTTTGTTGTAGCTACACCCACCCATGCAATTCATTTCCACTACCATTCTGTGGGAATGTGTGGACAAAAAAATAGTGTATCTGTGGAATTCTTTACCACAGAGGATTGGAGAGGGTGGGCCACTGAATGCATTCAAGGTTGAGATAGACAGATTTTTAATCAGTAAGGGAATGAAGGGTTGTGGGGTTGAGGATTGTCAGACCAGCCATGATCTCATTGCATGCCTGAGTATGGATGATGGACTGAATGGCCTACTATAGTTCCTACATCTTGTGGTCTTATAGAAGGGTGCAGGTTAAGATCAGTTCCAGACCCGCCATCCATTGGTCTCCAGGAGGCTTTGTGGTAACCTGAGATAAATAGAGTTGTCTCGCCACTTCAGTTGCAGGTATGAGAGCACTCCAATCAGTTATTCCCAGCTCCAACATCTTTCCCCTCAACGAGATTCTGCTGGCTGGTACCATGATTGTAATGTGAGCAAAACATCACAGATAACTGTCATGGCAGTGGTGACACTTATCATTTCAAGATCTGCAGGCTGAGTTGCCTTTAAAAAGATTCTAGGAAAGAGGTCTCATAGAAACCTATAAAATTCTAACAAGATTGGACAAGTTAAATGCAGGAAGGATGTTCCCAATGGTTGGAGCAAGGCTAACCTTCTAGGACTGAGATGAAGAGAAATCTCTTCACCTAGGGAGTGATGAGCCTGTGGCATTCACTACCACAGAAAGTGGTTGAGGCCAAAACATTGTGTTTTCAAGAAGGAGGTAGATGTAGGTCTTGTGTCTAAAGGGATCAAGGGATATGGGTAGAGGGCAGGTTAGGGTGTTGAATTCAATGATTAGCCATGATCATATTGAATGGTGGAGCAGGCTTGATTGGGTCAAATGGTGTACTCCTGCTCCTACCTTCTATGTTTCTATGTTATACCCATGAATGAGAAATGCTGTTAATGAGAGCCACCACGTTGGTTTGTTGTCTCTTCATTCTGATGGTTTTGAAAAGTCCATCATTCAACTAAATTCCAAAGGACAAAACAACATTTGGTTGTGGCAATTGTTGAATGTTATTTGAGTCGATTGAAAGAACAGTGCATAAATGGGTATTCCTGATGCTAGACTATATGAGCTCTTCTGCCTCTGCCCAGCCCAATGCTGTCTGTCAGTGCTGGCTTCCTGTCCATCTTTTCCACTCTTCCCCATTGTTCAGCTGTCGGAACCCACAATTAGGAATCTCCTTCATCAGTCATTTGGTTTCTCTCTTGCTTCCTGAAAACTGATGGGCTCAACCAAGCATTTAGCTTAGAATGATCTCTCCTGAGGTAGGAGACCAGAGTTTGGAAAGATCTTGGTTCAACAACCTGACTTGGGAGAAATATATTTGGGTGGCCTAATCTTTAATCAGGGGTTTAAAAAGAGGAGAACAAAATTACCCTTCCCCATCTGGTTGTAACACAGTGAGCATCAGACCTTAAGATGGAGGGAAGGTCATTACTGAATCAGCTGAAGATGTTTGGCCCTAGGACAATACCATGAGGAACTCCTGCAGAGATGTCCTGGAACTGAGATGATTGACCTCCAACAACCACAGTCATCTTCCTATGTGCCACATATGACTCCAACCAGCGGAAAGTTTTCCCCCTGATTCCAGTTTTGGTCCTTGATGCCACTCTCGATCAAATACAGGCTTGGTGTCAAGAGCTATTACTCTCACCTCACCTCTAGAATTCTGCTCTTTTGTCTATACTGTGATGTGTTACAGAGCTTTAGTGAGACTACACTTGGAGTATTATGTGCAGTTTTGGTCTCTTTGCCTATGAAAAGATATTCTTGCCATATGAGGGAGTGCAGTGAAAGTACAGTGGACTGGAGTGGCACATTTGTGGAGAAATTGGGTCAACTTGGGCTGTATTCCCTGGAGTTTTGAAGAATAAGAGGGGATATCACTGAAACAAATATAATTCAGACAGACTAGATACAGGGATAATGTTTCCCCAGAATCAGGGGAATCCAGCACAAGGGGTCACAGTCTCAGGATACGCAAGAGACCATTTGGACTGAGATAGGGAGATACTTCTTCACTCTGACGGTGGTGAATCTGTGGAATTCTCTACCGCAGAAGGCTCTGAAGGGGAAGTCACTGAGTATACTCAAGAAAGAAAAAGATAGATTTATATAGGCTGAAGGTGTCAGCAGGTTTGGGGTGAGAATGGAAGTATCGAGGATCAGCCAGGGTCATGTTCATTGCCAGAGTGGGCTGGATGGGCCGTAAGAACTATACCTGATCCAATTTTCTGTGTTTCATTGAATGGAATCTTGTAGGGGTCAGAGAGACATGAACTATGGCAGAATCGGATGAGAATTCTAGGTCGATGTCAGGAGCATCTTGTTTCAACATGCTTTTCACAAACAGCGAGCTTAAGTTTCTCACTGGGCAGTGGTGAGATACCAATTAAGGGGATTTACAGCTTGTGAAAGGCCTTGTTGACAGTCTAACTCATCTCATTAACTTTTACTCTTCCTATCTAACCAAACTTGCCGAACCAGTTCAACATTGAGAAAACCCCACATGGAAACCAGAGCAGGTGCCTGGTGAAATTAGTTTATGCTTGCTCTGTAGGACACTGGGCACCAACATCTCAGGGTACACTCCATGGGCAACAGCCACATGGACATTGACATTTGACATTTGCCAGCCTCTAAGAACCTTCATAGTGCATCTCCAGTCTCCTTCCAGGACACTTCAGCAAGGACAATGTGAGCTTATGGACTGGTCCCGCCTGTGTCTCCAGGCTCTTTGCTCACTGCCACAGAACACAATCACACTAAGCCTGTCTAGATGCTCACTGCCTTGCTGCACTTTGACCTCTTGGCCAGCTATATCAGGCTGATGCTACTTCTGTTTTGCCTCGATGTTTAGTGCAGACACAAAGGAAGAAAACCTGTCAGTAGGCCCCAGACCAGTCAGGAGAGTTAATCTTCAATTAGGGGTTCCAAGCACTCTAAGTCAAGGCAGCCTCCAGTCCCAGAGGCTTCGAAATGGTCAGTCAGCTATTCAGGATGGTCAGAGTCAGGATGTTTGTCACATAAAGGGCTGAGCAGCTGAATGTTGGGTAGCATATCCCCTGCCTTGATCTTTCCTGCACTGTTAGGGACTGTCTCCCTTTTGGAGTGAGAGAGGCAGGTATTAAGGGAGCTGGAAATGGAGAACAGAGCTATTCCAGTTGCCGCAGAAGGGGAAGTGTCCTTGGTGGGCGAGTGGGCAGGCAGGGGTCAGGGCGGTGCTGACAGGGTTAGGAACAGCGAGTGGGCAAGATATTGCTGGTAGTAGTGAGAGGGCTGGAATATGAGTCTTGTTGGGAGGTGGGTGCAGTGACAGAGAGAGGGTGAGGGTGAGGTATCAGAAACAAGATGGTGGCACTGACCCTGACAGAGTGGAGAAGCTCATTGACTTGCTTCCTATATTAAGGGCATTCCTCCAGATGGCGGAAACATGCACTGAGCCGAGTAGCTCCCACAGATCAGGCTGGATGTAGTCTGGTGTCGCACCTTTTCCTGTTGGTTCTGGGGAGGAAGAGGTCTCCCCTCTGCCCTACCCCATCCAGCAGCATCTGCAGATTCCTGTCCACAAAGCGAGGTATTGATCCCACTCGCCCTCCCCCACCCCTGCTGTCTGCCTGCCTACCAGCCTGCCACATGTGGGGCAAATGTCAGGAACAGTGCAGAGGCAGCTGTAGACTGACAGAGTCTGTCCAGGTGCACAGCAAGCTTTTAGAGATGGAGCCAGCAGAAGAATTGCCAGGATATACATGGAACAGCAAGTTGTTCTGGGAGCAGGTTGAGGGAAGCTGCAACTGGATGGGAGAGGAACACTATGGCAATTCATAAGGCGAGTTTGCGAAGACATGGTGAGGAACCTGACTCAAACATCATGGTGGAAACCCCACAAAATCCCATAACTCACACTGAGCCAAAAAACATACAATTCAGCTCTATGTTTTTGCTGACTAACAGGAAGTAGAGAGTGGGGATAAATGAGTCATTTTTGGGCCGTATTCTATGACAAGTAGAAATTGGAGTCATTGTTCAAGTTGGACACAATAACAGCAACTTATTTACAATCTATATTAATCTCAGGATTTAAGGTACTGTTTGCTACATTTTGTGATGACACGATGAGTAGGAAAGTAAGTTGCAAAAAGGGCATAAGGAGTCTGCAAAGGGCTGCAGAGAGATTTAGTGAGCAAAGGTTTAGCAAATGGATTATATTTTGGGAAAATGTGAACTTGACAACTTTGGATGGACGAATAGAAAAACAGCATATTATTTAAACAGAGATTACAGAACTCAGATCTAGGTGTCATAATGCATAAGTCATCAAAAGCGTGCAGGTACAGCAAATGGTTAAGAAGGTAAATGGGATGTTGTTGATTGCACGGAGAATAGAAGATCAAAGCATGGATGTTTTACTATAATGGTAGAGGACTTTGGTGAGACTTTATCTGGATTACTGTGTACTGTTTCATCTCCTTACATAAAAGGGAAAAATTTGCATTGGAAGCGCTTCAGGAAATGTTCATTCGACTGACTCTGGGGATGAAGGAGAAAGTGAGGACTGCAGATGCTGGATATCAGAATCAAAAAGTTTGGTGCTTGAAAAGCACAGCAGGTTGGGGAGCATCCGAGGAGCAGGAGAGTCAACATTTTGAGTCTATGGAATAATAGGGAAAAGGAGCCACCAGTGGAAGTGATCTACAGCCCCTCCACAGTCACCACAAGGTGAGACAAAAGTATGTAAGGAGCAATATTGGGTGCTTGTGGTAAAGAGTGGCAATAATCATGCATGATTTTAATCTATATATAAACTGAAAATATATGCTTGGCAGTAGCTTGGATGAGGAGTTCATAAAATTCTGTTGATATAATTTCTTATAGCAGTACATTTTAGAACTAAACAGAGTGTCCTTTATTAGTTTAGATATCATGTAATTGTGTGAGAGGATTAATTAATGACCTCAGAGTAAAAGCACCTGTAGTTAAGAGTGACCACAATATCATTGAGTTATTCATCCAGTTTAAAGGGAGAAGATTGGGTCTAAGACTAGTATTTTAAATCTAAACAAGGAAAACCATGTGGGCGTCAAAGCTGAGCTAGCTGAAGTGAACTGGCATATTAGACGAGGAGATAGGTCAATAGATGTGCAATGTCAAACATTTAAGGGAATATTTCAAGATGTGCAGAATAAGTATATTCTTACTACACAGTCATATTATAAAGCGATGACCTAGCATTAACGATTTGCTAAAGAAATTAGGTAAAGCATCAAGTTAAAGGGCTGATGATTGTGTAGTGGTTGAATGAGGTCAGCCAGGTAGACCTCTTAGAATGTGAGTTCCCTAATTGGACCAGATTAACAACCCCAATCAGGGACCCCTGGCTGACAGATATAAACAAGACTGTCAGATGTCCTGTTCACTCTGAGAGCTGGCTCTGAAGAAACTGGATCAGCGTCAAATTGTGATTAAAGGGTGACTTGGGGATAGGATGTCAGCCTCTGTGGAGTTATTTCAGATTGGTCAGAAGAACAGCAGAGAATGAGCAAAAGGTTATTAAGTGGAAGAAGTAAAAGCATGAGAATCTAGATTCTGAAAAACCCACAAGGTTTTAGCTTTTATACTCTTCAGATAATCAAACCAGTTCTTCATCTCATCAGTTTACAACTATTTGTTAATAAGTTTGTATCCTCCCCTTATCCTACTGATTGTGCAGGCTAGGTTGCATCCTTGTTTCTATCACTCATGGCCTTGTTTCCAAGGCCTGGCTCTTCATCATTGATTTACGTTTTTTTAAATTACAGACAGTTCTAACTGAATCTGTAGTTAACCATTTCAGCTTTAATCCTTTCATTCAAACAGCACATATTCAAGCAAGCCAGGAACACATTTAAAGGAATTGAACATAAATGTAAGGATGTTATGCTTCAGTTATACAGGGCATGGGTGAGACCACATCTCAAATACTGTTTTCTCCTTATTTAAGGAACATTGTAAATGCATTGGAAGCAATTCAGACAGGGTTTGCTAGATTGATACCTGGAATGACTAAAGCTAGGCTCATTTTTGCAGGAAAATTTTAGAAGGATGAGGAGTGACTTGATTGAAGTTTAGAAGATCCTGGATGGTCTTGATAAAGTGGTTATGGAAATAATGTTTCCTTTTGCATGTGAGTGCAGAACTAGTTTAAACATTGTTTAAAATATTACTTAAAAATTAAGAATTGCCTTTTTGAGGATGATAAAAGCTTTTTTTTCAAAGAGGGTTATGTGATTTTAGAACTCTGTGCCTCAGCAGGCAGCTGAGGAGGAGGTTGTTAAATATTTTTAAGACGAAGGTAAATAGATTCCTGTTAGGCAAAGGTAAATTGAAGGTGATCAGAAGTAGATGGGAATGTAGATTCAAAACACAAATACATCAGCCATGATCTTATTGAATGGTGGAGCAAGATCAATAGGCTGAAAAGTCTAATTCTGCTCCATTTAACTATTTGTAAAGTGGGTTTTCCCAGGATCAGTATTAGGGCCACTGCTTTTCTTTAATCACCTAGACCATGAGTATGAGGACAATTTCAAAATTTACAGGTGACTCACGCAGCAAACTCTGAGGATAAGAGTATTAGACTGCAAGAGGAATGATGGTGCTGGGAAATGAGTAGACACAAGGGAATGTATGAATCCGGAGAGGCCATTTAGTCCCTCAGTCTTGCTCCACCATTCAATGTGATCCTGGCTGATCAAATTCTTTTAACAAATCCACAAGGACTCTGCTTCTACCACCTTTGTGGAATAGAGTCCTAAAGATTCATGTCCCTCAGAGAGAAAATATTTCACCTCATCTCTGTTTTAAACCTCAGAGTTTTAAACAGTGATCCTCAATCTAGATTATCTCACAGGAGGAAATATCCTCTCCGCATTCACCCAATCAAGCCCCCTCTGGATCACATATGTTTAATTCAAGTTGCCTGTTATAAACTCTAGTAAATACAAGTCCAGCCCCATCCAACCTTTCCTCAGAAGAAAACTGTAATCCCAGCTGTTAATTGAATAAACCATCTGTGAATAAACCCCAGTGCTTACATCTTTCCATAAATAAAATGCCAGTATTGTACATGGTACATGTAGTGTCATCAGTGCTCAGTAAAACTGAATTGGTAACTCTTTACTCTTGTATTTAAATTCCTTTTGTGATATATAACAACATCTTAATAGCTTTCCTCATTACTGCTGTAATTGCTGTATCTGCATCTTATTACTTTGTGTTTGAGGCAGAGTTCTAAAATCGCATAACCCTTTTAGAAAGAAAAGTTTTCATCATCCTCAAGAAGGCAATTCTTAATTTTTAGACAGTGTTCTGGGACATTCAGATCCTTCTACATCTCAGAGCTCTGCAACCTTGCATCATATCAAAAGTATGTTGATTTTTCTTATTTTTCTGGCCAAAGTGGACAATTTCACATCTTATCACATTGTGCTCCATTTGCCAAATCTTAGTCCATTTACTGAATCTATTTATATATTTTGGTAGGTTCCTTGTGTCATATTCACAACTTATTTTCCTACCTATCTTCGTGTCATCAGCAAATTTAGCTGTTATTCCTTCAGTCCCTTCATACAGATCATTTCTATAGATTGTAAAGAGTTGAGGGCCCAAAACCCAGCCCTGTGCCACACCACTTCTGTCATTCTACCATCCTGAAAAAAAACTCACTTATTCCTTCTCTGATTCCTGTTAGCCAACCCATCCACTATCCATACCAGTATGTTCTTCCCTTCACCATGAGCTCTTATTTTCTATAATAACCTTCGATGTGACACCTTATCAAATGCCTGGTGATCTAAGTTCAGTACACCAACAATTCCCCTTTATTCCCAACAGGTGTTAGCTCCTCAAAGGACTCCAATAGATTGGTCAATCATGATTACCATGTTTTCACAAATCATGTTGACTCTGCCAGATTCAATGTATTCATGTACCCTGCTATAACTCTTCTAATGATAACTTCTAACATCCTCCCTCTGGCATATGTGAAGCTCATTGGCCTGAAGTTTCCTTTACTTTTTGAATAAAGGAGTGGCATTTACTGTCACTGTAGGATCTTTCCTGAATCTGGGTGTTTTGGAAAAGTAATGGCAATACATCAACTATCTCAATAGCCACTTTTTTTTAAATCCTAGGATGAAGTCAGTCAGAACAAGGGCACTTGGCAGTCCGTGGCTCCACCAATTTATTCTGTACCACTTCCCTCGTGATTGTGATTTTGCTGCATTTCTCCTACATCCCACTTCCTGATTTTTTGCTGTTTTCTGGATGTTCCTCGTGTTCTCTTTACCAATACAAAATACTTCCACAGTTCATCGGCCACCTCCTTACTTGTCTGACACCAGTCTTTGAGCTGTGTATTTATCTCTTGTTACAACATGGGATAAACTCCTCTGCTTATTTAAACCAGCACCACAGAAAACATTCACCCTGTGCTATAATCTGTTAAAATTCAAGAGGCAAAGAATTATCCCCAGAAATCACTATTTAACCTAAAAATTAACAACTTTTTTTAAAGTCTAACAGAGAATAATTAACCAACAACTAGGTTGGTTAATTAGGTTGTCTTAAACCTATCTTTTATCTCCCCCTCCACAATGCTATTCAGATAAAACTCCCATTTACAATTTACAGGGAAACATAATCATGTTTCAAAATCAGTCAGCTTTGCTGAGTGTCCTCTGTAGATTTTCCTCTGTCTTCTTTTCTGCTTATGGATTCTGCTTCCCAGGTCTCTAATAGATAAAGGTGCCTTTAAGAGAGCAGATCTTTCAGCAAGCAGTCTCTCTCATTGTTGGTGCTAGCTGCTCTTTGCTACTCTAGGTAACTGTTCAAAGATATTTATACCCCAAAATATTGGATCGTTTCATTGGTTTTAATATTGTCAAAATACTAAATTCAAACTTGATTGGAGTTTGGTATCTTGGGGCATAATTTAAACTGATTGACCAAGTTTGAATTTGTTTTTTTATCCAGGCAACACAGCTCTTAGCTAGTTGTTTCAACCAAATATTACATTGTTACCTTGTTCTGGACTGTCTGTGCTACTCTAAGTACTTGCTAGCTTTTCAAATCTCTTAAAGCTACAGTACCCCTACATCGTCATAACACCTCCCTGCTTAAGAGAAAATAAACCATCATAATGAAAAGGTGGCTTTTTTTCTCTCTAATCCTAAACTACAATATCATGATATACATATGACTTGAATCTAAGTTCAGATTAACTTCCTCCCACCGATATATAACATTGAATAGCTGTATCTTATCTGTATTTTATCAGTCAAATCCATGATAACGCATCTGTGATTACATTCTTACGACCTGCAACATGTATGATATGTAAATTGAGAGTCTGTAACATAAGACTCGAATGAAACAGTCTCACATTCTTGTCTTTAAAGTGTTCTAAGAATGTAAAAGAGTTGTGATCCGTGTGCACAACCATCTCTGACACATTGTTTGTGACATACACATTAAAATGTTGTAAGGCCAGTACCAAACTCAGTAGTTCTTTTTTGATTGTGGAATATTTCCTCTGGTGGATATTGAGTTTCTTCAAAAAGTAACCAACTGGCAGATCAATCCCATTATCATCTTCCTATAGCAGTACAGCTCCAACTTCTATGTCCCTAGCATCGATGGCAACTTTAAAAGGTTGTGAAAAGTTTCGAGTAGCTAGAAGTGGGGCAGTGGTTAATATTGATTTCAAATGGTCGAATGCTTCCTGGCATTGTTCTGTCCACCAAAATTTTGTGTTCTTCTTCAGCAAATCGGTTAACAATGTCACTATGCTGTGGAAGAATCGAAGCACCTCTTTCTTTGAGTTTGATCGTGGAAATTCCTTGATGGCCTTCATCTTTGCATTCCGTGGGGTCAACCTTCCATGACCTATGTTATGTCCCAGGAAAGTAACCTCGGTTTTCGTGAATTCAGTTTTAAGTTTATTACCAGTTTTGCTTCTCATAGTCGTTCAAAGAACTCTGCCAACTATTCCATGTGACCTTTCCAGGACTTACTAAAGATCACCATATAATCCAAATAGACTGCACAGTTTGGTAACCCAGCCACAACTCTGTTCATGAGTCTTTGGAATGTAGCAGGGGCATTCTTCATTCCAAAGGGCATCACTGTAAATTGATGTAGCCCATTTGGGGTTATAAGCGCAGAAATTTATTTTGCCGTCTCTGATAAAGGTACCTGCCAGTAACCATGCAGTAAGTCCAACTTGGTGATGTAACTGGCTTGTCCGTCTCTCTCAATACAGTCCTCCAATCTATGAATTGGATACGAGTCCAGTTTTGTAATGGCATTGATGTTTTGATAATCCATGCAAAATCGTTGAGTCCGGTCCAGTTTGGGAACTAAGACGATCGGTGAACTCCACTGGCTCTGGCTCAGTTTGATGATATCCTCGTCAAGCATGGCCTCCACCTCATTCTGTACCTGTCTGGCTTTGAAAGGATTAAGCCGATAGGGATGTTGTTTTATCGTAGCAGTATTCCCGACGTCTACTTCATGTACAATAGCATTAGTCCTCCCCAGCTGATTCTTACATATGTCCTTATACTGCAGTAACAAACCTTTCAACAGTGTGCTATGCTCATGAGACAGTTTACTAACCTGTCCCATTCCTCAAGGACTTCTTCATTTTTAAATCTGTTTTGAGGCACTTCAAAATCCACATCATCTGGATTTGATTCCTCACTCTGCAGGGCAGTAACTAACACCTGTTTCTCCAGGTCTTTCTCTCCAGTGTAATACGGTTTCAACATGTTCACATGACATACCTGATACCTTTCTTTTCTATCTGGCATCTTTACGAGATAGCTCACCTGACTCACCTTTTTCTCAATTTGATAGGGACCACTAAACCTGGTTTTGAAGGGATCTCCTATTACTGGTTACAGTACTAACATGTCATCCCCTCGGGAAAACATCCGAGTCTCAGAAAATTCATCTGCCAACTGTTTCATTCTGTAGTGTGCCGTCTTTAGGTGCTGTGTCGCTAACTCACCTGCTCGATTTAATCTCTCCCTCACCTCTAATACAAAATCTAATTGTGAGATTTCAAACTTTGGTCCTGTCAATTTTTCTTTAATTAATTTTAAAGGGCCTCTCACTTCATGCCCAAATATTAACTCAAAGGGAGTGAACTGAGTGAGTTTGGGGTCATCTCTAATGGGAAACAATACGAATGGGATACCTTTATCCCAATCATTTGGATGATCCTGACAGTAGGTTCTCAACATAGTCTTCAAGATCTGATGCCACCTTTCTAAAGCTCCCTGGGATACAGAATGTTACACACTGGATTTAAAGCGTTGTATACCTAAGATATCCATGACTTCCTTAAACACCCTAGCAGTAAAATATGACCCTTGGTCCGACTGAACCTCTCTGGATAGCGCATACCGTGTGAAGAAAGCTACTAACTCCTCTCCCACCCTTTTTGCCTTAATACTCCATAATGGAATTGCCTTTGGAAATCTGGTAGACACATCCATTACGGTTAACAAGTACTGGTTCCAACTTTTAGTTCTCAGGAGGGGGCCTACGCAATCAATTATAATCCGCGTGAAAGGTTCCTCAAATGTGGGAATTGGCAATAAAGGTGCAGGTTTTATTACTGCCTGTGGCTTACCTCCCATTTGGCTTGTATGACACATACGGCAGAAGTTAGCCACACCCTTGTGCATGCCAGACCAATAAAAATGTTTTTGTACCTTAGCCTGAGTTTTTCACATCCTTAGGTGACCTCCTACATGTGCTCATGTGCTACCCATAACATTTCCTATCAGTATGCTACCGGCAACACAACCTGGTGCACTTTGGCTCATTTCTCCTCTGTACTAACCTGCCATGGTCTTCATTTCCGTCTTAGGATTCTATCTTTCAGATAATAACCCTCTGGAATATTCTCTGCCTCCTTTTTGGAGTAGACATCTACATATATATCTTTTATCGTCTTGTCTTGCTGTTGCAAGTTGCTTAGCCTTTCAGGAGTAAACACTCCTGTCTGACCCTCTGCCTGTTCAGCTTTTTTTCTGCACCATTATGTGAAACAGAGTGTCCGCTGACTGAATCCCAACTCCTTCATCTTTCTCTTTAGTTTTTGCTTCATGCTATGACATGAGAGTGGGATCTGGTTACTACACAATCTGGGAAAACACCAGGATATTTCTGTTTTAACTCCTCAGTTTCTTGGTCTTCCTTGAGCGTCTCCATAACAAGGGGTGTCACTCCCAACTTGGACCCTGCTAAATCATTCCCAAGAACAAACTGAATTCCTGGAACTGACACTCTCAATCACTCCCACTGTTAATTCCCAGTCTTGAGTTGGCACTCCAAACTGATCTTACATAGGGGAACGCTAAATTTCTGTCCATCTATCCCACAAATTACCACACTCTTCGGTAACAGATCAAAAAAAGTGCATATTTGCTCATCCCTTACTATCAGCGACTGGTTAGAGTCTGTATCTCTCAAAATTATAACTTCTTGTCCTTCTCTCCCTGTTCTTTCTGAGTAAACTTTACCCACTGAGGCAAATACTTTATAGTGATCAGGTACTAACTCCATACCCAGCCCCTGCCGAGGCTGTGCACTCTCCTTTAGTCCCCCGGCTCTTCTTGGGGTTTCCTTTACTACCTTCACTAATGCCACTGGCTTAGCTTCTCTTACCACATCTTTTCCCACAGTGCCTTTCTTTAACAAACAGCACTGTGACTTTACGTATCCCACTTTACCACAGTGGAAATACCTGAGGCCTTTCACCTCCTTTCCACTCTGTTGGGCTTCGTTTTTAACCTGTGGTAAACTCTTACCAGTGTTCTCTACTCTTTCTTTCGTAGTGTAGGATCTCCCCTTCTCCCAACTTCTATCCCTCACAGGAAGAAATTCTGGTCGAAATCTTGTCTTATACACCAACATGTATTCCTCTGCTAATTCTGCTGCCCTTCTCACTTCCTGAACTTTCTGTTTCTCCACATGAATTCTTACCTTCTCTAGAAGTGTGTTTTTAAACTCCTCCAGTAGAATAATCTCTCTTCGAGCCTCAAAAGTCCTACCTATTTTTAAAGCACGCACCCATCTATCAAAGTGACTATGTTTAATTCTTTTGAACTCAATATAAGTCTGACCTGGTTCCTCCTTTATGTTTCTAAACCACTGTCTTTATGCTTCTAGTACTTAAAAGTACTTAAGCACTTAAAATAGCCTGCTAATCTCTTCATAATCTCTTGTCCCCTCATCTGACAGTGCGGCAAAGACCTCACTAGCTCTGCCTACCAGTTTAGTCTGAACTAGCATTACCTATAAATCCTCGGACCACTCCATCTGCCTAGCCAATTTTTCAAATGGAATAAAGAAGGCTTCAACATCTTTCTCATCAAAATGTGGCAGGGTTTTGACATATTTGTATAAATCACTACCTTCTCTTTTAATCTCCAGCCTGTTAACTTGACTTTGCTGACTAAATTGCAACTTCTCAAGTTCAAATTCTCTGTCTTTTTGTCTCTTCCTTTCTTATTTCTCTTTCCCTCTCTTCTCTCTTTGCTCAGCTAGTGATATCCTTCTGTCTCTTTTTCCTCTCGCTCTTCTCTCTTTCTTTCCTCTCTCTCTCCTTGTTTATCTTCTAACCCAATTTTCCTCAATTGTAATGTAAGTTTTTCTACTGTACTGCACTTGTCTGTTTCTCTGCAACACCTAAGTGTTTGAGTAATTCCCTTACAATTTCTACTTTACTTTTGTCCTTGGTTAAACCCAAATCTAACTTCTTTGCTAATTCTGAAAATATGGCTTTTTTCTTTCCTTGGCAATTTTGAGAATCATCTTCAAATCCCAGAACCTCTTTAGCAATTTTAAGAGCCATTTCTCTCACTTTTAATGTAATCAACCCCAAGTCACCGAAATTAAACACATTGTCTCACTTACGTTTTATTTAAAGATCTAGGACACTAACCTGCAAGTGTTTAAATCTGCTGGGCTTTTATCGTACCTCAAATCTATTCAAGTCGGTCTAAACCTGTTCAGATCACGAATCCGATAACTGAACAATTCAAATCCTAGTGATACGGGGCAAACCCCTCTGCTAATTTAAACGAGCACCATAGAAAATATTCACCCCCGTGCTGTAATCTGTTAAAATTCAACAGGTAAAGAACTATCCCCAGAAGTCACTATTTAAAGTAAAAATTAACAACTTTTTAAAAGTCTAACAGAGAATAATTAACTAACAAGTATTTACAACTCTGTTCTCTTAAACCTATCTTTTACCTCCCCCTCTATAATACTAGTCTGATAAAACTCCCAATTACGATTTACAAAAAAAAGTCATGTTTCAAAACCAGTCACATTTGCCGAGTGTCCCTGTAGATTTTCCTCTGTCTTCTTTTCTTCTTCTTAGGGATCCTGCTTTCCAGGTCTTTGATAGATAAAGGTACCTTTAAGAGCGCAGATCTTTCTGCAAGCAGTCTTTCTAGTTGTTGGTGCTGGCTGCTCTTTACCACTCTGGGTAACTGTTCAAAGTGTCTGATATTTATGCCCCAAAATATTGGATCATTTCATTGGTTTTAATATTGTCAAAATACTAAATTCAAACTTGATTGGAGTTTGGTATCTTGGGGCATAATTTAAACTGATTGACTGAATTTGAATTTGTTTTTTGTATCTAGGCAACACAGCTCTTAGCTAGTTGTTTCAACCAAATGTTACATTGTTACCTTGTTCTGGGCTCTCTGTGCTTCTCTGAGTTCTTGCTAGCTTTTCATTTCTCTTAAAGCTACAGTACCCCTACATCTTCATAACACTCTCTAACCTTGTTTACCTTCCATTAATGTTGATGTTGCTCATGTAATAATCCAGTGATTATGACTTTGGTGGTTCTGTTTCTTACTTTGGTACCTAGTACCCCAGACTGACTGTGCAGAACCACTTCCTTTTCTCTGCCTATGATGTTGGTACCTACATGCTGCTTCACAGTGCCAGGGACCCAGGTTCAGTTCCACTCTTGGGCAAATGTCCATGTGGAGTTTGCACATTCTCTCAGTGTCTGCCTGGGTTTTCTCTGGGTGCTCTGGTTTCCTCCCACACTGCAAACATGTGCAGATTAGGTGGATTGGCCATGCTAAATTGCCCATAGTGTCCAGGGATGTGCAGGCTAGGTGGATTAACCATAGGAAAAGTCGGGTTATTGGGTAGGGGTGTGGGCCTGGGTGAGATGCTGTTCAGAGGGTCAGTGTGGATTTGATGGGCCAAATGGTCTGCTTCCACACTGTAGGGATTCTACCACTTCCTCTCCAGCCTTGAACCTTGGCACTTGGCAGCTCAGTGTCTGAATTCATGCTCTTTGCTGTAAAGAACAGCATCAATCCCGGTTAATGTATTGTCTCTTCCAAGTGCTACATTCCTTCTTCCTCCTCTTGATTAGTTTCCTGTACTACAGTGCCATGGTCAGTTAGCTCATCCAATTTGCAGCCGTCAGTGTCACCTGGTTTAGCTGAAAGGGTCTCCTCTGTTCCTGCCCTCTGGGTCTCCTTAACAGCCTCATGTGTAGTCATACTCCCCTGCCTCTGAACACTGCCCAGATCAGATGATTAGACGTTATAAGGTGTGACTTTTTCCTAGTATAAAGAATCTCGGTAAGACTCCCGCTCCCTGTTGCATCACAGTATTTGCAGTTCAACCACATCTTATAAACTTAAAAATCACACAACATCAGGTTATAGCCCATCAGGTTTATTTGGAAGCACTAGCTTTTTGAGTGCTGCTCCTTCATCTTATAAACTGATATGGATGTGCTCAAACTTAAGATATTTACAACACATATGATTACCCTGGTCCAACTGGCATCCAGAAGCTCCCATATGCTGCAGCTGTGACACGTCACCTGACCTGTCATCCTCAATATACTGTAATTATTGACGTAATTATTTTATTCACTTTCATATTCACTTATGTGAATAGAACGAACCTGAGTCATTTACCAGATAGAGTCAAAGAATCATACAATCATACAGCACAGAATCAGACCCTTTTATCCAACTCATCCATGCTGTTCAGATATCCTAAACTGATCTAGTCCTATTTGTCAGCATTTGGCCCATATCCCTCCAAACCCTTCCTGTTCATATATCCATGCAGATGCCTTTTAAATGTTGTAATTGTACCAGTCTCCACCACTTCCTCTGGCAGCTCCATATACATACCATCCTCTGTGCGAAAAAAGTTGCCCCTCGGGTCACTTTAAAATTTTTCCCCTCTCATCCTAAACCTATGCCTCTAGTTTTGGACTCCCTGGGGAACAAACCTTGGATATTCATCCATCCATGCCCTTCATAGTTTTTTAAGGTCACCTCTATAAGGTCACCCCTCAGCCTTTGATGCTCCAGAGAAAATATCCCCAGTCCAGTCAGCCTCTCCCTATAATTCAAACCTTCCAGTCTCTGCAACATCTTGTAAATCTTTTCTGAACCTTTTCAAGCTTAACAGCATCTTCCTGAAAGTACGGAGACCAGATATGATACTCATCAACCAGTTCAGAATTAGAATTTAGATTTTATTGTCACGTGTACTCAAGTGCAGGGATACTGGAGTACAGTGAAAAGAGTACAATGACGCTATTCCTGATGCCATTTAGGTACAAAGGTACCCAGGTACAACATCTTAGTTTCTCCTGTAGCAGAATAAGAATCAATTCTTGGAGTCTGAAAATGTCTAGGAAGAACAACAGAACACCTCTTTCCCTGCCAGTACTAAATTGTAAGTCGCACTAAGTTGGCTAACTTTATCAATACTTTCGAATCAACCATTCCAGGCATGTTATGATACAACTCTTGAGCAGGTGGGAATTGAACCTGCAACTTCTAGCCCAGAGATAGGGGCACTACCACTGCACAAAAATAAAAACTCTGTTTGCCTGAATTTATATGGTCTAACACAAAAATCTTTCTGACCAACTGAATGAGGAACCAATGTGAGCTGCTGGGTTTAACTAAACCCAGCTGCGCTTCCATTGGAAGCCCTGCTTCAGGCTGGGAGTAACAGAATTAAAATTATACATTTCGGCTAAATGGCAAGTGCAAACTGCAAACAAAATTAGATTTGTACAAATCAAAAAGGACTTTCCCACTCACCATCCGCCAACATGAAATCTACATGACGTGAAACTCAATGTGGAGAAATTTAAGCAGATTAAGTAGAAAGAACATGGAGAGCTAACAGAAAATAAGGGTGCCACTCAGAGGGGGCTGCAGGAACAGGGACACGTTGGCGAAACATTCACAGATCATTGAGGATGGCAGGACAGAGTGAGATAAAGGTGACAAATACTTGGGGTATTGGGCTTCGTAAGGAAAATTACCACAGAACAGAAGGAGGTGACTTCATAAGTTCTTAAGATATAAGGGCAGAATTAGGCCACTTGGTCCATTGAGTCTTCTTGATCATGGCTGATATTTAGTTAATCTTGGCTGACTGCAGAAATGATTCAGCTATAACAAAAGAAATAGGAGCAGGAGTAGGCCACCCACCCTTTCCAGCTTGTTCTGTCATTCAGTATGGTCATGGCTGATCTGATAGTGGTTGACTTTCAGTTTCCTCTCTGCCCACGTAACCCTGGACTCCTTTGTGTAATAAAAATCTGTTGAACTTGGCCTGGAGTATATTAAGCGAACAGCCTTCACTGTTGTCTGGGAAAGAGGATTCCAAACACTAATTTCCCTCCGACTGGGATAGAATTCTTCGTCATCTCCTTAATTAGGAGAGCCCGTTTCTAAACCAATGTCCTCAAGTTCTGAACTCCGCCATGAGGGGAAACATCTTCTCAGCATCTAACCCATCAAGCCCCCTCAGAAATTTGTATGTCTCAATAAGAGCACGTTTCTGGGGGATCCAAGATGGCGGCAACCCAGCAAGTCTGAGTCGAGAGTGCTCCTCCCAAGACTTGGGCAAAGTGGGTCACCCACCCCCACCACACTCACCAAACCATTTAAAATAGCTGGTTAATTTAATTAGTTGCTTCGTGTTAAATTTAAACAATCTAATCTTCAGTAAAAATGACTAAAGGGAAGGGAGTCCGCAGCTCTCAGAAGCAGGAACCCCTCCCCAGCTGCAGCAGAGGCGTCTGCAGCCGCCCCGGGAGACTTGCCTACAGTGGCGAGCCTCGTGGAAATCATCTCCAAACTTGATGCGAAGATCGACGCTTTTTTGAAGAGTCCTGAAGCCAATGGGACTCACTCTCAGCCGCGCTGCAAAAGCACGACCGAGACATGAAGGAAATCGAGCACCGAGTCAGAGTGGCGGAGCTAAAGGCCGCGACCTCCGAAACTACAGCACAATCGGCCGTGGATCAGGTCCGAACTCTCGAGCAGCGAGTCCGGACCTTAGAGAATTACATTGACGACCTCGATAATCGAGGTCGGCGAAAAAATATTCGTTTGCTGGGCCTTCCCGAACGGGAAGAGGAAGCCCAGCTTACAGCATTCCTCGAGCAGTGGCTGCCACAGCTTTTAAATCTAGAGGCTGGATCAGGCCAGGTAAGGGTGGAATGGGCCTACCGGGTTGCAATACACGGGCCCGGCTCGAACCAGCGCCCACGCCCGGTCCTGTTCCGGCTGCAGGAGAGGCAGATACTCCTAGAAGCCTCTAGAAATCTTGGAAAAGATTCCCAAGCCATGATCTATAAAGGATCCAAGATCATGTTATTCCAGGACTTTTCTCCAGCTCTGGTCCGAAAGAGGAAGGCATTCGTTGAGGCGAAGAAGTGTTTAAGGGACTTAAATATTCAGTACTCCTTATGCTACCCAGCGACGCTACACTTTAACCATGAAGGATCCGTATATAACTTCGGATCGCCGGAAAAGGCTAAGGAATTTTGGGACTCTCTTAGATAAATTGTAAGAGATAATGGATGTTGGTTTGCCTTCCCCCCACTCCGGTTTACACCCCCCCTTTTCTTTTACTGATTAATATTATCTTGGGGGGTGGGGAGAGGGATTTATTTATTTGTTCTCTACTTAACGATTTTCTCCCCCCCGGGATTTTTTTTATTATTCTATATATATATATATATAAGCCAGGGGGTCTAGTTAAAGTTGGTGGGGGGAGGTGGTTACCTTATTCTATTTTACCTCTGTCTCTAGGAGCGGGGTTGTTTTCCCTTGTTATTTTGTATTATTATATTTAATTATTACTTGTTGAGGTTGTAATTTTATAGTTATATATGTTTATACCACATATATCCAGGTATTGGTGTGGGTGGGGGGATGGGGGTAGGGCGCTTACTGTTAACTCTAGCTCTGTAGTATATTTGAATTCTCCTCATCCTATTGAGGAGTGCCTGGGTCAAGGGTGGGGCACTGGTTGGGAGAGGATACGATGGACTTTAGAAAGGAAGTGATCCTCCCTGGGAACAAGGGGGAAAATCTCCACTTAAATACGTTTTATTTTTTTTTATTATTTAGAAATAGTTTTTTATTATACTGTTGTGAGTGTATTAGAGAGCCTTTAATTTTGTAAATTTTATATGCCGTATGCTCGGGATGTTCTGGATAGGGTTTCCCCTCCTGAGGGGTCTCGGATTTGCCCAGATGATTATGGTTGATCAGTCGGTTAAGTGGTGCACCTGGAATGTCAAGGGGTGTAATTCGCCAGTCAAAAGGAAGAAAATATTATCAAACCTCAAGAAAGAAAGA
Source organism: Chiloscyllium plagiosum (assembly GCF_037043375.1). Taxonomy (NCBI): domain Eukaryota; kingdom Metazoa; phylum Chordata; class Chondrichthyes; order Orectolobiformes; family Hemiscylliidae; genus Chiloscyllium; species Chiloscyllium plagiosum. The sequence continues at coordinate 104,323,704 of NW_028270146.1, read as the reverse complement.
GTTGATATAGTTCTCCTACAGGAGACACACTTATTGGATAAAGAACACTTGAAATTACGACAGGGTGGATTTGATCAGGTCTTTTTTTCTTCTTTTAGCTCAAAAAGCAGGGGAGTTGTTATTCTTGTTCGGAAGAATTTCAAAATCCTAAATCAGATAAAAGACGAATCTGGATGATATATTCTGATTAAAGCCCTTATAAATGGAGAGGAATATGGGATTTTAAATTTGTATTGCCCCCCGGCACATCCTTTTAAATTTATAATGGAAGCCTTCTCAAAATTGATGGCTCTTGGTGCCCGTCATACAATTTATAGGGGGAGACTTTAATTGTATTATGGATCTGGAAATAGATAGGATTCTCAAGAGTACTGCAGGAGTATCTCCCAGATCTAGACAACTGGTGGATCTGAACAAAGAATTAGGATTAGTAGATGTATGGAGATGTCTCCATCCACAGGGCAGAGATTTTTCTTTTTACTCCAATCCACATAAATGTCATACCAGAATTGATATGTTTTTTGCCCCCTCGATATTTTTTAATTTCCATAATATCCTGTAAAATAGCAATTTCTGATCACGCTGCTGCATATATGGAAATCAAGGCGAGGAACAATGAGACATCCCCTCAGCATTGGCGTATGGACCCCTTCCTGATGAAAGATAGTAAATTTGTAAAGTACTTCTCTCAAGAATTTAAAACTTTTTTAGAAATTAATTCAGGTACGGCTAGCAACCCATCAATGATGTGGGAGACCATCAAAGCTTACGCGCGAGGCTTGATCATCTCATACTGAGTGACCCAGAAAAAATTAAAGGGAGAACAACAGCATCTGCTCGAAGCTCGTTTAAAAGCGGCTGAAACAGCATACACTGACAGACTTTCTCGTATCAAATTGCAAAAGGATTATGGCCCTTAGGACAGCTCTAAACACCACGCTTACCCAAACGGCTAAGAGGGAAATATTATATGCAAAACAAAGGTTATATGAATTTAGCGATAAACCGGGTAGATGCTTAGCATTTCTTGCAAAGAAAAAGAAGGCCCCTCAAACTATCACGTCTATCAAGGAAAGTACGGGTATTCTGACTCACGATCATAAAAGGATTAACGCAATCTTTAGAAAATTTTATTCTGATTTATATAAATCGCAGGATTGTGAAGACAGGACTAGGAGGATGCAATCATTTTTTAAAAATTTGACCTTTCCGGACCTAACTCTGGAACAGGTATCGGTCTTAAATGCTCCCCTAACAGTCCAAGAAATACTTGACGCAATCAGGCAACTTCAGAGCGGTAAGGGACCTGGCCCAGATGGTTTTCAAGCTGAATTCTATAAAGAATTTACAGGAATATTGGCTGGTCCACTTATGGACATGTATAACTACTCATACAGTCAGGGCTGCCTCCCGCCTTTGTTGAAAGAGGCAAATATCTCTCTTATCCTTAAAAAAGGAAAGGACCCAGAAGATTGCGCGTCATACCAACCAATACCCTTGCTAAATGTAGATTTTAAAATCCTCTCTAAAACGTTAGCACTGAGACTAGAAAGGGTACTGCCACATATTATAAAGGAGGATCAGACGGGGTTTATTGAGGGCCGTAGATCATCCAATAATATTAGAAGGGTTTTGAATAAGATTCAAGCCTGCCATCATGGAAAGATACCAGGAGTAGTGGTTTCATTAGACGCGGAAAAGGCACTTGATAGGGTCGAATGGTCATATTTGTTTTACACATTGGAAAGGTTTGGTGTTGGAAAGGTGTTTACCAAATGGGTCTCAACACTGTATAGTGATCCCAAAGCAGTGGTGTTACCAATGGATTAGGCTCAGATAGCTTCAGTGTGGGTAGGGGCTGCTGTCAGGATTGTCCTCTCTCGCCATTGTTATTTACGCTAATAATTGAACCACTAGCAGAAGCTATACGAGCTGATCCTAATATAACGGCCCCGAGGATTGGTACAGGTAAACATAAAATTACCCTTTATGCAGATGATGTTCTTCTATTCCTCAGTAATCCTATGGTGTCTGTACCTCGCCTAATCCAAGTTATTAATACATTTAGCGCATTCTCAGGCTATAAAATTAACTTCCCAAAATCGGAGGCTATGCCAACGGGTGGCCTTGCTAGTATATCTCACTTAGTGGACGGATCCCACTTTCCCTTTCGGTGGTCCCTGGAGGGTTTTTTATATTTAGGCATTTTTATTACCCCAGTATTTGGTCAGTTATACAAGGCTAACTTTGTGCATTTACTGGAAAGGATAAGGCAGGACCTCCAGCGATGGGGAGACCTTCCAATTTCCTGGCTAGGTAGAATAGCACTAATTAAAATGAATGTCCTGCCCCGTCTCCTATATCCTATGAGAATGCTTCCGGTGATGCTGCCGAGGACGGCTTTATGTAAATTATATGGCTGGTTGGGTTCCTTTATCTGGAATCATAGGTGGCCCCTCATTAAGCTGAAGAAGCTACAGCTTCCACAGGCAAGGGGAGGATTGGATTTCCCAGATTTTAGGAAATATCAGTTAAGTTCCCTATTAAGTTACATAGCTGATTGAGTCTTGTCTGATCTGCAATCAATCTGGCTGGACATCGAGGCTTCTCAAGTAAAATACCCACTTATTAACCTTTTATTTTCAGACAAGAGGAAAATCATTATGGATCACTGTAAAAACCCTATAATACTAAACACAATTAAGGCTTGGAATATAATGTGGCAAAATGAGGGTAATTCACATAAAACATCCCCCTATGCACCGATAGTGGGAGCATGGGGATTCCAACCGGGGTTTACAGATGCCACTTTCAAACTCTGGAGATCCAGGGGTATCTCATGTCTAGGGGACCTATTTAGAGAAGGGGTCCTGATGTCTTTTGAACAGCTGCGTCAGAAATTCGGATGACCTAATGGAGACCTCTTTCGATACTTCCAAATTCGAGACTATATACAGAAGAAGACTACATTATTAGATCGTCTTTATAAATCAGATAGAGAATGTAGTGTGCTATGGCCAATGGGGGTATCTTCCGTCAGTACTATTTATCATTTACTACATGATGAAGTATCGGGAGATATGGACAATCTGCTTAAAACATGGGATCAGGATTTGGGACTAGAAATCTCTACAGAAACATGGAATGATACTTGGGAAAAAGCTAGAAGAATTACTATCTGTAACAGAACCCAGGCTATCCAGCTGAAGATACTTCATAGGGCCCATATAGCACCGGTTCGATTGGCAAAATTTAAGGCAGGAGCATCTCCAATGTGTCCCAAATGTAAAATAGAGGTGGGCACTCTTGTACATTGCCTATGGACCTGTCATAAGATCCGTAGATATTGGACTAAAGTAGCAAGTACCCTGACAGAAATTAAAGTGGACCCTGTATCTCTCCTTTTGGGCTTTTCGAACTTACCCTCCATGGATATGCACGGGAAGAGATTATTTTCTATTCTCTCTTTCTGTGCAAGGAAAAATATTTTGGTGAACTGGGTGGGTGAGGGCCCCCCGGACTTTCAAAGTGGCACAGATTAATTATGGAATGTATTCCCCTTGACTTCCTCACAAATATGGTGCACCGAAAGACCGAATTATTTCATAAAAAATGGCAGCCCTTCTTGAATTATATAAATACAGATATTTCGGCTATCCTAACAAGGGCTTTTATTTAATTGAGATTACAAACCTGGCTGGTCCCGGGCCCCTTGGGAGAGGAATCCCGCACGAATACGGGTTTTGTTACATTTGATGTTAACACATTCCGAGCATGTATCTCACTACCCAATTTCTATGTTATCCATTGGGTTTTTTTTTCTTTCTCTTATTTGAATAATGTAAGAGACTTAATTATACACTCTGGTTAGTTGTAGGTTAGATTAGTAGTTAGTTGAGTTTTGTTTTATTTTCTTTCTCGGTATTTTTCTTTTGTTAAATTTTGGTTATTATTTATTTTAGATTTAATTGTATATCACTGTTTGTAATTGAGAGTCTTGTTTATTTTTGTAATTTGTAAAAATGTTAAATTTCTAATAAAAATATCTATTAAAAAAAGAGCACGTTTCTTTAAAGCTCTGTTAAGCAGAGGGCTAACGTGTTTGACCTTTCGTCACGCTTTCACCCCAGGGATCAGCTTTGTGAACATTTCTGAACTCCCAATCCTTCTCTGAGAGAGGAATTTAAACCTGACTTCAGTACTCTAGATGCAGTCTCACAAATATACTCTGCAGCTGAAACACGTACTTTTGTACTCGAGTCTCTGTTCAGTAAAGACGGACATTTCATTTGCCTTCGTAAACACATTCTGTTAGCTGTGGGATAATATTTTTGAGGCTCATATACAAGGATAGTAGATCCCTTAATCATGTGGTGTTCTGCAGTCCCTCTCCAATGAGATAGCATCCTGCAAGGATGGCCTGTCACATTACCAACATTGTACTCCATCTGCCAAGTCTTTCCCAATTTTACCATGGGACATCCGTAAAATCTGCATAATCTTCTGAAGAGTCATACCAGACTCGAACCAGACTCTGTTTCACTCCCACAGAGGATGCCATTTTCTGTGTTTATTCCAGCTTTGCTAAATGTTTTAGAATTGAAATTAAATTTTAATTATTGATAAGGCATGATAAGGTTTCCAGTAAAACTTTAAATTGAACTTGATTGTAATTCGAATCCCTACAGTGTGGAAACAGGCCCTTTGGCCCAACAAGTCCACACCAACCCTCTGAAGAGTAGCCCTCCCAGACTCATTCCCTCTATATTTACCCTGCCTAATAATCTAGGCCATGGGCAACTTAGGGTGGCCAATTCACCTAACCTGCACATCTTTGGACTGTGGGAGGAAACTGGAGCACACCCACACAAAGAACGTGTAAACTCCACACAGACACTTGCCTGTGGCTGGAATCAAACCCAGGTCCCTGGCAATGTGAGGCAGCAATGCTAGCCACTGTGCCATCCCATTTGGTGCTTTGTTTTAAAGCTTCCTTCTTCAATTCTTCTTCAAAGATCTTTCCCTCTTGTCTTAAGTTGTTTCTCTGTCCTGTCAAGCTATTTCTCCAATGATACTTTAATCTTGAAGTATTTGATTTTCCTAAATCTTTTTCTGTATGAAACTTTATTTGCCCAATTCCAAAATTTAAGATGGTAGTTTTGTGCCTTTTCGCCCCTCTTGTTTAACAGCTTTTTGGGTAAGATGGAGAATTTCGAGTTACTTTCTTCCTAAATTGTTTCTCATCTGTTTTGCCCAAGAAAATGGTGTCTTGCCCTTTGTTGAAGCTGTATACAATTTGCAGTTGTGCAATTAAGAAATATTTTTGTCTTAAACTTATCATTTAACTTAAATCTTCTGCCATTTCTCAACTTCCCAGCCCAGAACAGTATCGCACAGTAAGTGTTTTTTCCATTTTTCTTCAGGAGCTTAACCTTACCTTTGGAGCCTGATACCAACAATTTATTTCTAGACTGTGACTCAAAGACACTATCTCTTTAGTCCTTAAAGTCCTCTTTAGGCTGTGAGGGATTTCTCCCCAATTCTGGCTGATTTACAGCATTGGTGAAAGGCCACTGTGTGCTTTCAGATCTTTTCCAGGTTGAATTAATTAACTGACTATTTTCTCTGCTTGCTGTGCAAAAGCTGCTAACTGGGTAACTGCTAACAAGGTAACTTGCATTTTTGTGTCAGATTTTATCTCATCAGATTGCTGTGAGTTCTTAACACCGCAGCCGTTTTCTTCAATTTCTAAAGCTGCCACCACGAGCGAGCACGTGCTTTCTCAATGATCCTCCTTCAATAAATTTGTTGCCAACAAGAAGTAGTTTATTATGTGATAGGAAGATAATAGGTTATATTAGCTTTAGACTAGTTAACTTTATTAAAAACCAGTTCAGAGACATTACTATTTCCTAAAATATATGAGCTAGGTATATGCCGAGGGCTGTAGAACTGACTAGCAACTAGTGACTCGCTCCTCTCAAAAAAAGTTATTTCATGTCTCAATGGGCATAGTTATCCCAAAGGTTTTGCATTAACTCTTTCAGGCCAGTTGCCTTAAATAACAGAGGTATTCAACATTGTGAGGGGTTAGGCAGAGTAGGTAGAGAGAAACTGCTCCCATTGGCGAAGGATACAGGGTCAATGAAAACTGATTTAAGGGCAACCGAAGAAAGCAAGCAAAACAAAGGTGAGCTGAAGAGCAAGTGGTCAGGATCTGCACTGTTCGAGAGTTTGGTGAAGATAGATTCAACCATAGTGATCAAAATTGGATCATTATCTGATGAATAAAGAGCTTGCAAAGCAACAGGTGAAGGTACAGTTCTAGCTAAGCTGCTTTTGCAGAGACAGGACACAAACAAGAGACCGAGCAGCAGCATCTGTGATATTGTGTCAGCTGTTTGTAGACCTCCCCATCCCACCTTCCCTTTTCAGATACAAATACAGAATCATTGGAGAAACCCATCAGGTCTGGTAATATCAGTGGAGAGAGAAAGCAGAGCTAACATTTTGGGTCCAGTGATCCCTCTTCAGTTCTGAAGAACTTAAGGTTCTAAACATTGTTAACTCGTTTTTATCTCCACAGACCTGCTGAGTTTTCCCAGCAATTTGTTTTTGACTTTGATTTCCAGCATCCACAGTTCTTTTGCCTGTTTTCTCCCCCTTTAAGATGCTGCTTAAAATCTGTCTCTTTGAATAAGTGTTTTGCTCAATGTTGGCTCAGTGACGAATGTTGCCTGACCATTCGCCTGTGTTCCACTATGTTAGTGACGGTGTAAAAATGGAAGCTGTTGCTGTCGTGACTATTCAGAATGCAGGCTGCAAACTCAGTGGTCTTCACATCTAGACAGCTGACACTAGGTGGGGCTAGTTGACTGCTCATTTCCAGCAAGGACAAACTGAACAATTCTGCCTCACTCACATTGGGCCACTGTGCACATCCAGGTACACCCTAAAGACATAAAAAAAACACACAACACAGATAATACTGGCTGCAGAATGGCCGAACAAGGCATTATATACTGATTAGACTTCCGGAAATACTCCCATTCACCAGTGTTTGAAGTTCACAGACATTAAACAGCAATACTGGCCCAGAACCCTTAGTATTAATGATGTATATTCTTAAAATTATTCATGACATCTTTTCTTAAAGAAACAATTAATAACTGGGATGGATTATAAGGCACTAATTTAATCTCAGTATCCTGAAGACAGCTGGACAATATTCTTCCAGTCTCTTGTATCATTTGAACCCTTTGATTAGATTACTGCTTTGTAAGAAATGCTAGTTCTTTATTATATTCCTCTTGTTTTCTTACTAGCTCCCACACAATGAGTGATCTTGGGCATAAACACAACTTCTGCATTTGTGTATCAGCCTGAGTAATAATGCATCCTAAGGTTTATGGGGAAAAGGCAGGAAACGGGAGTGAGGATTATCAGATCAGACATGATCGCATTGAATGGTATAGCAGACTTGATGGGCTGAATGGCCTACTTCTGCTCCTATGTCTTGTGGCATTATAGAAGGGTTCAGGTTCCAGATCCTGAAGTGCTATGGTGTTATGTAGTCACACGACACCAGGTTATAGTCCAACAGATTTATTTGAACTCACAAGCTTTCGGAGTGCTGCCCCTTCATCAGGAGACGTGAAAAGAGCACCCAGGCACAGATTTTATTTTATAATCAGACACACCAAAATATTGTACAAATGTTGTGAGTGGAGTTGACCGTGCAACAATCGCCAGATAGAATTATTCCCTCCCAGTTAGGGATCACTCCAGTGGTCAAGGACATTCAGCCTCTGATTTTCGGGTAAGCATCCTCCAAGGTGTCCTTCGAGATACACAACAACATGGAATCGCCAAACAGAAACTGATAGCCAAGTTCCATACCCATGAAGACGGTCTCAACTGTGATCTTTGGTCCATCTCGTGCTAGATATGATCCCACCATACTGTTCTGTAGAATCTTCCTTCCTGTCCTGTTTTGATACCATTACCTTGAAAACTTATGATCTTACCTTAGTTTCTACAGTTCTGGATTGCTTGTTACTTTGGTTAGACCCTCAGCATGTGACTCTGACACCTACAATTAATCAGATTGTAAGTCATCCCTTCACTGTTATTTGGCTGAATAATAGGTTTCTGCAGGTGATCAAGAGTGTCAGATGGTGTGAGTAAAGTGTCAACAGCTGCATAACAGACACACAGACACACACATTCACACACACACACGGACAAATATACATACACAGATACACAACACACAGACACACACTCGCACACACACACACACTCTCCCACGTACACACACAAGTACACACACACTCGCACATGCACACACTCGCACATTACATGCACACAGACAAGCACACACATAACATGCACACACATGCACACAAACACGCACATATATACATACACACATGCACTCACACACACATGCATACAAACATTCACAGACAGTGATAGTGGTCTCAGTAATCTGAGTATGCAAACACACTGGCAGTGGGGTCAGTAATCTGAGTACATGCACACACAGTGGCAGTGGGGTCAGTAATCTCAGTAATCTGAGCACGAGTACACACGCACACACACATGTAAGTGGTGTCAGTAATCTGAGAACACACACACACACATGGTTGTAGTGGTGTCAGACATCCGAGTACACAAACAGATTGGGTGTGGGTGTGGGTGTGGGTGTGTGTGTGGGTCGGTGGATTGGGGGGAGTCTGTAGTCCATTTACATACTTAGTGGTAATATGGAGAGCAATCTGAGCACACCCACATGGTGGTAGTTGGGTCAGTAATCCGAGTACACACACACACAGTGGTAGATCGTGCAGTAATCCAACGTCACACACATTATAGTATTGCGGTCAACAATACGAGTACATGCACGCAGTCATAGTGGTATCAGTAATCCGATTATAAAAAGAGTGGTGGTGGGGTCAGTAATATGAGTAACATACATTGGTAGTCGGATAAGTTATCATATTACGCACACAGTGGTGTTGCCATCAGTAGTCCAAATATACACAAATGTACTGGGGTCAGTAACACACACACACAAACTGATATTGAGGTCAGTAATCCGAGTACATCCATAGAGTGACCATAGAGTAAATAATCCAAGTATATAAACAGAGCAGTATTGAGGTTAGCAAACTGCGCATGTGCACAGAGGTTGTGAGGTCAGTAGTCCAAGGACACATACAGTCGTAGTGGTGTCAGTAACCCAAGGACACACACATAGTAGGAGTGGTGTCAGTAATATTCTTTTTCACCAATCCATTCCACCCTCCTCCCTGACCTATCACCTTCATCCCCTCCCCTACTCACCTATTGTACTCTATGCTACTTTCTCCCCACCATCCTCTCATTTATCTCTCCACCCTTCAGACACTCTACTTGTATTCCTGATGAAGGGCTTTTGCCCGAAACATCAATTTTCCTGCTCCTCGGATGCTGCCTGAACTGCTGTGCTTTTCCAGCACTACTAATCCAGAATCTGGTTTCTAGCATCTGCAGTCATTGTTTTTAGCTAAAGCATACCAAACGCCTTCTTCACTATCCTATCCACCTGCGACTCAACTTTCAAGGAGCTATGAACCTGCACTCCAAGGTCTCTTTGTTCAGCAACACTCTCTAGGACCTCACCATTAAGTGTATAAGTCCTGCTAAGATTTGCTTTCCAAAATGCAGCACCTCGCATTTATCTGAATTAAACTCCATCTGCCACTTCTCAGCCCATTGGCCCATCTGGTCCATACACAACACCAGGTTATAGTCCAATATGTTTATTTGGAAGCACTAGCTTTTGTAGCACTGCTCCTTCATCAGGTGGTTGTACACCCCAGTCCAACAGCGGCACCTCCAATTCTCGTTGGTAGGGTCTAAGTTCAGTGGGGCACAGTTTAGACATTGATCTTGAGAGACAATCAGGTCAAGAGCAGTTATGATGGACAGTAATGCATGACAGAACAGGCTTGAGGGGCTAAATGGTCCATTCCTGTTCATACAATCCAATTATTTCTTTTCTATTGTAACTAAAATGATTGAGGTAGCATTGTGAGCAATTTAATTTCAGGTATTCTAAAGAAAATTGCCTTGGGGCACACATTGCTGTGTTTAAAGCTTGATCTCTTGTCTCAGACTTGAAGCAGTAGCAGTCTGCTGTGCATTTTGGTCCCAAAAGAATCTGACAATCAAGTCTATTTAAATTTAACTTTCACATAACTTGCACCGAGATGGTTTCAAAAAGCTCAAACTGAAACATCCCAATATTCTTTGAACAAATGATAAGGAAGAGGTAAAATAGCCGTTTCGTCAAGTATTTGTTGTTCTGCATTGAGTTTGCTCTTTTCCAAATCCCCTCTTCTCCCCAGAGCCGCACTGTGCTCCATCCAACAGCATTAGCTACAGCCCAGGGCTCCCACTCTCCTTAGTGAATTACAAAGCCGTGTGTTGAGGGTTCCACTGCAGAGACCTAAGCACATAAAACATTTGTGGACATACAGAGGTACCTACTTTTGAAAGAGATGTTAGGTGAGATCTGTTGGCATGATGAGTGGCCATTATATAAACTATCCAACATTGATTGAGCCCAAGGGCCTTTTACTTTGCTGTGGACCTTCATGACACTTCTGAACCAGCATCGTCAGTATTAGAGTATCTGGTAAATAAGGCAGTCATTCCTTCCCAATCTTCACTACGGCTCTATGACTACACATAGCTGCCATGTCAAGACCTTGAGAAGTGCCATCAATGCTGGTTGAAACAGGTTTTCCGAATTAGCTGGACAGATAAATGTGCTGACATCAGTGTCCTTGAAGCAGCCAATAGCATCAGCATCCAGGCCATGTTCATCCAAAACCTATTCCAGTGGGGCTGGTCACATGTTTAGGATGGCTGAGTTCCGACTGCCAAAGCAAATCATGTTCACTCAGTTGAAGGAGGGAAGCCGATTGAGAAGAGGAGAAAGGAAGCATTTGAAAGACTCCCTGATGGCTAACTCAAGATATGTAACATAGGTATCAACACTAGGGAGACTGTCGTTCAAAAGGAACTGACTTGGATGAAGCTCCTGCCTGAAGGAACACAATTCTTTGAGAATACCCATGGGCAGGACGAAATTCAGAAAAGGAACCAGAGAAAGCAACACCAATGATATCAAGGCCAAGGACACCTTCTGGAAACACCTGCCAAACATGTGGTCAGAGATGCAGCCCTCGGAGCAGACTCATCAGCCACACAAGGACCCAGAGAACCCATGACCAGTGACACAGAAGTTCCAAGGTGGACAATCGTACTCAGTAGTGAGTGATTGATAAGGTGACAATGATCAGGTAATTGATCTCATCGCCGTTTGTGGGTCTGTGCTGGGTGTAAATTGGAATTGGAAATGTTCCACCCTTGTTCAGAAATGTGTTTTAAAAGGAAGTCTGGCAGCTACAGGCTACTCAGTTAAACCTCACTGATGGATAAGGTTTTGAAATGCAATGATCCAGTGCGGCCACTTGAATGAGTGTGGTTGTAAGGAGGGAAGCCAGCATTGCTTTGTTAAAGGGAAATTGAGTTTCACTCATTTGGTGGAGTTTCTCGATGGGGTAACAGAGATGATTGATGAGGGTATGAGTTTAAGAAATGAGTTTAAGAAATACCTAGGTAAAAACAATGACTGCAGATGCTGGAAACCAGATTCTGGATCAGTGGTGCTGGAAGAGCACAGCAATTCAGGCAGCATCCGAGGACAGGCAAAATCGACGTTTCGGGCAAAAGCCCTTCATCAGGAATAAAGGCAGAGAGCCTGAAGCGTGGAGAGATAAGCTAGAGGAGGGTGGGGGTGGGGAGAGAGTAGCATAGAGTACAATAGGTCAGTGGGGAAGGAGATGAAGGTGATAGGTCAGGGAGGAGAGGGTGGAGTGGATAGGTGGAAAAGGAGCTGGGCAGGTCGGACAAGTCCGGACAGGTCAGGGGATCGAGTTGCTGGAGGTTAGAAGCTAGGATGAGGTGGGGGAAGGGGAAATGAGGAAACTGTTGAAATCCACATTGATGCCCTGGGGTTGAAGTGTTCCGAGGCGGAAGATGAGGCATTCTTCCTCCAGGCGTCTGGTGGTGAGGGAGCGGCGGTGGAGGAGGCCCAGCACCTCCATATCCTCGGCAGAGTGGGAGGGGGAGTTGAAATGTTGAGCCACTGGGCGATTTCGTTGATTGGTGCGGGTGTCTCGGGGATGTTCCCTAAAGCGCTCTGCTAGGAGGCGCCCAGTCTCCCCAATCTAGAGGAGACCGCATCGGGAGCAACGGATACAATAGATGATATTAGTGGATGTACAGGTAAAACTTTGATGGATGTGGAAGGCTCCTTTGGGGCCTTGGATAGAGGTGAGGGAGGAGGTATGGGCGCAGGTTTTACAGTTCCTGCGGTGGCAGGGGAAAGTGCCAGGATGGGAGGGTGGGTCGTAGGGGGGCGTGGACCTGACCAGGTAGTCACGGAGGGAACGGTCTTTGCGGAAGGCGGAGAGGGGTGGGGAGGGAAATATATTCCTGGTGGTGGGGTCTGTTTGGAGGTGGCGGAAATATCGGCGGATGATTTGGTTTATGCGAAGGTTGGTAGGGTGGAAGGTGAGCACCAGGGGCGTTCTGTCCTTGTTGCGGTTGGAGGGGTTGGGTCTGAGGGCGAAGGTGCGGGATGTGGATGAGATGCGTTGGAGGGCATCTTTAACCACGTGGGAAGGGAAATTGCGGTCTCTAAAGAAGGAGGCCATCTGGTGTGTTCTATGGTGGAACCGCTCCTCCTGGGAGCAGATACGGCGGAGGCGGAGGAATTGGGAATACGGGATGGCATTTTTGCAAGAGGTAGGGTGGGAAGAGGTGTAATCCAGGTAGCTGTGGAAGTCGGTGGGTTTGTAGAAAATGTCAGTGTCAAGTCGGTCGTCACTGATGGAGATGGAGAGGTCCAGGAAGGGGAGGGAGGTGTCAGAGATGGTCCAGGTAAATTTAAGGTCAGGGTGGAATGTGTTGGTGAAGTTGATGAATTGCTCAACCTCCTCGCGGGAGCACGAGGTGGCGCCAATGCAGTCATCAATGTAGCGGAGGAAGAGGTGGGGAGTGGTGCCGGTGTAATTACGGAAGATCAACTACTTTGCAGAGGGAGATATTTCTTAAACTGCCAGAGAAGTAGCAGGTGCTAAGGGGAAATACGGAAACTGAACAAACCTATGGTGTTGGAGGGAGAGATACTGCTCCCCAGAATAAACCAACTCTCCTTTAAAGTAACTTAAAATTTTTTAATTACTTTATTCTAAGGACTCATCATCAAATTAACCAAATATCAAATTCAAGTCATAGAGTTATACGATAAAGAAATATAGCATTTGGTCCAACTCATCCATGCTGACTAGATATCCTAAATTAATCTAATCCCATTTACCGGCATTTGGCCCATATGCCTCTAAATCCTTTCTATTCATATACTCATCCGGATGCCTTACATTGATAATCACAGATGAGGTGCCGGAAGACTGGAAGTTGGTTAACTTGGTGCCACTATTTAAGAAAGGTGGTAAGGACAAGCCAGGGAACTATAGACCAGTGAGCCTGATGTCGGTGGTGGGCAAGTTGTTGGAGGGAATCCTGAGGGGCAGGATGTACATGTATTTGGAAAGGCAAGGACTGATTAGGAATAGTCAACATGGCTTTATGTGTGGGAAATCATGTCTCACAAACTTGATTGAGTTTTTTGAAGAAGAAACAAAGAGGACTGATGAGGGCAGAGCAATGGTTCTGATCTATATGGACTTCAGTAAGGCGTTCGACAAGGTTCCCCATGGGAGATTGGTGAGCAAGGTTAGATCTCATAGAATACAGGGAGAACTAGCCATTTGGATACAGAACTGGCTCAAAGGTAGAAGACAGAGGGTGGTGGTGGAGGGTTGTTTTTCACACTGGAGGCCTGTGACCAGGGGAGTGCCACAAGGATTGGTGCTGGGTCCAGTACTTTTCATCATTTATATAAATGATTTGAATGTGAGCGCAAGAGGTAATAGTTAGTAAGTTTGCAGATGACACCAAAATTGGAGGTGTAGTGGACAGGTTACCTCGGATTACAACAGGATCTTAGTCACATGGGCCAAGGGGCTGAGGAGTGGCAGATAGAGTTTAACTTAGATAATGTGAGGTGCTGCAGTTTGGGAAAGCAAATCTTCGCAGGACTTTTACACTTAGTGGTAAGGTCCTAGGGAGTGTTGCTGAACAATGAGACCTTGGAGTGCAGGTTCATAGCTCCGTAAAAGTGGAGTCGCAGGTAGATAGGATAGCGAAGGAGGTGTTCGGTATGCTTTCCTTTATTGGTCTAAGTATTGAGTACAGGAGTTGGGAGGTCATGTTGCAGCTGTACAGGACATTGGTTAGGCCACGTTTGGAATATTGTGTGCAATTCTGATCTCCTTCCTATCGGAAAGATGTTGTAAAACTTGAAAAGATGTAGAAAAGATTTACAAGGATGTTGCCAGGGTTGGAGGATTTGAGCTTTAAAGAGAGGTTGAATAGGCTAGGCTGTTTTCACTGGAGGGGTGACCTTATAGAGGTTTATAAAATCATGAGGGTCATGGGTAGGGTAAATAGACAAAGTCTTTTCCTTGGGGTCAGGGAGTCCAGAACTAGAGGGGCATGGGTTCAGGGTGAGAGGGGAAAGATATTAAAGGGACCTAAGGGGTAACGTTTTCACGCAGAGAGTGGTACAGGTATGTGTTGAGCTGCCAAAGGAAGTGGTGGAGGCTATTTAGCATGGCCAATTCACCTAACCTGCACATCTTTTGGATTGTGGAGGAAACCAGAGCACCCGGAGGAAACCCACACAGACACGGGGAGAATGTGCAAACTCTGCACAAACAGTTGCCCGAGGGTTGAATGGAACCTGAGTCCCTGGCGCTGTGAGGCAGCAGAGCTAACCACAGATCCAACATGCCACCCCAGCCGTGCAACATCCTTGTAAATATTTTTTGCACATTTCCAGTTTAATACATCCTTCTCATAACCGGACTAATGGTATGCAGTACTCCAAGTGTGGACTGAACAAATTTAATTTTGTTTTTGAAGACCCATCAGTATGTTAGCCAATTAACCAGCTAAAACAAATAACAATCAACAAATACAAACCACTTTAACAAGGAAGGAAGGAAGGAAGGGAGGGAAAGAAGAAGGGGTTAAATCAGAATTGAATTGGTGAGGGACAAACTTTCCTCATTCCTGAAGAAGGGCTAATGCCCGAAATGTCGATTCTCCTGTTCCCTAGATGCTGCCTGACCTGTTGCGCTTCTCCAGCAACACATTTCCATCTCTGATCTCCAGCATCTGCAGACCTCATTTTCTCTTCGAGGGAGATAATGTATCTCACAATGCCCACTTTTCTCTGAAGGCTTCCAGAACCAAACTCTTTTTCATAAACCCATGACCAACAATTAAACAAGGAATCACTAACAAGTGTTGCCTACCAGTGTGGCAATGACAAATCCATAAAAGTGGGTGAAACATGCACTTAACCTGAATGGAAAGAGTACTGGAGAGGGTCATAATGCACTCCAGCCCCCAAGAATCTCACTTTATTTTCATTATTAACCCACCACCAAACAAGAAACTAGATATTTTTCTAAATAAACCTGTACCTCTGGAGCAGGTGGGGCTTGAACCCAGAGGAAGGGGCACTACCACTCTGCCACAACCAAGCCCCTCAACATGAAACAAATGTTTGAAGTCTTGCAAAAAGTACATCAAAAGAACAGTTGTTCTTCGGCTTCTCATTTTATTTCAGTATTTTCATTACACTCCAAAAATGCAAATTCATGAGCAGGGAATGGACTAAGAATTCATAGCACTCGACATTCTCAGAAACCATCAAGGCACCTACTAATGTCTTGTTTTCCAATTAAGTGATGTGGTATGGAAGCGTTGATCGAGAGGTCAGGTGTAAATGTTTAGGGCCCTTCACGTGCTGTCTGGTAACAGCAGGAAATAGTATCGAGTGTCTCCAAGGTTGACACTAAGATTGGCCAGTACGGAAATAACCATTTACTTCAATATTTATGAAATGTAATATGAGTCAGCAAAAGCTAAGTCAAGTGGAGGACTGAAAGACAGACTCTTACCAGTACAACCAGCTATGGAGACAATATCAATGGCAAAACAAGTGACTTATTTTGTACACAAAGACATGTCATGTAAACATGAGATTCGTTACATTTCTCCATCGTGATCATACAGTGATTTTCTAACCAATGTAAATGATGGAGATCTGGGATTTAAACAGAAAATAATATTCAGCCTTAAAATTCATTCTTTCAAAATGTCAATCTTGAATTTTCCTGACTGCTTGGTGAACATGCCCTTCTTGGGGTGGCACGGTGGCTCAGTGGTTCGCACTGCTGCCTCACAGCGCCAGGGGCCCAGGTTTGATTCCAGCCTTGGGTGACTGTCTGTGTGGAGTTTTTGCATTCTCCCCGTGTCTGCATGAGTTTCCTCTGGGTCCTCCAGTTTCCTTCCACAGTCCAAAGATGTGCAGGTCAGGTGAATTGGCCATGCTAAATTGTCCACAGCGTTCAGGGATGTATAGATAAGGTGAGTTAGTCAGGGGTAAATGTAGGGTAGGGGAATGGATCTGGGTGGGATACTCTTCAGAGGGTCAGTGTGAACTTGTTGGGCTGAAGAGCCTGTTTCCACACTGTCATGATTCTAATTCTTTGTTGCCTCTTCCAGATTTACAGTTTTCTGTGCCCCCTCCCCTCAATTCCAGCCATTTTCATCTGCCCATGTCCTCAGCTCTCAGCTCCTTGTAATAGAACATAGAAAAATACGATGTTGTGCTGAGGATTAATCCCTCAACTCACTGCTATCTATGTGCATGTCCAGCAATCGCTTAAATGTCCCTAATGACTCTGCTTCCACCACCACCGCTGGCAACACACTCCATGCATTCACAACTCTCTGTGTAAAGAACCTTCCTCTATACCTTTCCCCTAATATCTTAAAACTATGACCCCTCGTGCCAGTCAATCCTGCCCTGGGGAAAAGTCTTTGGCTATTGACTCTATCCATGCTTCTCATTACCTTGTATACCTCAATCAGGTCACCTCTCTTTCTCCTCTCTGAGCTTAGTCAACCTCTCTTCATAAGACAAACCCTCCAGTCCAGGCAGCATCCTGGTAAACCTTTTTTGACCCTTTCCAAAGCCTCTATATATTACCTATAGTAGGGCGACCAGAACTGGACATAATATTCCAAATGTGGTCTCACCAGGGACTTGTGGAGCTGCAGCAAAACTTGCGACTCTTAAACTTGATCCCCCTGTTGATGAAAGCCAAAACACCATATGCTTTCTTAACAACCCTATCCACTTGGGTGGCAACTTTGAGGGATCTATGCACTTGAACACCAAGATCCCTTTGTTCCTCCACACTGCCAAGAATCCTGTCTTTAATCCGAGATTCAGGATTTGAGACCAACCTTCCAAAATGCATCACTTCACATTTATCCAGGTTGAACTCCATCTGCCATTTCTCAGCCCAGCTCTGCATCCTGTCTATGTTGCAATGCAGCCTGCAATAGCCCTCGATACTATCAACGATACCTCCAACCTTTGTGTCATCCACAAATTTAGTACCTACCCCTCAACCTCCTCATCCAAGTCATTTATAAAAACTATAATGAGCAGAGGCCCAAGAACAGAGCCCTGCGGGATAGTACTCAACACTGACCTCCAGACAGAATACATTCCATCTACAACCACTCTCTGCCTTCTGTCAGCCAACCAATTCTGAATCCAGATAGCCAAATCTCCCTGTATCCCATACCTCCTGACTTTATGAATGAGCCTACCATGGGGAACCCTGTCAAATGCCTTGCTGAAGTCCATATACACCACATCCACTGCTCAACCTTTGTCGATCTGTCTTGTCACCTCCTCAAAGAACTCAGTAAGATTAGTGAGGTATGACCCACCCCTCACAAAGCCATGCTGACTACCATTAATCACACTACGCTTTTCCAAATAGTCATAAATCCTATCCCTCAGAATTCTTTCCAAAACCTTGCTGACCACAGATGTAAGACTGACCGGTCTGTAATTGCCAGGGATTTCCCTCTTCCCCTTCTTGAAAAGAGGAACAGCATTTGCCTCCTTCCAGTTGTCCCGTACAACTCCCGTGGAGAGTGAGGAAGCAAAGATCTTCACCAGCGGCTTAGCAACCTCCTTTCTCGCTTCCCGGATAAACGACATCTCCAAATTAGGATAAATCTGGTCTGGCCCTGGGGACTTGTCAATCTTAATATTTGACAAAATTTCCAGTACATCAACTTCATCAATCTTGATCTGTTCAAGCATCTTTCGCAGCTCCTGATAGTTCTCATTCACAACAAGGTCCCTTTCCTTAGTGAAAACGGAAGCAAAAAACTCATTTAGGGCTTCCCCTATCTACTCAGACTCTACGCACATGTTCCCTACACTATCCCTGATCGGCCCTATCGATCATTCTCATATTCTTCACGTATGAGTAAAATGCCTTTGGGTTCTCCCTAATCCTTCCTGTCAAGCCTTTTTCGTGCCCCCTCCTGGCTCTCCTCAGTCCATTTCTGAGCTCCTTTCTAGCAAGCCTGTAATCCTCTAAAGCTGTGCTAGACCCTTGCTTCCTCCACCTTACGTAAACTGCTTTCTTTCTTTTGACGAGAAGCTCCTCTGTTCTGGTCACTTAAGGTTCTTTAATCTTACCCCTTCTTACCTGTCTCAGATGAACAAATTCATGCATCACTCGCAACAACTGCTCCTTAAATAGTCTCCACATGTCTGCTATGCCCTTTCTGTGGAAAATTCTCCCAGTCTGTACTTCCCAACTCCTGTTTGATCGTGTCATAATTTCCTTTTCCCCAATTAAATATCTTCATTTGGTAACTGCTCCATTTCCTCTCCAAGGCTATGGTAAATGTGAGGCAGTTGTGGTCACTGTCACCTAAGTGTTATCCCACCGCGAGATCTGACACTTGTCCTGGTTCATTGCCAAGCACCAAATCAAAAATGGCCTCTCACCTCGTCGGCCTGACTACATACTCCTGAACACACCTGACAAAAACGGCTCCATCCAAACCATTTGCACTAAGGAGTTCCAGTTGATATTGGGAAAGTTGAAATCATTCATAACAACAACCCTGCTACATCTGCATTTTTCCAGAATCTGCCGGCCTATGAGTTCTTCAATCTCCCTACCTCTAGTAGGGAGTCTGCAGAAAACCCCCAATGAGGTGGCTGCTCCCTTGCTGTCCCTAACTTCCACCCACACTGACTCAGTAGACAAACCTTCCTCAACAACCTTCGTTTTTGTAGCTGTGATTCACCTCCTCCTCTTTTTCCACCCTCCCTGTTCTTTTTAAACGTTCTAAACCCTAGAACATCTCGCAACCATTCCTGCCCCTGTGAAACCCAATGTAAAACTCTCTCTTCCTCTTTAAAATTCTTCTTCGAACCCCCAGGGTTTTCCACCACATCAAGGTTGCTTTCTGAACGTAAGTTGTTGTTGAGTGATCAATCGATGAGAAAGATGCTCGGCTCAGTCTCTAACGTGGGTCAAGTTAGCTGATATCAGCCAGGCAGAGAAGGAAGAAAAAGATTGACCAAGGCTGCTCTACCTGCTGGAGCCCTGATGAGGATGTGTGTGTTTGAAAGCTGGGTATGAATAGCATTGGTCTGTGTATTTCTGAGACCGCTCAACATAGAGAGAAGGACTGCTTAACTGGTCCCCAGTGCAATTCGGCTCCACATAGATCTCCTTGCACATCTCCTCATCCACTTTCATCCAGATTTCTATTCCTTTCTTCCTCATTACTTATCTAATTTTCCATTAAATGCACCTATGTCATTTTCTTTAACTACCCTATTGCAGGTTCCTCATTCTAATGAATAGTGAAGGAATGGCAATATATTTCCAAGTCCAGGTGGTGTGTGGCTTGGCGGGGTGCTTGTAGGCGATAGTGTTCCCATATCCGTGCTGCCCTTGTCCTTCTGGATGGAAGTGGTCATGGGTTTGGAAGATCCTGTCTAAGGATTAGATTAGATTCCCTACAGTATGGAAACAGGCCCTTCAGCTCAACAAATCCACACTGACCCTCCAAACAGTAATCCACCCAGACTAATTTCCGTACACTTACCCCTGACTAATGCACCTAACACTATGTGCAATTTAGCACAGCCAATCCATCTAACCTGCACATCTTTTGGAATGTGGGAGAAAACCCATGCAGACAAGGGGAGAACGTGCAAACTCCACACAGTCTTCCGACACCGGAATCGAACCTGGGTTCCTGGTACTGTGAGGCAGCATTGCTAACCACTGAGCCACCCTGCTGCCTGATTAGATTAGATTAGATTACTTACAGTGTGGAAACAGGCCCTTCGGCCCAACAAGTCCACACCGAACCGCCGAAGCGCACCCACCCAGACCCATTCCCCTACATTTACCCGTGCACCTAACACTACAGGCAATTTAGCATGGCCAATTCACCTAACCTGCACATTTTTGGACTGTGGGAGGAAACCGGAGCACCCGGAGGAAACCCACGCAGACACGGGGAGAATGTGCAAACTCCACACAGTCAGTCGCCTGAGGCGGGAATTGAACCCAGGTCTCTGATCTATGGTGAATTTCTGTAGTGCATCTTGTAGGTGGTACACACTGTTGCTACCCAGCATTGTTGGTGGAGGGAGTGTATATGTATGGATGTGGCAGAAGTGGGTACTGCAAATGCTGGAGATTAGAGTCAAGATTAGAGGAGTGCTAGAAAAGCACGGCAGGTCAGGCAGCATCCGAGGAGCAGGAAAATCAACATTTCGGGCAAAAGCCCTTCTTCATATTTATGGCTGTGGTGCTAATCAAGCAGGCAGCTTTGTCCTGGATGGTGTCAACATGGTGTTTGAAAGAAGGCTGTAATGAGGTCAGGAGCTGAGAGGTCCTGGCAGAATCTAAACTGGGTGTCAAGAGGGGAGGCTACTGCTGAGCAGATGCTGCTTGATAGCACTGTTGAAGACACCTTTCATCACAGTATTGATGATCGAGAGTAAACTGATGGGGTGGCAATTTGTCTTGCTTCTTGTGCACAGGACATATCTTGGTAATTTTTCACATTGTGGGGTCAATGCTAGTGTTATAACTGTACTGGAGCAGCTTGACTAGAGTTGCGACAAGTTCTGGAGCATACATCTTCAGTATTCTTGTTGGAATGTCTTTGCAGTATCCAGTGCCTCCAACCATTTCTTGATATCATGTGGAGCGCATCGATTTGGCTGAAGACTGGTATCTGTGATGCTGGGGACCTTTCGAGGAAACTGAAATGAATCATCCACTCAGCCACTTCTGGCTGAAGATCGGCAGTAAATGCTTCAGCCTTATCTTTTGCACTGATGTGCTTGGCCCTTCCATCATTGATGGTGGGAATGTTTCTGAGCCTGCTCCTCCAACAGGTTGTTTAATTGTCCACCGCCATTCACATTATATATGTGCCTGGTTGTTGGAACATAAATGTCGACTTAAGTGCCATGAGCACTCATGATAATCTCATGAAGCTGTGCCAGCTGTGGGTGCCGTGAGGCATACCTAGTCTCAGGTGACTGTGGGCAGATGTAACCAGATAGAAATACAATGGTTTTCAGGATACATAGGGGGTCAGTATACCCAGTGGATAACATTAGGGTTATCCAAAAAGGATACCCATGCAGCATCAAAGGGTCCCTCTAGATGTGGTCAAATGGGAAACTCCACCTCTGGCACAAATTGAAAGGAGTGAGAGGCAAAACTAGACTGTAGACTGGTGAAACAGAGGCACAGGGGTTGGTGGGGTGATCAGTGAAATAACCTCCGCATCCTGCTGGGCCATTCATTTTGATGTTTAAATCCCCTGAGTTTGAGTTGCTTTACACATATTTGTGATCATGCAAGTATTTACAATATTGTATGTGTTATGGTCATTGAACCCCTACGGTGCGGAAGGGAGATCATTCGGCCCATCGATTCTGCACTGACCCTTTGAAGAGCGTCCCACTCAGACCCAGATCCTCACTTTATCCCCATAATCCTACATTTAACAAGGCCAATCCACCTGACCTGCACATCTTTGGACTGTCGGAGGAAACCAGAGCACCCGGAGGAAACCCACGCAGACACGGGGAGAATGTGCAAACTCCACACAGACAGTCCCCCGAGGCAGGAATTGAAGCCAGGTCTCTGGTGCTGCAGTGCTAACTGCTGAGCCACCACACTGCCCACATCATGCAAACTGAAAGGGAAAGCAGCTTTTGTTCTTTGTACCTTTCGCCTAAATGTTTTGTACAACAGAAAAAAAGCCAGAGGCAAGGCATAAAAGAATGGTATAGAAGGGATGGGTAATGAACTCAATGCTTTGACAGTGATTTGGCTCAGACTTGCAGTTCCTGCAGGACAGTAAAAGATCTCTTCAGAGATAATATATCTAATGTTTGACGCAATAAACAGGGGAGATGCCTCCAAGTGGACCTTATGAAATATGAGTAAATGAACCTTAAACACCACAGTACTTCCAATAAAACCAAACCCCAGCACAAACACCCAGGGGTTAAATTCAGACTCAGCATGAGGCATTTAACATTGTCTGCCTGCTGCCATGGGGCAATAGGGCAAAAACTGCCATGACCTAGGATCTGATGCAATCCAGAGATTGCTCACCTCAGACAATTGGGATTGGGACTCAGCCTTTGTCACTTGGATGAGTTCCCACTGAGGAGGGAAATAGAGCATTCAAACCATTTTCTGTCTGGGGACCAGATTCTGTAGGCTATCTCCAAACAGCAGGAGAGATATTCTGAACCACTGGGATCTCAGCATCCAGTCTGGTCTGGTCTGGGATCTCAATGGAAAACATTGCTTTGTTTCACTATTCAGTGCTGGCTTACTGGGAAAAATACACTCAGGAAAATGAGCTCTCAGATTTCCTGACCAGCAGGCCGTGTCTGAGATCATAAGTCTACCAGCCAAATTGTCGTAAACTTATCTAGAGGGATCTTTAGTCATTGAGGAGGGGTCATGGACATCGACCTGGTTTACGAACTGACCAACAGTTCTCAACAGAAGGACCAAACGCTTGGAGGATTGTTATCAACCAAATCTGAGAGGTAATTTTCTAAAACATTGTGGCAACATGTTGCATTTTGTGAGGGACTGAGGTGATATCAAAGAGGGATTTAAATAAAACAAACTAATAAGTTGGTGACTCGTTCAGACAATCTTAGAGGTTTGTACCATAGCTGAGGGAGGACAGTACGTGATAATCAGAAGGACGCTTCCTTGTCCACATTGAACCTGAAGCCATGAAACTTCATGGGGTCAATAGAGTCAATGTTAAAGACTATAAGAGCAATTCTCTCCTGACTGTATAACACTGTGCCACCACCTGTGCTGGGTCTGTCCTGCCAGTGGGACAGGGAATATCCAGGGATAGTGATGATAGTGTCTAGGTCATTGTCTGTAAGGTATGGTTCAATAAGTATGTCAATGTCAAGTTGTTGCATCACTAGTCATGATACAGCCCCCAGATCTTAGTAAGACAGACTATACAGGGTCAGCAGGGGTGGATTTGTCATTGTCATTTCTGACGCATTTTCTTTCTAACTGTTGATAGAATTGAGTGGCTAACTGGGTCACCTCAGAGGGTTGTGGGTCTGGAGTCATGTGTAGGTAAGAGCAGGTGAGAATGGCAGTTTCCTTCCTTGAAGGACATTCGTGAACCAGATGGATTTTCCTAACAATTGACAATAGTTTTATGCTCATCGGTAGATTCTGAATTCCAGATTATTGTTGAATTCAAATTCCACCATCTCCCATGGCAAGGTTTAAATCCAGGTCCCTGAAATTTTAACTGTGTCTCTGGATTAATTGTCCAGTGATAATACCAACAAACCATCACCTCCTCGATGATATTAATAGTGTCATTCTCCTGTTAAGGACATCTAGTTTTGGTTCTAAGTTTTAAGGGATTGCAATGTGTAAAAATGTCAATTGTCACAGTTAAGAGAGTGGATCTGATCGTAGTCAAAATAAACTTAATGTAAAGTCATACAGCATGGATACAGACTCTTCAGTCAAATTTGGCTATGCCGACCAGATATCCTAATCTAATCTAATCCCGTTTGCCAGCACTTGTCCCATACCCCTCTAAACCCTTCCTATTCATATACCCATCCAGATGCCTTTTAAATGTTGCAGTTGTACCACTTCTTCTGGTAACTCATTCCATATTAGCGCCACTGTCTGCATGAAAAGGTTACCCCATAGGTGCCTTTTAAATCTTTTCCTATAATTAAATAAGAACCTGGTGAGTTTGGTGTGGAGT
Organism: Chiloscyllium plagiosum; assembly: GCF_037043375.1. NCBI lineage: Eukaryota > Metazoa > Chordata > Chondrichthyes > Orectolobiformes > Hemiscylliidae > Chiloscyllium > Chiloscyllium plagiosum. The sequence continues at coordinate 104,299,299 of NW_028270146.1, read as the reverse complement.
GAAGCGAAGCTGTAGGCTGTTTCTTTAAGCCTGTATTCAAAGTTTGCACTGCTCCTTCTATCAGACCATTGGATGATGAATGTATGGAGCTGTCTTTATATGTTGAATACCATTCAACTTTGGGAAAAACTCAAATTCCCTGCTGGTAAACAATGGTCTGTTTTCTGTGACCAACACTTCTAGGATTCCACATATTTCAAAGGTTGCTCTCAATTTTTCTATCATCAACCCTGTGTTTGATGAATGAACTCTACACCTCAGCCACTTTGAGTAGGTGTCCACAATGACTAAGAACATTGAACCCACAAAAGGACTTGCTTAGTCGACATGTAGCGGAGTCTATAGTTTACTCGGACATTCACACAAATGTGGGAGAGTTGCAGTAATGTTTGTCTTTGTTGGCACTTTGGGCACTGCCCTATCAATACAGCTATGTATGCAACCAGTTCTAGCCAACAGACATAACTTCTCACCACATCTCCATTTCGGAAACCCCCCTGGATGATCCTTGCGGAGTTCAGCCAATATCTGGTGGTGATTTTTGCTCGAGACAATCACTCTTGCTCTCCATAATAATATGTTGCCCTGGTTTCTCTGGATCCAAAAATGTTTCAAATCTGGCGTTTGGTTTTCTTCATCACTACAAGATGTCTCAGTTTTGCCAGGACCAGATCTTTCTGCATCCAAAATCTGATATTGTCAGCTGTGACTGGAAGTGTGTCCAGAAAATTGAAAACCTTGAAAATCTTCCAAACACAGAATATCTCCCAGGAAGGAGGAAGCTCAATTAATCACTTGGCTTCTCAGACAGTATTCCAACTTGTAATAACACGTACTGAGAATTAGAACCTACTGCTGAATTCAGTCTGAAGCTATGGGAGCATTGCCTTGACCTCTTTAAATAGACCTAGCAGGGGTTTGTCGTCCATTATTATTACAAACTTACTTCTGTAAAGGTATTGATGGAACATCCTGACTGCAAATATGACCGCCAAACCATCCTCCTCTATCAGGGCATATTTACACTCTGCATTAGCATACACTATTAGATGTTCCTCTCCATTCGGTCTCCTATAAGCTGATCCTATCCCAAGACCGTAAGGAGAGGCATCACATGTTAATACCAGATCTCGCTTGAGATCATGGTGTGCAAACACCTTAGAGGACGACAGCTTTTTCTTCGCTTCCCTGAAAGCTATAGTTTGGCTATATGAGCATTTCCACAGCCGATTCTTTTGAGAGTTGATGCATTGGTGCCAGGATGGAGGCCAGGTGATGTATGAACTTTCCATAATAACTCACCAGTCCAAAGACCTCAACTCAGATACAGATGTGGGAGTTGGGGCACCTTTGGTCACCCTCACTTTATCTTCCAACTCTGTAGCCCAAGTAGGTGACTTGGGGTGTCTGGCACACACATTTTCCCCTTCTAAGGTGTATTCCTGCCTTGGAGAAATGTCTAGAGACGAGGTCCAAGTTCTGTAAGTCCTTCTTATTGGTGTTCCCTGTTATTAGCATGTGATCTAGATAAATGGTGGCCTGGCGGTAAACCTTGTAAATTCATCCACTGAAAAATTGCACATGCTGACGAAACCCCAAATGGCAGTCTCAGATATCGATACAAATTCTTGTAGGTATTCATTGCATCATACTTATGGGAATCCTCACTTCATCGCAATTGCAAGTATACTTGGCTCATATCCAGCTTTGTGAATGACAGCCCCCTGCCAGCTTTGCATTTAAATCCTCTGTGTGAGGGATTGGGTATTTATCCAACTGTGAAAAGCAGTTTACCATTTGTTTAAAATCCCCACAGAGGAGAGCCAACTTGCTGGTCTTCACAAACAGTACGACCATTGCTGCCCATTCTGCAAACTTGACTGCTTTGGTGATTCCTTTGCTTTTCAGCCTTCTGATTTCTGCTCCTACTTTTGCAAGTAGATTAGACTAGATTCCCTACGGTGTGGAAACAGGCCCTTCAGCCCACGTTCACACTGATCCGCCAAAGAGTAACCCACCCAGACCCATTCCCCTACTCCCTACTAATTGCCCTATCACTATGGGCAATTTAGCATGGCCAATTCACCTGACCTGCACATCTTTGGATTGTGGAGGAAACCGGAGCACCCAGAGGAAACCCACACAGACACGGGGAAAATGTGCAAACTCCACACAGAGGGTTGCCCAAGGCTGGAATTGAACCTGGGTCCTGGCACTGCGAGGCAGCAGTGCTAACCACTGAGCCACCATGCCAATAGCACTGAGCAGGCCTGGCAGAATCATAGAATTGCATCCTGGTCAAATGCAAGGTGGCCTTGACTCCTTTAATAGTCTCAAGATCATCCTGAAAATCTCCAGGTATTTAATTAGGACTTCACTCAGGTATCCATTTTCCAATGATAAAGCCAACTACCATACCTGTTTGATGTCCAGTTGAGCTTCACCTGGTTGGCTGTTCTGCTCTGTGACATCATTAATCTCACATCCAGTCTCTTAGCAACTCATTAAAGGTTAAACCAAAGTCATATTCCTTTGCCAGTTGTCTTAACCTAGTCAAGAATCTCAAAATGGATTCCCTAGTTCTCGAATTGCTGAGTAAAATCAGCATCTCAGACTTACAGGCAGCTTGGGGTTACAATATTCCTGAACTAAATCCATCAACTTTTGAAAGGTTGAAGTATCTGTTCCCGCAGGGAATATAAGGGAAACGACATGACCCCCCTCTCGCTAGTATCCTTACATACAGTTAAGGAAGGACACCACTTAGACTGGGGCAACACATCCATCCTAGGACATGCCAAACAGAGACACGCACGAGAATTCCTAGAAGCATGGCATTCCAACTGGAACTCTATCAACAAACACGTCAAGTTAGACCTCATCTACCACTGCCTGAGAAAAAGAACAAGAAATGACATCACCAACCCAAAGAAACCCAAACATATAAATAGAAAGCAGGAATCATGTACACTGCTTTGCCTGAGGCCCACTGAAGATGTTACCTAGAATGGTGACAAAACATCTGGAAATGAACTTCCCAGCTCAGCGAGCAAACCTACATCCAGAACCTCAACCTGAGCTACAAATCTTCTCAAAACTCGCTGGGAAATGTTAGGTTTTTTGTTTACTAGGAGCCTGTCAGAATTATTCGTTGCTTTTCATCAACACATTCTTTCCGAATACTGGGCCCAGTTTTCAATGATATGATCCAATAAATCAAGTTTCCCAAATAACAGCCTAATGCCAGAAATGTTTACTCCAACTCAAAGATAACTGTTGCAAGTGAATTTCTTCAGAAGCACGCTTTTCTGTCTTTGCCACTGGAATAACTCCACAGAGGCCGATATCCCAACACAAGGTCACCCTTTATTTTCACATGGAGATTCCTTGACACTGATCCAGCTCCCTTAGCAGGAACAGATTGTCTGACACTCCCATTCTTTTCTCATTTAACCTATTTTTCTAAACATCTCTATTCAGAGATGTTATTGCACACCTCTGAAGCCAGTCTGACTTCAACCCAGGCCTCTCCATCCAGAGGGACACATGTTTATATCTGTCAGCTAGATAAGACTAGATTAGAGTGATGTTGGAAAAGCACAGCAGGTCAGGCAGCATTTGAGGAGCAGGAAAATCGACGTTTCGGGCAAAAGCCCTATATCCTCTGCCATAAAAATATACTGATAAAGGGCTTTTGTCTGAAATATCAATTTTCCTGCTCCTGGGATGCTGCCTGTCCTGCTGTGCTTTTCCAGCACCATTCTAATCTAGACTCTGATTTCCAGCATCTGCAGTCTTCAGTTTTGCCTCCCTGATTGGACCAGATTAACGGTCTCAATCAGGGAACTCTTTCTATAAGGTCCATTTGATAGACGATTGGCTGACTGACAGAAAGCGGAGCATTGGGATTAATGGGTCTTTCTTTGGATGGTGAACTGTAATTAATGTGTGCCGCAAGGTTCACTCCTCAGACTTCAACTTTTAACAGTCTACATAAATGATCCGCACCAGGGACAGAGCCAAAAATTGCACATTTCACACCTGATAGTAAAATAAGTAGGAAAGAGGGTGAGTAGATAAAGAATTTAGATAGATATTGATAGGTGAGGAGAATGGGCCAGAAACTGGCAGATGGAGTTTAATGTGGATAAGTGCAAGGTCATCCATTGTGGCTGGACAAATAAAAGGCCAAATTATTATTTAAATTGGAAGAAGATTCAAAGTGCATCAGTGCATGGGGATCTGAGTGTACTTGTGCATGAATTGCAGAAAGTGGGAAGACAGGTGCAGCATATACTCAGAAACGCAAACGCAATCTTGGCAGTTATTGCAAAGGACTGGGTTATTAAAGTAAAGGAGTGTTGTTACAATTGTACCTGGCGTTTGTGAGACCATACCTGAAGTACTGTGTCCAGTTTTGGTTTCCATACCTGAGGAAGGCTGCAGTGGCAATGGAGGCAGTTCAGGGGAGATTCACCAAGTTGGTTCCAGGGATGAAAGGACTGTCATATGAGGAGCGATTGAATAGGTTGGGCTAGTACTTGCTGGAGTTCAGAAGAATGAGGGGTGGGGATCTGATTGAGGTATATAAAATACTAATGGGGATTGATAAGGTGGACGTTGAATAGATATTCCCCCTTACGGGACATTCTCAAACAAAAGGTCATCGATACAGAATGAGAGGAGGTACATTCAAAACTGAGATGAGGAGAAACTCCTCTCAGAGGGTTGGGAATCTATGGAACTCACTGCCCCAGAGGCAGAATCAATTAACAGATTCAAAATTCAAGGTCTTTTTCCTGGGGTAAGGAGTCTAAAACTAGAGGGTGCAGTTTTAAGCTAAGATGGGAAAGATTTAAAAGGACCTGAGGGGTAACTGTTTCACGCAGATGGTGGTATGTATCCGGAACGAATTACCAGGGGAAATGGTGGAGGCAGGCACAATTATAACATTTAAAAGGCATCTGGATGTGTTAAGAGGGATATGAGCCAAATACTGGCAAATGGAACGAGGTCAGATTGAAATGACTGGATGGCGAGTTGGACAGAAGGGACTGTTTCCATGCTACATGACTCTAAAGAAATAGATACGTTTCTGATGAAAAGTAGGATAAAGGGCTGTATGGACCAGAAAAGTGGAGGTGAAACCAGGTTTTGTCCTGGATAGTATCGAACCTCTTGAGTACTCTTGGACTGCACTCATCCAAAAAAGTTGGAGAGTATTTCAGCACACTCCAGACTTGTGCCTGTGGATGGTGGAAAGGCTTTGGAGAGTAAGGTGGCAAATTATTCCCTGCAGAATTCCTAGCCTCTGACTTGACACAATATTTATACATCTAGTCCAGTTCAGATTCTGGTCAACGGTAAGCTGCCTGGATGTTGATGGTGGGAGATTAAGCAATTGAGATACCATTGAATGTGAAGGGCATGATCATGTTAAATAGCGGAGCAAGCTTGAAGGGCTGAACTACCCACCCTTACTCTCAAGGGCTGAATTACTTACACCCGCGCATAATTCTTCCATCTTTTCCTCCCCATTTCTTACTTCCTCCCCACCCCTCACATACACACACTCTCACCCTTCCTTCACTATTTCTCTCCTGCCCATTCTCTCTATTTTGAACAGAGCGGTGAGGAGAGAAGGTGGAGAGAAACGTGGGCTGGTGGGTAAGTCAGTTTTTCCGACTTAAATGGGAACTTACCTCGAGAGTCAGGCCTCCATTTTGAACAGAGTGGCAAGGACAGAGGGCGGAGAGAAGTGAGGGCTACAGAGAAGTTTTTAGTTGGGTGAGATCTAGAACAGAGTTGAGGAGAAACTTCTTCACCCAGAGATTGGTGGGTATATGGAATGCTCTGCCCCAGAAGGGGCAGAGCACGGCTGATTGGGCAGTTGCATGTTTCTCCTGCAGAATGTGGCAGGTGAAAGACACTACACATCTCTGCCAACCACATCAGCGGGAAGTGCACCCAACTCCACCTCCTCGAAAACCCCCCCGAGTTAGGGAACTGGAGCTGGATGAACTGCGGATGATCCGGGAGGCTGAGGGAGAAATTGAGAGGATGTACAGGGAGGTGGTCACTCCTCAGACACAGGATAAGGTCAGCTGGGTTACAGTCAGGGGGAGGAAAGGGAACCGATGGTCAGAGCAGGGATCCCTTGTGGCCGTTACCCTCAGCATTGAGTATACCATTTTGGATACTGCTGGTGGGGACGCCCTACCAGGGGGAAGCCATAGTTGTCAGGTCTCTGGCACTGAGGCTCAGAAGGAAAGGGGGGAAAATAGAAAAGCCCTAGTGGTAGGGGACTCGATCGTTAGACGGATTGATAGGTGATTTTGTGGTCAGGAAAGGGACTCCTGGAAGGTATGTTGCCTCCCTGGTGCCAGGGTCCGGGATGTCACCGATCGGGTTTACAAAATTCTGAAGGGAGAGGGTGAGCAGCCAGAAATAGTGGTACATATTGGCACCAATGATATAGCCAGGAAAGGGACTGATGATCTGAAAAGTGACTACAGAGAGTTAGGTTGGAAGCTGAAGAGCAGGACAAGTAAAGTAGTGATCTCAGGTTTGCTACCGGTGCCACGAGACAGTGAGGTGAGGAACAGTCAGCGAGTGCAGCTTAACATATAGCTGCGAGGCTGGTGCAGGAGATACCTTAGACCATTGGGATACCTTCTGGGGAAGGTGGGTCCTGTACATGAAGGACAGGTTGCACCTGAATTGGAGGGGCACAAATGTCCTGGGCGGGAGATTTGTTCATGTGGTTCGGGAGGGTTTAAACTAGTTTGGCAAGGGAGTGGGAATCAGAGCCACATATCTGAGAAAGGGGGGCAGTTGTAGATGGGAAAGTGACAGGATGTAGTGAATCTTTAGGGAAGGTTTTTCACGTAATGAAAGAAAGGGATCGGTTAAACTGTGTCAGAAATAAGAATGACAATCTTAGAGCATGGATCAGTACTAGGGGCTATGATGTTGTGGCCATAACGGAGATGTGGGTTTCACAGGGGCAGGAATGGTTGCTTGATGTTCCAGGGTTTAGAACGTTTAAAAAGAACAGGGAGGGTGCAAAAAGAGGAGGGGGTGTAGCATTGCTAATTAGAGAGCGCATCACAGCTACAGAAACAAAGGTTGTTGAGGAAGGTTTGTCTACTGAGTCAGTATGGGTGGAAGTTAGGAACAACAAGGGAGCGGCCACCTCATTGGGGGTTTTCTACAGACCCCCTAATAGCAGTAGGAAGATCGAAGAGCTCATAGGTTGGCAGATTTTGGAAAAATGCAGATATAGCATTCCCGCCTCAGGCGACTGACTGTGTGGAGTTTGCACGTTCTCCCCGTGTCTGCGTGGGTTTCCTCCGGGTGCTCCGGTGTGCAGGTCAGGTGAATTGGCCATGCTAAATTGCCCGTAGTGTTAGGTAAGGGGTAAATGTAGGGGTATGGGTGGGTTGCGCTTCGGCAGGTCGGTGTGGACTTGTTGGGCCAAAGGGCCTGTTTCCATACTAAGTAATCTAATCTAATTGTAGTAATAGCAGGGTTGTTGCTATGGGTGATTTCAACTTTCCCAATATTAACACCTTAGTGCAGGTGGGGGGTTTGGATGGAACCGTTTTTGTCAGGTATGTTCAGGAGGGTTTCCTCACTCAGTATGTAGACAGGCTGACGAGGGGAGAGGCCATTTTGGATTTGGTGCTAAGCATGAGCCAGGACAGGTGTCAGATCTGACAAGGGAGTCGCGGAGGGAGTGGTCTCTACGGAAAGCTGATAGGGGAGGGGAGGGAAATATATCCTTGGTGCTGGGGTCTGTTTGGAGGTGGCGGAAGTGACGGCGGATGATGCGCTGTACAACACTTGCGCCCACACCTCCCCCCTCCAGCAATAAAGTTTCAACTTTGATCTCCAGCATCTGCAGACCTCACTTTCTCCTCGAAGAGATCCACACCCCCCACCGACCCAACCTCCACTCCCGGCACCATCCCTTGCAACCGCAGGAGGTGCAACACTTGCGCCCACACCTCCCCCCTCACTTCTCTCCAAGGCCCCAAAGGAAACTTCCATATCCGCCACAGATTCACCTGCACCTCCACCCACATCATCTACTGCATCCGCTGCAGCCGGTGTGGCCTCCTCTATATTGGGGAGACAGGCCGCCTACTTGCGGAGCGATTCAGAGAGCACCTCTGGGCCACCCGGACGAACCAACCCAACCACCCTGTAGCACAGCATTTCAACTCCCCCTCCCACTCCACCGAGGATATGCAGGTCATTGGACTCATCCACCGCCAAACCACAACAACGCGACGGTCAGAGGAGGAGCGTCTTATCTTCCGACTGGGAACCCTCCAACCACAGGGGATGAACTTGGACTTCACCAGTTTCTTCATCCCCCCTCCCCCCACCTTGTCTCAGCCGAATCCCTCCAGCCCGGCACCGCCTTCCTGACCTGCAGTCTTCTTCTTGACCTCTCCGCCTCCATCCTACTCCGACCTATCACCCTCACCTTGACCTCTTTCCACCTATCACATTTCCAACGCCCCTCCTCCAAGTCCCTCCTCCCTACCTTTTATCTTCTCCTGCTGAACACTCTCTGCTCATTCCTGAAGAAGGGCCTGTGCCCGAAACGTCGAGTCTCCTGTTCCCTGGATGCTGCCTGACCTGCTGTGCTGTTCCAGCAATAAAGTTTCAACTCATATTTATTAGAGCCTTGGAGAGGGAAAGGAGCAGTCACCAAGGGAAGATTATTTAATTGGGGAAAGGGAAATTATAATGCTATCAGACAGAATTTGGAAAATACAGATTTGGAGCAATTGTTCCACAGAAAGGGCACAACAGACATGGGGAGACTGTTTAAGGAGCAGTTGTTGCGAGTGATGCATGAATTTGTTCCTCTGAGACAGGCAAGAAGGGGAAAGATTAAGGAGCCTTGGATGACGAGAACAGAGGAGCTTCTCGTCAAAAGGAAGAAGGCAGCTAACGTAAGGCGGAGAAAGTATGGATTTAGCACAGCTTTAGAGGATTACAGGTTTGTTAGAAAGGAGCTCAGAAATGGACTGAGGAGAGCCAGGAGGGGGCACGAAAAAGGCTTAACAAGAAGGATTAGGGAGAACCCAAAGGCATTTTACTCATACGTGAGGAATAAAAGAATGATCAGGGAGAAGGTAGGGCCGGTCAGGGATAGCGTAGGGAACTTGTGCGTAGAGTCTGAGTAGATAGGGGAAGCCCTAAATGAGTTTTTTGCTTTGGTTTTCACTAAGGAAAGGGACCTTGTTGTGAATGAGAACTTTGAGGAGCTGGGATATGGGCTTAAACAGACCAAGATTGATGACGTTGATGTGGTGGAAATTTTGGCAAACATTAAGATTGATAAGTCCCCAGGGCCAAACCAGATTTATCCCAGACTGCTCTGGGAAGTGAGAAAGGAGGTTGCTTCCTCACTCTCCACAAGAGTAGTACCGGTGGATTGGAAGGAGGCAAATGTTGTTCCTCTTTTCAAGAAGGGGAATAGGGAAACCCCTGGCATTTACAGACCAGTCAGTCTTACGTCTGTGGTCAGCAGGGTTTTGGAAAGGATTCTGAGGGATAGGATTTATGACTATTTGGAAAAGCGTAGCGTGATTAACGGTAGTCAGCATGGCTTTGTGAGGGGCACGTCATGCCTCACAAATCTTATTGAGTTCTTTGAGAAGATGACAAGACAGGTCGACCAAGGTCGAGCAGTGGATGTGGTGTACATGGACTTCAGCAAGGCATTTGATAAGGTTCCCCATGGTAGGCTCATTCATAAAGTCAAGAGGTATGGGATACAGGGAGATTTGGCTATCTGGATTCAGAATTGATTGCCTGACAGAAGGCAGAGAGTGGTTGTAGATGTAAAGTATTCTGCCTGGAGGTCAGTGTTGAGTGGTATCCCGCAGGGCTCTGTTCTTGGGCCTCTGCTCTTTGTAGTTTTTATAAATGACTTGGATGAGGAGGTTGAGGGGTGGGTTAGTAAATTTGCTGATGACAAAGTTGGAGGTGCTGTTGATCATATTGAGGGCTATTTAAGCGACTCAACCTGTTCCTCCCTGACTCTGTCTGTCCCCACTAACTCTCTTTACTCCTTGCCCCCTCCCTTCCTCACTCTGTCCCCTTCCTATAAGACCATAAGACATAAGGCCTATCGAGTCTGCTCTGCCATTCCGTCAAGGCTGATCAGTTTCTCAAACCCCATTCTCCCCATAACCCTTGATCCCTTTGATATTGAAGAACCTATCTATCTCGGTCTTAAAATACTCAAAGACCTTGCCTCCACAGCCTTTTGAGCCAAAGAATTCCAGGCCATTCAGTATTCTGTATGTTTAAGTTAGACCCCCCCTTCATCCTTCGAAACTCCAAGTACAGACCCAGAGTCATCACTTGTTCCTCACATTAAGCTTTTCATTCCTGGGACCATTGTCGTCAACCTCGTCTGAACATGCTCCAGGACCGGTACATCCTTCCAGGGATGTTAGACCCAAACCTGTGCACAATACTGCAAATGTGGTCTGACTAGAGCTTATAGAGCCTCAGAAGTACATCCCTGCTTTTAAATTCAAGTCCTTTCAAAATAAATGCCATCACTGCATTTGTCTTCCACCGTGAAGACCGATGCAAAGTAATTATTCAGTTCCTCAGCCATTTCCTTGTTCCCCAATACTATCTAATCAGCGTCATATTCCAGAGGTCCAGTGTCCACTTTTGCCTTTCTTTTGCCCTTTCTATATCTAAAGAAACTCTTACAGTCTTCCTTTATATTACTGGCTAGCTTGCCTTCATGTTTAATTTCCTCCCTCCTTATTTTTTTTGTCGCCCTCTGTTGATCTTTGTAAGCTTCCCAATCTTCTGGTTTCCCACTGCCCTTCACCACATTATATTCTTTCTCTTTTGCTTTTATGCTATCCCCTACTTCCCTTGTCAGCCGTGGTCGCCTGTACCATGTTTTTTTTCGCTTAGGATGAATCTTTACCTGTGTTTCCTGAATTAACCAGGAACTCCTGCCATTGCTGTTCCTCTGTTCTTCTTGCTAGGCTCCTCTCCCAGTCAATTCTACCCAGCTCCTCCCTCATGCCTCTGTGGTTTCCTTTATTCAGCTCTAATACCATTACCTCTGATTCTGTGTGTTCTCCCTCTCAGATTGCAGAGCAAATTCAATCATATCACGATCATTGCCTTCTAAGGGTTCCTTCACCTTAAGCTCCCTTATCAGGCCTGCCTTATTGTACAACACTAAATACAGTATTGCCAGTTCCCTAGTGGGCTCCACCACAAGCTGCTCCAAAAAGCCATCTCATGGACATTCCACAAATTCCTTTTCTTGCAATCCACCACCAAACTGATTTTCCCAGTCCAGCTGCATATCGAAATCCCTCATGATCATTGTAACTTTGCCTTTCCTGCCCTCCCGCATATTTTGTCCCTACCCATTTCTCTGTCTCTGTCCTACCCTCTCTCTCCCCCTAACAATCCTCCCTTTCTTTCACTAACCACCACCCTCTCTCTCCACTCCTTCCTCTTTCCCTCTGCCTCTCCCTCTCGACACCCAATGGAGGGTTCTTGCCCGAAACATAATTCTCCTGCTCCTCAGATGCTGCCTGACCTGCTAATCTTCCGATGTCTCCCAGCCCCAACCTCCTCCCACTTTCTCTCCTGTTTCACACCCTCCCAACACCTGCTACATTCATTTCCATTTCCCCCCTCCCTTCTCCTGTTCCCCCTCAGATCCCCTCCCTCTTTTTTTCTCCATGCAGACCTCCCAAGAACCAACCTCCTTCGTTGCCCTTCTTCTGACCTCTTCCTTGTCCTTTCTCACCTCCACCTTACTCCTCCCTCATACCCTTTTCTCCTCCTATTCCCCCTTCATTACACTTCCTGCCCCGACCACTTCCCCTTTCCCTCCCAACCCCTTGCCTCTCTTGCCCCCGATCCCTTCCCCCCACCCCCCCGACCCCCGATCCCTTCGCCCCTCCTGCCCCTGATCCCGCCCCCCCCTCCTGTCACGACCCCTTGCCTCTTTCACATCCTGCCTTGACCCCTTGCCTTTTTCTCCCCCTCCTCCATCCCCGGCAACTCCTTCCCCCTTCCACACCTGCAGTGACCCCTTCCCCCTGTTCTCCCCCGGCCCTTTTCTCACCCTCTCTTCCCCCAGTGACCCCTTCACCCAACCCCCCGGCGATCCCTTCCTCCTTTCTTCACCCCCCAACCCCCGGTGATCCCTTCCCCCTTTCTCCCTCCCCAGCCCCCCAGCGATCCCTTGCCCCTTTCTTCACCCCCCCACCGCACAGCGATCCCTTCCCCCTTTCTCCTCCCTCCCCGGTGATCCCTACCCCCTATCTTCCCCCGTCCCAGCGATCCCTTCCCCATTTCTTCCCCCGCCCCACGGCAATCCCTTCCCCCTTTCTTCCCCCGCCCCACGGCAATCCCTTCCCCCTTTCTTCCCCCACCCCAGCGACCCCTTCCCCCTTTCTTCCCCGCCCACATCCCAGCGACCCCTTCACCCTTTCTTCACCACCCCGGCAATCCCTTCTCTCCCCCCACCCCCCCAGCGACCCCTTCCCCCTTTCTTCACCCCCCACGATCCCTTCCCCCTTTCTCCCCCCGGCGATCCCTTCCCCCTTTCTCCCCTCTCCCCCCCCCCCACAGCGATCCCTTCTCCCTTTCTCCCCCCCCGGCGATCCCTTCCCCCTTTCTCCTCCCCCCCCCCGGCGATCCCTTCCCCATTTCTCCTCCCCCCCCACCGGCCGATCCCTTCCCCATTTCTTCACCACCCCGGCAATCCCTTCTCTCCCCCCCCCCCAGCGACCCCTTCCCCCTTTCTTCCCCCCCGAGCCACCCGGCGATCCCTCCCCCCACCCTCCCCCAGCGATCCCTTCCCCCTTTCTTCCCTCCCCCAGCAATCCCTTCCCCCTTTCTTCCCCCACCCTAGCGATCCCTTCCCCCTTTCTTCCCCCACCCTAGCGATCCCTTCCCCCTTTCTTCCCCCACTCTAGCGATCCCTTCCCCCTTTCTCCCCCCCCTCCCCCGCCTCCCCCCAGCCCCCCGGCGATCCCTTCCCCTTTTCTTCCCACCCGGCGATCCCTTCCCCCTTTCTTCCCCCCCGAGCCACCCGGCGATCCCTCCCCCCACCCTCCCCCAGCGATCCCTTCCCCCACCCCAGCGATCCCTACCCCCTCTCTTCCCTACCCCACCCCCTCGGCGATCCCCTTACCCGCTCCCCACCTCCCGGCGATCCCTTCCGCCTTTCTCCTCCCACCCCGGCGATCCCTTCCTTCTTCCCCACCCCCCCCCCCCCCGCCCAGCGATCCCTTCCCCTTTTCTTTTCCCCCCTCAGCCCCGCGGCGATGCCTTCCCCCTTTCTTCCCCCCCACACCCCCCAGCAATCCCTTCCTCCTTTCTCCTCCCACCCCGCCGATCCCTTCCTTCTTCCCCCCCACACCCCACCCCCCAGCGATCCCTTCCCCTTTTCTTTCCCCACCCAGCCCCGCGGCAATCCTTTCCCCCTTTCTCCCCCCCCCCCCCCAGCGATCCCTTCCCCCTTCACCCCCCCAGCGATCCCTTCCCCCTTCACCCCCTCGGCGATCCCTTCCCCCTTTCTCCCCCCCCAGCGATCCCTTCCCCCTACCTCCATCCCCCCCCCCGCCTGCCCCGGCGATCCCTGTCCCCTTTCTCCCCCCCCCTCCCGGCGATCCCTGTCCCCTTTCTCCCCCCCCCTCCCGGTGATCCCTTCTCCCTTTCTCCCCCCCCCCAGCGATCCCTTCCCCCTTTCTCCCCCACCCAGCGATCCCTTCCCCCTTTCTCCCCCACCCAGCGATCCCTTCCCCCTTTCTCCCCCACCCAGCGATCCCTTCCCCCTTTCTCCCCCACCCAGCGATCCCTTCCCCCTTTCTCCCCCACCCAGCGATCCCTTCCCCCTTTCTCCCCCCCCCGGCGATCCCTTCCCCCTTCACCCCCTCGGCGATCCCTTCCCCCTTTCTCCCCCCCCAGCGATCCCTTCCCCCTACCTCCATTCCCCCCCCCCCCCCTGCCCCGGCGATCCCTGTCCCCTTTCTCCCCCCCCCCTCCCGGCGATCCCTGTCCCCTTTCTCCCCCCCCCTCCCGGTGATCCCTTCTCCCTTTCTCCCCCCCCCCCAGCGATCCCTTCCCCCTTTCTCCCCCACCCAGCGATCCCTTCCCCCTTTCTCCCCCACCCAGCGATCCCTTCCCCCTTTCTCCCCCACCCAGCGATCCCTTCCCCCTTTCTCCCCCACCCAGCGATCCCTTCCCCCTTTCTCCCCCACCCAGCGATCCCTTCCCCCTTTCTCCCCCACCCAGCGATCCCTTCCCCCTTTCTCCCCCACCCAGCGATCCCTTCCCCCTTTCTCCCCCACCCAGCGATCCCTTCCCCCTTTCTCCCCCACCCAGCGATCCCTTCCCCCTTTCTCCCCCACCCAGCGATCCCTTCCCCCTTTCTCCCCCACCCAGCGATCCCTTCCCCCTTTCTCCCCCACCCAGCGATCCCTTCCCCCTTTCTCCCCCACCCAGCGATCCCTTCCCCCTTTCTCCCCCACCCAGCGATCCCTTCCCCCTTTCTCCCCCACCCAGCGATCCCTTCCCCCTTTCTCCCCCACCCAGCGATCCCTTCCCCCTTTCTCCCCCACCCAGCGATCCCTTCCCCCTTTCTCCCCCACCCAGCGATCCCTTCCCCCTTTCTCCCCCACCCAGCGATCCCTTCCCCCTTTCTCCCCCACCCAGCGATCCCTTCCCCCTTTCTCCCCCACCCAGCGATCCCTTCCCCCTTTCTCCCCCACCCAGCGATCCCTTCCCCCTTTCTCCCCCACCCAGCGATCCCTTCCCCCTTTCTCCCCCACCCAGCGATCCCTTCCCTCTTTCTCCCTACCCCCTTTCTCCCCCCCCCAGCGATCCCTTCCCCCTTTCTCCCCCACCCAGCGATCCCTTCCCCCTTTCTCCCCCACCCAGCGATCCCTTCCCCCTTTCTCCCCCACCCAGCGATCCCTTCCCCCTTTCTCCCCCACCCAGCGATCCCTTCCCCCTTTCTCCCCCACCCAGCGATCCCTTCCCCCTTTCTCCCCCACCCAGCGATCCCTTCCCCCTTTCTCCCCCCCCAGCGATCCCTTCCCCGTTCTCCCCCCCAGCGTTCCCTTCCCCCTTTCTCCCCCCCCCAGCGATCCCTTCCCCCTTTTTCCCCCACCCAGCGATCCCTTCCCCCTTTCTCCCCCACCCAGCGATCGTTTCCCTCTTTCTCCCTACCCCCTTTCTCCCCCACCCAGCGATCCCTTCCCCCTTTCTCCCCCAGCCAGCGATCCCTTCCCCCTTTCTCCCCCACCCAGCGATCCCTTCCCCCTTTCTCCCCCACCCAGCGATCCCTTCCCTCTTTCTCCCTACCCCCTTTCTCCCCCACCCAGCGATCCCTTCCCCCTTTCTCCCCCCCCAGCGATCCCTTCCCCCTTCCCCCCCACCCGCCCCCCGGTGATCCCTTCCCCCTTTCTCCCCCAGCCGGCGATCCCTTCCCCCTTTCTCCCCCAGCCAGCGATCCCTTCCTCCTTTCTCCCCCAGCCAGCGATCCCTTCCTCCTTTCTCCCCCACCCAGCGATCCCTTCCCCCTTTCTCCCCCACCCAGCGATCCCTTCCCCCTTTCTCCCCCACCCAGCGATCCCTTCCCCCTTTCTCCCCCCCCCAGCGATCCCTTACCCCTTTCTCCCCCACCCAGCGATCCCTTCCCCCTTTCTCCCCCACCCAGCGATCCCTTCCCCCTTTCTCCCCCACCCAGCGATCCCTTCCCCCTTTCTCTTCCCCACCCAGCGATCCCTTCCCCCTTTCTCCCCCACCCAGCGATCCCTTCCCCCTTTCTCTTCCCCCTTTCTCTTCCCCATCCAGCGATCCCTTCCCCCTTTCTCTCCCACCCAGCGATCCCTTCCCCCTTTCTCTTCCCCCTCCCCCCCACCGGCGATCCCTTCCCCTTTCTCCTCCCCCCCCCCCGGCGATCCCTTCCCCCTTTGCCCCCCCCTCCCCGCGATCCCTTTCCCCATTCTGCGCCCCTTCTCCCCCCCCCAGCGTTCCCTTCCCCCTTTCTCCTTCCCTCCCCGGTGATCCCTTTCCCCTTTCTCCTCTCCCCCCCCCTCCGAACGATCCCTTCCCCCTTTCTGCCCCCCAGCGATCCCTTCCCCCTTTCTCCCCCCCCCCCCCCCACAGCCCCCTGGCGATCCCTTCCCCCTTTCTCCCACCCTGGCGACCCCTTCCCGCTTTCTCCTCCCCCCCCGGCGATCATTTCCCCCTTCACCCTTTCTGCCCCCCTTCTCCCCCACCCCAGCGATCCCTTCCCCCTTTCTGCCCCCATTCACCCTCCACCCCGGCAATCCCTTCCCCCTTTCACCCCCCGCTCCGGCGATCCCTTCCTCCTTTCACCCCCCATCCCGGCGATCCCTTCCCCCTTTCACCCCCCTATCCCGGTGATCCCTTCCCCCTTTCACCTCCCAACCCCAGCGATCCCTTCTCCCTTTCACCCCCCACCCCAGCGATCCCTTCCCCCTTTTACCCCCCACCCCAGCGATCCCTTCCCCCTTTCTCCCTCCCCGGTGATCCCTTCTCCTTTTCTCACCCCCCCAGCAATTCCTTCCCCCTTCCCCCCCCAGCGATCCCTTCCCCCTTTCTCCCCCCCGCCAGCGATCCCTTCCCCCTTTCTCCCCCACCCAGCGATCCCTTCCCCCTTTCTCCCCCACCCAGTGATCCCTTCCTCCTTTCTCCCCCACCCAGTGATCCCTTCCCCCTTTCTCCCCCCCCCCCCCCCGGTGATCCCTTCCCCCTTTCTCCCCCCCGCCCCCGGTGATCCCTTCCCCCTTTCTCCCCCCCGCCCCCGGTGATCCCTTCCCCCTTTCTCCACCCCCCCCCCCCGGTGATCCCTTCCCCCTTTCTCCCCCAGCCAGCGATCCCTTCCCCCTTTCTCCCCCACCCAGCGATCCCTTCCGCCTTTCTCCCCCACCCAGCGATCCCTTCCCCCTTTCTCCCCCAGCCAGCGATCCCTTCCCCCTTTCTCCTCCACCCAGCGATCCCTTCCCCCTTTCTCCCCCACCCAGCGATCCGTTCCCCCTTTCTCCCCCACCCAGCGATCCCTTCCCCCTTTCTCCCCCACCCAGCGATCCCTTCCCCCTTTCTCCCCCACCCAGCGATCCCTTCCCCCTTTCTACCCCCACCAGCGATCACTTCCCCCTTTCTCCTCCCCCCCCCACCCGGCGATTCGTTCCACATTTCTTCCCCCACACAGCGATCCCTTCCCCCTTTCTGCCCCCCTTCTCCCCCCCACCCCCAGTGATTCCTTCCGCCTTTCTCCTCCCCACCGGCGATCCCTTCCCCCTTTCTCCTCCCCCCGGCGATCCCTTCCCCCTTTCTCCTCCCCCCCGGCGATCCCTTCCCCCTTTCTCCTCCCCCCCCGGCGATCCCTTCCCCCTTTCTCCTCCCCCACAGGCGAACCCTTCCCCCTTTCTCCCCCCCCTCCCCCAGCGATCCCTTCCCCCTTTATCCTCCCCCTGGTGATCCTTTCCCCCTTTCTCCTCCCCCACTGGCGATCCCTTCCCCCTTTCTCCTCCACCCCCAGCGATCCCTTCTCCCTTTCTCCTCCCACTGCGATCCCTTCTCTCTTTCTCCACCCCCAGCGATCCCTTCCCCCTTTCTCCTCCCACTGCGACCCGTTCCCACTTTCTTTCTCCTCCCCCAGCGATTCCTTCCCGCTTTCTTCTCCCACCCCAGCGAACCCTTCCCCCTTTCTTCCACCCCCACCCCCCGGCGAACACACTTCCTCCTTTCTCCCCCCACCAACCAGCGATCCCTTCCATCTTTCTCCTCCCCCCCAGCGATCCCTTCCCACTTTCTCCACGCCCCCAGCGATCCCTTCCCCCTTTCTACCCCCACCAGCGATCACTTCCCCCTTTCTCCTCCCCCCCCCCACCCGGCGATTCGTTCCACATTTCTTCCCCCACACAGCGATCCCTTCCCCCTTTCTGCCCCCCTTCTCCCCCCCACCCCCAGTGATTCCTTCCGCCTTTCTCCTCCCCACCGGCGATCCCTTCCCCCTTTCTCCTCCCCCCGGCGATCCCTTCCCCCTTTCTCCTCCCCCCCAGCGATCCCTTCCCCCTTTCTCCTCCCCCCCCGGCGATCCCTTCACCCTTTCTCCTCCCCCACAGGCGAACCCTTCCCCCTTTCTCCCCCCCCTCCCCCAGCGATCCCTTCCCCCTTTATCCTCCCCCTGGTGATCCTTTCCCCCTTTCTCCTCCCCCACTGGCGATCCCTTCCCCCTTTCTCCTCCACCCCCAGCGATCCCTTCTCCCTTTCTCCTCCCACTGCGATCCCTTCTCTCTTTCTCCACCCCCAGCGATCCCTTCCCCCTTTCTCCCCCACCCCAGCGATCCCTTCCCCCTTTCTCCCCCACCCCAGCGATCCCTTCCCCCTTTCTCCCCCACCCCAGCGATCCCTTCCCCCTATCTCCTCCCACTGCGACCCCTTCCCCCTTTCTTTCTCCTCCCCCAGCGATTCCTTCCCGCTTTCTTCTCCCACCCCAGCGATCCCTTCCCCCTTTCTTCCACCCCCACCCCCCGGCGAACACACTTCCTCCTTTCTCCCCCCCCCCCAACCAGCGATCCCTTCCATCTTTCTCCTCCCCCCCAGCGATCCCTTCCCACTTTCTCCCCCCCCACCGCAGAGATCCCTTCCCCCATTCTCCACCCCTATCCGCCCACTCCTCTTCATCCTCTGGCGACCCCTTCCCCCTTCCTCTCCCTCCTCCTCATCCCCTAGCAACCCCTTCCCCTTTTCCCCCCTCCGCCCCATCCCCTGGCGATTCCTTCCCCCTTCCCCCTCCCCTGGCGAAATCTTCCCCCTTTCCCCCTCCCTCCCCATCCCCTGGCGAAACCTTCCCCCTTTCCCCTCCCTCCTCCCCATCCCCTGGCGACCCCTTACCCCCCTCCTCTGGCGACCCCTTCCACCCCTCCCCTGGCGACCCCTTACCCCCCTCCCCGGCGACCCCTTACCCCCCTCCCCTGGCGACCCCTTTCACCCCTCCCCTGGCGACCCCTTTCACCCCTCCTCCTCCCCATCCCCTGGCGACCCCTTCCTCCTTCCCCCCCCGACCCCTTCCTCCTTCCCCCCCCAACCCATCCCCCCTTCCCCCCCTCCACCCCATCCCCTTGCGAACCCTTCCCCCCCCCCAACCAGCGATCCCTTCCATCTTTCTCCTCCCCTCCAGCGATCCCTTCCCCCTTTCTCCCCCACCCCAGCGATCCCTTCCCCCTTTCTCCCCCCCCCCAACCAGCGATCCCTTCCCCCTTTCTCCCCCACCCCAGCGATCCCTTCCCCCTTTCTCCCCCACCCCAGCGATCCCTTCCCCCTTTCTCCCCCACCCCAGCGATCCCTTCCCCCTTTCTCCCCCCCCCCAACCAGCGATCCCTTCCCCCTTTCTCCCCCACCCGAGCGATCCCTTCCCCCTTTCTCCCCCACCCCAGCGATCCCTTCCCCCTTACTCCCCCACCCCAGCGATCCCTTCCCCCTTACTCCCCCACCCCAGCGATCCCTTCCTCCTTTCTCCCCCACCCCAGCGATCCCTTCCCCCTTTCTCCCCCACCCCAGCGATCCCTTCCCCCTTTCTCCCCCACCCCAGAGATCCCTTCCCCCTTTCTCCCCCACCCCAGCGATCCCTTCCCCCTTTCTCCCCCACCCCAGAGATCCCTTCCCCCTTTCTCCCCCACCCCAGCGATCCCTTCCCCCTTTCTCCCCCACCCCAGCGATCCCTTCCCCCTTTCTCCCCCACCCCAGCGATCCCTTCCCCCTTTTTCCCTCACCCCAGCGATCCCTTCCCCCTTTCTCCCCCACCCCAGCGATCCCTTCCCCCTTTCTCCCCCACCCCAGCGATCCCTTCCCCCTTTCTCCCCCACCCCAGCGATCCCTTCCCCCTTTCTCCCCCACCCCAGCGATCCCTTCCCCCTTTCTCCCCCACCCCAGCGATCCCTTCCCCCTTTCTCCCCCACCCCAGCGATCCCTTCCCCCTTTCTCCCCCACCCCAGAGATCCCTTTCCCCTTTCTCCCCCACCCCAGAGATCCCTTCCCCCTTTCTCCCCCACCCCAGCGATCCCTTCCCCCTTTCTCCCCCACCCCAGCGATCCCTTCCCCCTTTCTCCCCCACCCCAGCGATCCCTTCCCCCTTTCTCCCCCCACCCAGCGATCCCTTCCCCCTTTCCTCCCCACCCAGCGATCCCTTCCCCCTTTCTCCCCCACCCAGCGATCCCTTCCCCCTTTCTCTTCCCCACCCAGCGATCCCTTCCCCCTTTCGCCCCCACCCCAGCGATCCCTTCCCCCTTTCTCCCCCACCCCAGCGATCCCTTCCCCCTTTCTCCCTCACCCCAGCGATCCCTTCCCCCTTTCTCCCTCACCCCAGCGATCCCTTCCCCCTTTCTCCCCCCACCCAGCGATCCCTTCCCCCTTTCTCCCCCCACCCAGCGATCCCTTCCCCCTTTCTCCCCCACCCAGCGATCCCTTCCCTGTTCTCTTCCCCACCCAGCGATCCCTTCCCCCTTTCTCCCCCACCCAGCGATCCCTTCCCCCTTTCTCTTCCCCACCCAGCGATCCCTTCCCCCTTTCTCCCCCACCCAGCGATCCCTTCCCCCTTTCTCTTCCCCCCCCACCGGCGATCCCTTCCCCTTTCTCCTCCCCCCCGCCCAGCGATCCCTTCCCCCTTTGCCCCCCCCTCCCCGCGATCCCTTTCCCCATTCTGCGCCCCTTCTTCCCCCCCCAGCGTTCCCTTCCCCCTTTCTCCTCCCCTCCCCGGCGATCCCTTTCCCCTTTCTCCTCTCCCCCCCCCCCCACCCGACGATCACTTCCCCCTTTCTGCCCCCCAGCGATCCCTTCCCCCTTTCTCTCCCCCCCCCCCCCCCCCCCACAGCCCCCTGGCGATCCCTTCCCCCTTTCTCCCAACCTGGCGACCCCTTCCCGCTTTCTCCTCCCCCCCCCGGCGATCGTTTCCCCCTTCACCCTTTCTGCCCCCCTTCTCCCCCACCCCAGCGATCCCTTCCCCCTTTCTGCCCCCTTTCACTCCCCCGCCCCGGCGATCCCTTCCCCCTTTCACCCCCCGCGCCGGCGATCCCTTCCCCCTTTCACCCCCCACCCCGGCGATCCCTTCCCCCTTTCACCCCCCCACCCCAGCGATCCCTTCCCCCTTTCTCCCTCCCCGGTGATCCCTTCTCCTTTTCTCAACCCAATCCCAGCGATCCCTTCCCCCTTTCACCCCCCCATCCCAGCAATCCCTTCTCCCTTTCTTCTCCTCCCAGCCCCCCGGCGATCCCTTCCCCCTTTGTCCCGCCCCCAGCAATCCCTTCCCCCTTTCTTCCCCCACCCCAGCGATCCCTTCCCCCTTTCTCCACCCCCCCACCCCCGGCGATCCCCTCTCCCCCAACCCCGGCGATCCCTTCTCCCCCAACCCCGGCGATCCCTTCCATCTCTCTCCTCCCTCCCGGCGATCCCTTCCCCCTTTCTCCACCCCCCCAGCGATCCCTTCCCCCTTTCTACCCCCACCAGCGATCACTTCCCCCTTTCTCCTCCCCCCCCGGCAATCCCTTCCCCCTTTCTCCTCCCCCCCCGGCAATCCCTTCCCCCTTTCTCCCACCCCCGGCGATCCCTTCCCCCTTTCTCCCCCCCACCCCCCCCACCGGTGATCCCTTCCACCTTTCTCCCCCCCCACAGCACTTCCTTCCCCCTTCCCCCCCCAGCGATCCCTTCCCCCTTTCTCCTCCCCCCCCCCCCCCCCCCCCCAGCGATCCCTTCCCCCTTTCTCCCCCACCCGGCGATCCCTTCCCCCTTTCTCCTCCCCCACAGGCGAACCCTTCCCCCTTTCTCCCCCCCCTCCCCCAGCGATCCCTTCCCCCTTTATCCTCCTCCTCCTGGCGATCCCTTCCCCCTTTCTCCTCCACCCCCAGCGATCCCTTCTCCCTTTCTCCTCCTACTGCGATCCCTTCTCTCTCCTTTCTCCACCCCCAGCGATCCCTTCCCCCTTTCTCCTCCCCCAGCGATTCCTTCCCGCTTTCTTCTCCCACCCCAGCGATCCCTTCCCCCTTTCTTCCACCCCCACCCCCCGGCGAACACACTTCCTCCTTTCTCCCCCCCCCCAACCAGCGATCCCTTCCATCTTTCTCCTCCCCCCCAGCGATCCCTTCCCACTTTCTCCCCCCCCACCGCAGAGATCCCTTCCCCCATTCTCCACCCCTATCCGCCCACTCCTCTTCATCCTCTGGCGACCCCTTCCCCCTTCCTCTCCCTCCTCCCCATCCCCTGGCAACCCCTTCCCCCTTTCCCCCCTCCGCCCCATCCCCTGGCAAAACCTTCCCCCTTTCCCCCCCCTCCTCCGCATCCCCTGGCGACCCCTTACCCCCCTACCCTGGCGACCCCTTCCACCCCTCCCCTGGCGACCCCTTCCCCCCTCATCCTCCCCATCCCCTGGCGACCCCTTCCTCCTTCCCACCCCAACCCATCCCCCCTTCCCCCCCTCCTCCCCATCCCCTAGCGAACCCTTCCCCCCCCCCCACAACCAGCGATCCCTTCCATCTTTCTCCTCCCCTCCAGCGATCCCTTCCCCCTTTCTCCTCCCCCCCCACCCCAGCGATCCCTTCCCCCTTTCTCCTCCCCCCCACCCAGCGATCCCTTCCCCCTTTCTCCTCCCTCTCACCCCAGCGATCCCTTCCCCTTTCTCCTCCCCCTCACCCCAGCGATCCCTTCCCCCTTTCTCCTCCCCCTCACCCCAGCGATCCCTTCCCCCTTTCACCCCCACCCCAGCGATCCCTTCCCCCTTTCACCCCCACCCCAGCGATCCCTTCCCCCTTTCACCCCCACCCCAGCGATCCCTTCCCCCTTTCACCCCCACCCCAGCGATCCCTTCACCCTTCCTCCCCCACCCCAGCGATCCCTTCCCCCTTCCTCCCCCACCCCAGCGATCCCTTCCCCCTTTCTCCCCACCCCAGCGATCCCTTCCCCTTTCTCCCCCACCCCAGCGATCCCTTCCCCCTTTCTCCCCCACCCCAGCGATCCCTTCCCCCTTTCTCCCCCACCCAGCGATCCCTTCCCCCTTTCTCCCCCACCCAGCGATCCCTTCCCCCTTTCTCCCCCACCCAGCGATCCCTTCCCCCATTCACGCCCCACCCAGCGATCCCTTTCCCCATTCACGCCCCACCCAGCGATCCCTTTCCCCTCTCCCCTCCCCCTCCCCTCTCCCCCCTCCCCTTCCCCCCTCCCCCTCTCCCCTCTCCCCTCCTCCCCACTTCCCCCCTCCCCTCCCCCTCTCGCCTCCTCCCCCCTTCCCCCCTCCCCAGCGATCCCTTCCCCCTTTCTCCCCCACCCAGCGATCCCTTCCCCTTTCTCCCCCACCCAGCGATCCCTTCCCCCTTTCTCCCCACCCAGCGATCCCTTCCCCCTTTCTCCCCCACCCAGCGATCCCTTCCCCCTTTCTCCCCCACCCAGCGATCCCTTCCCCCTTTCTCCCCCACCCAGCGATCCCTTCCCCCTTTCTCCCCCACCCAGCGATCCCTTTCCCCTCTCCTCCCCCCCTCCCCTCTCCTCTCCCTCCCCTCCCCACTCCCCTCACCCCCTCCTCTCCCCCCTCCCCTCCCCCCCCCTCCCCCCTCTCCCCTCCCCTCCTCTCCCCTCCCCCCCTCCCCTCCCCCCTCCCCTCCCCCCCCTCTCCCTCCCCCCCCTCCCCTCCCCCCTCCCCTCTCCCCTCCCCCCCTCTCGCCTCCCCTCTCCCCTCCCCCCCTCTCGCCTCCCCTCTCGCCTCCCCTCTCCCCTCCCCTCACCCCCCCTCTCCCCTCCGCTCCCCCTCGCCTCCCCTCCCCCCCCCTCCCCTCCGCTCCCCCCTCGCCTCCCCTCTCCCCTCCCCTCTCCCCTCCCCCCCTCTCCCCTCACCCCCCTCCCCCTTCTCCCCTCACCACCCTCTCCCCTCACCCCCCTCTCCTCTCCCCCCTCCCCTCACCCCCCTCTCCCCTCACCCCCCTCTCCCCTCACCCCCCTCCCCTCTCCCCTCACCCCCCTCCCCCCCTCTCCCCTCACCCCCTCTCCCTCCCCCTCCCTCTCCCCTCCCCCTCCCCTCCCCTCCCCCCCTCTCCCCTCTCCTCTCCCCTCCCCCCCTCTCCCCTCTCCTCTCCCCTCCCCCCCTCTCCCCTCTCCTCTCCCCTCCCCCCTCTCCTCTCCCCTCCCCCCCTCTCCCCTCTCCTCTCCCCTCCCCCCTCTCCTCTCCCCTCCCCCCCTCTCCCCTCTCCTCTCCCCTCCCCCCTCTCCTCTCCCCTCCCCCCCTCTCCCCTCTCCTCTCCCCTCCCCCCTCTCCTCTCCCCTCCCCCCCTCTCCCCTCTCCTCTCCCCTCCCCCCTCTCCCCCCTCCCCTCCCCCCTCCCCTTCCCTCACCCCTCCCCCCCCTCTACTCTCCCCTCCCCCCCCTCCCCTTCCCTCTCCTCCCCCCTCCCCTTCCCTCTCCCCTCCCCCCCTCTCCTACCCCCTCCCCTTCCCTCTCCCCTCCCCCCCTCTCCCCTCTCCTCTCCCCTCCCCCCCCTCTCCCCTATCCTCTCCCCTCTCCTCTCCCCTCCCCCCCTCTCCTCTCCCCCCCTCTCCCCTCCCCTCTCCCCTCTCCTCTCCCCCCCTCTCCCCTCTCCTCTCCCCTCCCCCCTCTCCCCTCCCCTCCCCTCGCCTCCCCCTCCCCTCCCCTCCCCTCCCCTCGCCTCCCCCCTCCCCCCCTCGCCTCCCCTCTCCCCTTCCCTCCCCCCCTCTCCTCTCCCCTCCCCCCTCCCCTCTCCCCCCCCTCCTCGCCTCCCCTCTCCCCTTCCCTCCCCCCCTCTCCCCTCCCCTCCCCCCCTCCCCGCCCCCCCTCTCCCCTCCCCTCCCCCCCTCCGCGCCCCCCCTCCCCCCCTCTCCCCTCCCCTCCCTCTCCCCTCCCCCCCTCCCCTCCCCCACCTCTCCCCTCCCCCCTCCCCCCCTCTACCCTCCACTCCCCCCTCTCCCCTCCCCTCCCCCGTCTCCACTCTCCCTTCCCCCCCCTCCCCCCTCCTCTCCCCCCTCTCCCCTCCCCCCTCCCCTCCCCCGTCTCCACTCTCCCTTCCCCCCCCTCGCCCCCTCCTCTCCCCTCTCCCCTCCCCCCCGTCTCCCCTCCCCCTCTCCCCCTCCCCCCGTCTCCCCTCTCCCCTCCCCCTTCTCCCCTCTCCCCTCCCCCTTCTCCCCTCCCCCCGTCTCCCCTCTCCCCCGTCTCCCCTCTCCCTTCCCCCCTCTCCCCTCCTCTCCTCCCCCCCTCACCCCCCTCTCCTCTCCCCTCCCCTCCCTCTCCCCTCCCCCCTCTCCCCTCCCCCCAACTCTCCCCTCTCCCCCCCCACTCTCCCCTCCCCCCCCCAACTCTCCCCTCCCCCCCCCACTCTCCCCTCTCCCCCCCCACTCTCCCCCTTCCTCCCCCCTCACTCTCCCCCTCCCCCCTCACTGTCCCCCTTCCCCCCCTCACTCTCCCCCCTCCCCCCTCACTCTCCCCCTTCCCCCCCTCACTCTCCCCCCTCCCCCCTAACTCTCCCCCCTCCCCCCCTCACTCTCCCCCCTCCCCCCCTCACTCTCCCCCCCTCCCCCCCTCACTCTCCCCCCCTCCCCCCTCACTCTCCCCCCCTCCCCCCTCACTCTCCCCCCTCCCCCCCTCACTCTCCCCCCTCCCCCCCTCACTCTCCACCCTCCCCCCCTCACTCTCCCCCTTCCCCCTCACTCTCCCCCTCCCCCCCTCACTCTCCCCCCTCCCCCCCCTCAACTCTCGCCCCCTCCCCCCCTCACTCTCCCCCCTCCCCCCTCACTCTCCCCCCTCCCCCCTCACTCTCCCCCCTCCCCCCTCACTCTCCCCCTTCCCCCCCTCCCTCTCCTCTCCCCCCTCCCCCCCCACTCTCCCCCCTCCCCCCCCCACTCTCCCCCCTCCCCCCCCACTCTCCCCCCTCCCCCCCCACTCTCCCCCCTCCCCACCCCTCGCCCCCCCCACTCTCCCCCCTCCCCCCCCCACTCTCCACCCTCCCCACCCACTCTCCCCCCTCCCCACCCACTCTCCCCCCTCCCCACCCACTCTCCCCCCTCCCCCCCCACTCTCCCCCCTCCCCCCCCCACTCTCCCCCTTCCCCCCCCTCACTCTCCCCCTTCCCCCCCTCACTCTCCCCCTTCCCCCCCTCACTCTCCCCCCTCCCCCCCTCACTCTCCCCCTTCCCCCCTCACTCTCCCCCCTCCCCCCCTCACTCTCCCCCCTCCCCCCTCACTCTCCCCCCCCCCTCACTCTCCCCCCTCCCCCCTCACTCTCCCCCCTCCCCCCCTCACTCTCCCCCTTCCCCCCTCACTCTCCCCCCTCCCCCCCTCACTCTCCCCCCTCCCCCCTCACTCTCCCCCCCCCTCACTCTCCCCCCTCCCCCCTCGACTCTCCCCCCTCCCCCCCTCACTCTCCCCCCTCACTCTCCCCCTTCCCCCCCCTCACTCTCCCCCCTCCCCCCTCACTCTCCCCCTTCCCCCCCTCACTCTCCCCCTTCCCCCCCTCACTCTCCCCCCTCCCCCCTCACTCTCCCCCTTCCCCCCCCTCACTCTCCCCCTTCCCCCCCCTCACTCTCCCCCCTCCCCCCTCACTCTCCCCCTTCCCCCCCCTCACTCTCCCCCCTCCCCCCTCACTCTCCCCCTTCCCCCCCTCACTCTCCCCCCTCCCCCCTCACTCTCCCCCTTCCCCCCCTCACTCTCCCCCTTCCCCCCCTCACTCTCCCCCCTCCCCCCTCACACTCCCCCTCCCCCCCTCACTCTCGACCCCTCCCCCCCTCACTCTCCCCCCTCCCCCCCTCACTCTCGACCCTCCCCCCCTCACTCTCCCCCCCTCCCCCCTCACTCTCCCCCCTCCCCCCTCACTCTCCCCCTTCCCCCCCCTCTCCCCTCCCCCCTCTCCCCCCCTCTCCCCTCCCTCTCCTCTCCCCTCCCTCCCCACCCACTCTCCCCCCTCCCCACCCACTCTCCCCCCTCCCCCCCCACTCTCCCCCCTCCCCACCCACTCTCCCCCCTCCCCACCCACTCTCCCCCCCTCCCCACCCACTCTCCCCCCCTCCCCCCCCACTCTCCCCCCCTCCCCCCCCACTCTCCCCTTCCCCCCCCTCACTCTCCCCCTTCCCCCCCTCACTCTCCCCCTTCCCCCCCTCACTCTCACCCCCTCCCCCCCTCACTCTCCCCCTTCCCCCCCTCACTCTCCCCCTTCCCCCCCTCACTCTCCCCCCTCCCCCCCTCACTCTCCCCCTTCCCCCCCTCACTCTCCCCCCTCCCCCCCTCACTCTCCCCCTTCCCCCCCTCACTCTCCCCCCTCCCCCCCTCACTCTCCCCCCCTCCCCCCCCCTCACTCTCCCCCCTCCCCCCTCACTCTCCCCCTTCCCCCTCACTCTCCCCCCTCCCCCCCCTCACTCTCCCCCTTCCCCCTCACTCTCCCCCTCCCCCCCTCACTCTCCCCCCTCACTCTCCCCCTCCCCCCTCACACTCCCCCCCTCCCCCTCACTCTCCCCCCTCCCCCACTCACTCTCTCCCCTCCCCCCACCCCTCCCCCCTCACTCTCCCCCCTCCCCCCACCCCTCCCCCCTCACTCTCCCCCCTCCCCCCTCACTCTCCCCCCTCCCCCCTCACTCTCCCCCCTCACTCTCCCCCTTCCCCCTTCACTCTCCCCCCTCCCCCTTCCCCCCCTCACACTCCCCCTCCCCCCCTCACACTCCCCCCTCCCGGCCTCACTCTCCCCCTTCCCCCCCTCACTCTCCCCCTTCCCCCCTCACTCTCCCCCTCCCCCCTCACTCTCCCCCCTCACCCCCTCACTCTCCCCCTCCCCCCCTCACTCTCCCCCTCCCCCCCTCACTCTCCCCCTCCCCCCCTCACTCTCCCCCTCCCCCCCTCACTCTCCCCCTCCCCCCCTCACTCTCCCCCTCCCCCCTCACTCTCCCCCCTCACTCTCCCCCCTCCCCCCCTCACTCTCCCCCCTCACTCTCCCCCTTCCCCCCCTCACTCTCCCCCCCTCACTCTCCCCCTTCCCCCCCTCACTCTCCCCCCCTCACTCTCCCCCTTCCCCCCCTCACTCTCCCCCTCTCACTCTCCCCCTTCCCCCCCCTCACTCTCCCCCCCTCACTCTCCCCCTTCCCCCCCTCACTCTCCCCCCCTCACTCTCCCCCTTCCCCCCCTCACTCTCCCCCCCTCACTCTCCCCCTCCCCCCCTCACTCTCCCCTCCCCTCACTCTCCCCCTTCCCCCCCTCACTCTCCCCCCTCACTCTCCCCCTTCCCCCCCTCACTCTCCCCCTCAACCTCACTCTCCCCCTTCCCCCCTCACTCTCCCCCCCCTCACTCTCCCCCTTCCCCCCCTCACTCTCCCCCCTTCCCCCCCTCACTCTCCTCCCCCCCTCACTCTCCCCCTTCCCCCCCTCACTCTCCCCCCCTCACTCTCCCCCTTCCCCCCCTCACTCTCCCCCCCTCACTCTCCCCCTTCCCCCCCTCACTCTCCCCCTTCCCCCCCTCACTCTCCCCCCCTCACTCTCCCCCTTCCCCCCCCTCACTCTCCCCCCCTCACTCTCCCCCTTCCCCCCCTCACTCTCCCCCCCTCACTCTCCCCCTTCCCCCCTCACTCTCCCCCCCTCACTCTCCCCCCCTCACTCTCCCCCTTCCCCCCCTCACTCTCCCCCCCTCACTCTCCCCCTTCCCCCCCTCACTCTCCCCCTACCCCCTCACTCTCCCGACCCTCACTCTCCCCCCTCCCCCCTCACTCTCCCCCCTTCCCCCCCCTCACTCTCCCCCCTCCCCCCTCACTCTCCCCCTTCCCCCCCTCACTCTCCCCCCTCCCCCCCCTCACTCCCCCTTCCCCTCTCACTCTCCCCCCTCCCCCCCTCACTCTCCCCCCTCCCCCCCCTCACTCTCCCCCCCTCCCCCCCTCACTCTCCCCCCTCCCCCCCTCACTCTCCCCCTTCCCCCCCTCACTCTCCCCCCTCCCCCCTCACTCTCCCCCCCTCCCCTCCTCACTCTCCCCCTCCCCCCTCTCACTCTCCCCCCTCCCCTCCTCACTCTCCCCCCTCCCCTCCTCACTCTCCCCCCTCCACCCCTCACTCTCCCCCCTCCCCCCTCACTCTCCCCCCCTCCCCCCCCTCACTCTCCCCCTCCCCCCCTCACTCTCCCCCTCCCCCCTCACTCTCCCCCCCTCCCCCCCCCCCTCACTCTCCCCCCTCCCCCCTCCCCCCCTCACTCTCCCCCTCCCCCCTCACTCTCCCCCCCCCCCTCACACTCCCCCTCCCCCTCACTCTCCCCCTTCCCCCCTCACTCTCCCCCTTCCCCCCCTCACTCTCCCCCTTCCCCCCTCACTCTCCCCCTTCCCCCCCTCACTCTCCCCCTTCCCCCCTCACTCTCCCCCCTCCCCCCCTCACTCTCCCCCCTCCCCCCCTCACTCTCCCCCCTCCCACCTCACTCTCCCCCCTCCCCCCTCACTCTCCCCCCTCACTCTCCCCCTTCCCCCCTCACTCTCCCCCCTCCCCCCTCACTCTCTCCCTCCCCCCCTCACTCTCCCCCCTCCCCCCTCACTCTCCCCCTCCCCCCCTCACTCTCCCCCCTTCCCCCCTCACTCTCCCCCCTTCCCCCCCTCACTCTCCCCCTTCCCCCCCTCACTCTCCCCCTTCCCCCCCTCACTCTCCCCCTCCCCCCCCTCACTCTCCCCCTCCCCCCCCTCACTCTCCCCCTCCCCCCCTCACTCTGCCCCCTCCCCCCCTCACTCTCCCCCCTCCCCCCCTCACTCTGCCCCCTCCCCCCCTCACTCTCCCCCCTCCCCCCCTCACTCTCCCCCCTCCCCCCCTCACTCTCCCCCCTCCCCCCCTCACTCTCCCCCCTCCCCTCCCCCTTCCCCCCTCACTCTCCCCCCTCCCCCCCTCACTCTCACCCCTCCCCCCCTCACTCTCCCCCCTCCCCCCCTCACTCTCCCCCTTCCCCCCTCACTCTCCCCCTTCCCCCCTCACTCTCCCCTTCCCCCCCTCACTCTCCCCCTTCCCCCCCTCACTCTCCCCCTTCCCCCCCTCACTCTCCCCCTACCCCCCTCACTCTCCCGCCCTCACTCTCCCCCTTCCCCCTCACTCTCCCCCTTCCCCCCTCACTCTCCCCCTTCCCCCCTCACACTCCCCCTTCCCCCCCCTCACACTCCCCTCCCCCCTCACTCTCCCCTCCCCCCTCACTCTCCCCTCCTCCCTCACTCTCCCCCCTCTCCCCTCCCCCCGTCACTCTCCCCACTCTCCCCTCCCCCCCTCACTCTCCCCCCTCCCCCCCTCACTCTGCCCCCTCTCCCCTCCACCCCCCCCACTCTCCCCCCTCTCCCCCCCACTCTCCCCTCCCCCCCCCACTCTCCCCCCCTCTCCCCTCCCCCCCCCACTCTCCTCCCCCCTCTCCCCTCCCCCCCCCACTCTCCCCCCTCTCTCCCCTCCCCCCCCACTCTCCCCCCCCCCCCACTCTCCCCCCCCCCCCACTCTCCCCCCTCTCCCCTCCCCCCCCACTCTCCCCCCTCTCCCCTCCCCCCCCCACTCTCCCCCCTCTCCCCTCCCCCCCCACTCTCCCCCCTCTCTCCTCCCCCCCCACTCTCCCCCCTCTCCCCTCCCCCCCTCACTCTCCCCCCTCCCCCCCTCACTCTCCCCCCCTCCCCCTCCCCCTCCCCCCCTCACTCTCACCCCTCCCCCCCTCACTCTCCCCCCTCCCCCCCTCACTCTCCCCCCTCCCCCCCTCACTCTCCCCCTTCCCCCTCACTCTCCCCCTTCCCCCCCTCACTCTCCCCCTTCCCCCCCTCACTCTCCCCTTCCCCCCCCTCACTCTCCCCCTTCCCCCCCTCACTCTCCCCCTTCCCCCCCTCACTCTCCCCCTTCCCCCCCTCACTCTCTCCCTACCCCCCCTCACTCTCCCGCCCTCACTCTCCCCCTTCCCCCCTCACTCTCCCCCTTCCCCCCTCACTCTCCCCCTTCCCCCCTCACTCTCCCCCTTCCCCCCCTCACACTCCCCTCCCCCCTCACTCTCCCCTCCCCCCTCACTCTCCCCTCCTCCCTCACTCTCCCCCCTCTCCCCTCCCCCCGTCACTCTCCCCACTCTCCCCTCCCCCCCTCACTCTCCCCCCTCCCCCCCTCACTCTCCCCCCTCTCCCCTCCACCCCCCCACTCTCCCCCCTCTCCCCCCCACTCTCCCCCCTCTCCCCTCCACCCCCCCACTCTCCCCCCTCTCCCCTCCACCCCCCCACTCTCCCCCCTCTCCCCTCCCCCCCCCACTCTCCCCCCCCTCCCCACTCTCCCCCCTCTCCCCTTCCCCCCCCCACTCTCCCCCCTCTCCCCTCCCCCCCCCACTCTCCCCCCTCTCCCCTCCCCCCCCCCACTCTCCCCCCTCTCCCCTCCCCCCCCCCACTCTCCCCCCTCTCCCCTCCCCCCCCCCACTCTCCCCCCTCTCCCCTCCCCCCCCACTCTCCCCCCTCTCCCCTCCCCCCCACTCTCCCCCCTCTCCCCTCCCCCCCCACTCTCCCCCCTCTCCCCTCCCCCCCCACTCTCCCCCCTCTCCCCTCCCCCCCCACTCTCCCCCCTCTCCCCTCCCCCCCCACTCTCCCCCCTCTCCCCTCCCCCCCCACCTCTCCCCCCTCTCCCCTCCCCCCCCACTCTCCCCCCTCTCCCCCCACTCTCCCCCCTCTCCCCTCACTCTCCCCCCTCTCCCCTCCCCCCCTCACTCTCCCCCCTCTCCCCTCCCCCCTCACTCTCCCCCCTCTCCCCTCCCCCCCTCACTCTCCCCCCTCTCCCCTCCCCCCCTCACTCTCCCCCCTCTCCCCTCCCCCCCCACTCTCCCCCCTCTCCCCCTCCCCCCCCACTCTCCCCCCTCTCCCCTCCCCCCCCACTCTCCCCCCTCTCCCCTCCCCCCTCACTCTCCCCCCTCCCCCCCTCACTCTCCCCCCTCTCCCCTCCCCCCCTCACTCTCCCCCCTCTCCCCTCCCCCCCTCACTCTCCCCCCTCTCCCCTCCCCCCCTCACTCTCCCCCCTCCCCCCCTCACTCTCCCCCCTCTCCCCTCCCCCCCTCACTCTCCCCCCTCTCCCCTCCCCCCCTCACTCTCCCCCCTCCCCCCTCACTCACCCCCCCTCTCCCCTCCCCCCCTCACACTCCCCCCTCTCCCCACCCCCCTCACTCTCCCTCCTCTCCCCTCCCCCCCTCACTCTCCCCCCTCTCCCCCCCTCACTCTCCCCCCTCTCCCCTCCCCCCCTCCCCCCTCACTCTCCCCCCTCTCCCCTCCCCCCCTCACTCTCCCCCCTCTCCCCTCCCCCCCTCACTCTCCCCCTTCCCCCCCCACACTCTCCCCCCTTCCCCCCCCTCACTCTCCCCCCTCCCCCCCTCACTCTCCCCCCTCCCCCGTCACTCTCCCCCTTCCCCCCCTCACTCTCCCCCTTCCCCCCCTCACTCTCCCCCCTCCCCCCCTCACTCTCCCCCCTCCCCCCTCACTCTCCCCCTCCCCCCTCACTCTCCCCCTTCCGCCCCTCACTCTCCCCCCCTCACTCTCCCCTTCCCCCCTCACTCTCCCCCTTCCCCCCCTCACTCTCCCCCTTCCCCCCCTCACTCTCCCCCCCTCACTCTCCCCCTTCCCCCCTCACTCTCCCCCTTCCCCCCCTCACTCTCCCCCTTCCCCCCTCACTCTCCCCCCCTCACTCTCCCCCTTCCCCCCCTCACTCTCCCCCCCTCACTCTCCCCCTTCCCCCCTCACTCACCCCCTCCCCCCCCCACTCTCCCCCCTCTCACCTCCCCCCCCCACTCTCCCCCCTCTCACCTCCCCCCCCACTCTCCCCCCTCTCCCCTCCCCCCCCACTCTCCCCCCTCTCCCTCCCCCCCCCACTCTCCCCCCTCTCCCCTCCCCCCCACTCTCCCCCCCCACTCTCCCCCCTCTCCCTCCCCCCCCACTCTCCCCCCTCTCCCCTCCCCCCCACTCTCCCCCCTCTCCCCTCCCCCCCCACTCTCCCCCCTCTCCCCTCCCCCCCACTGTCCCCCCTCTCCCCTCCCCCCCCACTCTCCCCCCTCTCCCCTCCCCCCCAACTCTCCCCCCTCTCCCCTCACTCTCCCCCCTCTCCCCTCCCCCCCTCACTCTCCCCCCTCCTCCCCTCCCCCCCTCACTCTCCCCCCTCTCCCCTCCCCCCCTCACTCTCCCCCCCTCTCCCCTCCCCCCTCACTCTCCCCCCCTCCCCTCCCCCCCTCACTCTCCCCCCTCTCCCATCCCCCCCTCACTCTCCCCCCCTCTCCCCTCCCCCCTCACTCTCCCCCCTCTCCCCTCCC
Organism: Chiloscyllium plagiosum; assembly: GCF_037043375.1. Lineage (NCBI taxonomy): Eukaryota > Metazoa > Chordata > Chondrichthyes > Orectolobiformes > Hemiscylliidae > Chiloscyllium > Chiloscyllium plagiosum. The sequence continues at coordinate 104,265,963 of NW_028270146.1, read as the reverse complement.
CCCCTCACTCTCCCCCCTCCCCCCCTCACTCTCCCCCCCTCTCCCCTCCCCCCCTCACTCTCCCCCCTCTCCCCTCCCCCCCTCACTCTCCCCCCTCCCCCCTCACTCTCCCTCCTCTCCCCTCCCCCCCTCACTCTCCCCCCTCTCCCCTCCCCCCCTCACTCTCCCCCCTCCCCCCTCACTCTCCCTCCTCTCCCCTCCCCCCCTCACTCTCCCCCCTCTCCCCTCCCCCCCTCACTCTCCCCCCTCTCCCCTCCCCCCCTCACTCTCCCCCCTCCCCCCTCACTCTCCCCCCTCTCCCCTCCCCCCCTCACTCTCCCCCCTCTCCCCTCCCCCCCTCACTCTCCCCCCTCCCCCCTCACTCTCCCCCCTCTCCCCTCCCCCCCTCACTCTCCCCCCTCTCCCCACCCCCCCTCACTCTCCCCCCTCTCCCCTCCCCCCCTCACTCTCCCCCCCTCTCCCCACCCCCCCCTCACTCTCCCCCCTCTCCCCTCCCCCCTCACTCTCCCCCCCTCTCCCCACCCCCCCTCACTCTCCCCCCTCTCCCCTCCCCCCCTCACTCTCCCCCCTCTCCCCTCCCCCCCTCACTCTCCCCCCTCTCCCCCTCACTCTCCCCCCTCTCCCCTCCCCCCCTCACTCTCCCCCCCTCTCCCCTCCCCCCCTCACTCTCCCCCCTCTCCCCTCCCCCCCTCACTCTCCCCCTTCCCCCCCCACACTCTCCCCCTTCCCCCCCCTCACTCTCCCCCCTCCCCCCTCACTCTCCCCCCCTCCCCCGTCACTCTCCCCCTTCCCCCCCTCACTCTCCCCCTTCCCCCCCTCACTCTCCCCCCTCCCCCCCTCACTCTCCCCCCTCCCCCCCTCACTCTCCCCCTTCCCCCCCTCACTCTCCCCCCCTCACTCTCCCCCTTCCCCCCCTCACTCTCCCCCCCCTCACTCTCCCCCTTCCCCCCTCACTCACCCCCTTCCCCCCCTCACTCTCCCCCCCTCACTCTCCCCCTTCCCCCCCTCACTCTCCCCCCCTCACTCTCCCCCTTCCCCCCCTCACTCTCCCCCTTCCCCCCCTCACTCTCCCCCCCTCACTCTCCCCCCTCACTCTCCCCCTTCCCCCCCTCACTCTCCCCCCCTCCCCCCTCACTCTCCCCCCCTCACTCTCCCCCCCCTCCCCCCCTCACTCTCCCCCCCCTCCCCCCTCACTCTCCCCCCCTCCCCCCCTCACTCTCCCCCCCCTCCCCCCCTCTCCCCCCTCACTCTTCCCCCTCTCCCCTCCCCCTCACTCTCCCCCCTCTCCCCTCCCCCCTCACTCTCCCCCTTCTCCCCTCCCCCCTCACTCTCCCCCTTCTCCCCTCCCCCCTCACTCTCCCCCCTCTCCCCTCCCCCCTCACTCTCCCCCCTCTCCCCTCCCCCCTCACTCTCCCCCCTCTCCCCTCCCCCCCTCACTCTCCCCCTTCTCCCCTCCCCCCCTCACTCTCCCCCTTCTCCCCTCCCCCCCTCACTCTCCCCCTTCTCCCCTCCTCACTCTCCCCCTTCTCCCCTCCCCTCCTCACTCTCCCCCTTCTCCCCTCCCCTCCTCACTCTCCCCCTTCCCCCACCTCACTCTCCCCCTTCCCCCCCTCCCCACCCACTCTCCCTCCTCCCCCTTCCCCCCCCACTCTCCCCCCTCCCCCCCTCACTCTCCCCACCCTCCCCCCTCACTCTCCCCCCCCTCCCCCCCTCACTCTCCCCCCCCTCCCCCCCTCACTCTCCCCCCCCTCCCCCCCTCACTCTCCCCCCCCTCCCCCCTCACTCTCCCCCCTCCCCCCCTCACTCTCCCCCCCCTCACTCTCCCCCCCCGCCCCCCCTCACTCTCCCCCTACCCCCCTCACTCTCCCGCCCTCACTCTCCCCCTTCCCCCCCTCACTCTCCCCCCCTCACTCTCCCCCTTCCCCCCCTCACTCTCCCCCTTTCCCCCTCACTCTCCACTCCCCCCTCACTCTCCCCCCTCTCCCCTCCCCCCTCACTCTCCCCCCTCTCCCCTCCCCCCCTCACTCTTCCCCCTCCCCCCCTCACTCTCCCCCTTCCCCCCCCTCACTCTCCCCCTTCCCCCCCCCTCACTCTCCCCCTTCCCCCCATC